>NC_092793.1:64053493-64367438 GCF_918797505.1 Bemisia tabaci
CGCCCTTAGAATGAAAAATTAATGCTCTATTATTATAGGGGTAAACGATTTTACGATAATACCAACCTACTTCGCGTTATTGGCGAGAAATCGCGGCGAAACGGTCATTTTCGCGGAAAATTGAGATATTTTGACATTATAAGCCCCCCCCATTTTGGGGGACCGCGGGTCCTGGTCAAAGTCACTTAAGACTTTACTAGACCAGAATTTCACGAGCTTTCAGAATGGTTATGTGAAGTTTTGCCCTAAAATCAAGCCTTTTCGGGTAAAAGTGGGAAAATTCGCGGATAAGTCGGAATTCTGAGCAATTTTGGGGGGTTTAGGGGGGCCTACTCCCCCCCCCCCCACCACGAGAAAATTCGCGTAGACAAGGAAAATCTTATTCTACTAGTTGAGAGCTTCAAGAAAATCACCATCTTCAAAATTCCCATGGGGGGGGGGGGGAGGGTTACCCCTTGCTGGCCCACGGTCTAATATAGGTACTCTAAGAAGCTAAAGAGGTGTGTGAAAAAAGGCCAAAAATGCCTCAAGGCATTCTCGAATTTTGAACACTTGGGGTGATACAATATCTCTCGAGACGTCCAAAACCGGCCGCCGTTTTGCTCAGAAGCGCCGGGTTGCGACGTTGCCATTTTTTAAAGTGAAAAATTTCCCTGCATCTCAACCGATTTCAGCGAACTTTTTTTTAAAATGTTCCTCTTAAATAGAGCTTTCCAATGGTATTTAGGTCTCTGGATTTTATTGAATTTAGGGCGGCACTTAGGTCGTTTATATGGTGCTTTGCAGTGATTTTTCATTCAAAAAATAGTGTTGCTATTTTTTTCCCCCTTTCTTTTTTCCGCGGGTTGTGGGAGGGTTAGAAATGGCAGAATTCAATTCAAAGAACTTTTAAAAAAGGATTCTTTTGATCACTATTCTTACGTGTACAAATATTGAAAGCGACGATCTCATGGTACAAGAGAAATTGGCGTTGCTATTTTACCAAGATTTTTGCATTATACTTTAAGCGATGGTGATCTTCCGATCAAGTTTGAATGTTAAAAAAACCGGCGCTCCACTTCGCTCTGCGCCGGTTTTCGGGGGGGCTCCGCCCCCCAAGCCCCCCTCGGGACGCGCGCTTCGCGCGCGTTTTTTAGTTTGAGTGTCCGGCCTCAGTTGCTATGTCTTTTAAGTGACTCGCGCGTCCACCGAGGGAAGAATTTATTTTCCGAAGGGAGGGGCGGGGGCGAAGAGTTATCAATCTTTGGAGGTTGGATTTACGTTTACACTGTTGGAGGCATTGATTATTCAAATAAGGACTTCATGTCGCCAGATTGCAACAACAATCCTCATGTAATGTCTGATATGCAAAAATGTCAACAAACGCTGTGGCAAGCTTGAATGACGATGGATGAATCTCCATAACCCACTGTGCGACAACATTGCCGTCTTGTCCACCAATTATCAGTCTGTAACCCACTGTGCGGCAATATAGCAATCGTGTCCACCAATTATCAGTTCATCAGTTCGTGACCCATTGTACGACAACATTGCCGTCTTATCCACCAATTTTCAGTTCGTGACCCACTGTGCGACAACATTGCCGTCTTGTCCACCAATTTTCAGTTCGTGACCCACTGTGCGACAACATTGCCGTCTTGTCCACCAACTTTCAGTTCGTGACCCACTGTGCGACAACATTGCCGTCTTGTCCACCAATTTTCAGGTCGTAACCCACTGTGCGGCTTCCCTCCTCTTTTGCCGCACACCCCCCCCCCCCGCGTAAAAGTTTCAAAGCTCGCCATTTTTAAACGGCTCAACCGATTTCGCTCAAATTCAATACCAGCCTAGAACTAAGTAAGATCTTCCTTCTGTAAAAATTTCGGGGGAAAGCTTTTAATTTGCGCGAGTTATCGCGCCCACAAAATTGAACCTCCCCCCACTTCTCGCCCCCACTATTCGAAATGTAATACTTCGATCTCCGTTTTTTTTTTTCGCAGAATGGTAGTCCTATTCCTCTACTTTACATCGCAAAAAGTTTCACCCGGAAATTTTTTAAAATGAGGAAAATAAAACCAAGCAAAAATCGGAAAAACCACGATGAGTCGGAAAAAAATACATAAATAAACAGATATATAAATATATAATATAAATATATATATATATAAACATGAATTCAAACGGCATGCATATTCGTAATCTATGACCCATGATCGATGCTCATTACATGGTCTATGGTCCAGGTCTGACATCAGGGGAGAACGCAATAGTGTATTTCCTTCGGAAAATACACTGAAAATCGGGGAAATACAGACATCCTTCCAAAAAAGAAAAAAAAGAAAGAAGAAGGTAAAAATAGCAACACTATTTTTTGAATGAAAAATCACTGCAAAGAACCATATAAACGACCTAAGTGCCGCCCTAAATTCAATAAAGTCCAGAGACCTAAATACCAATAGAAAGCTCTATTTAAGAGGAACATTTTAAAAAAAAGTTCATTGGAATCGGTTGAAATGCAGCGGAGTTATGCATTTTTAAGAGTTTTCACTTCAAAAATGGCAACGTCGCACATCGTCAGCCGAAGGTGAAAAAACGGCTCGTGTTGGACACCTTACTGCTCTGTGTTATTATTTCAACGTAAATTGAACGTAAGGGACCCCCAGTTCACGAATGACTCAGTGATAAGATGCATTCACATTGCGCAAAAGCGCATGTAACCAACTTTGAGCAGTCATATCTCGGAAACTAAACGTTTCCCCGGGATGATCTTGTGCTCGTTAGAAAGGTTAAAACCTGAACTCTCACTTAGACTGGTTTTTGTTCAAATTCCGTCGATTCCACGACCGTGGTAAAATAAAGACAAATTTTTTGTGTCTGTCAAAAACTGCTAAAACCGCGCAAGTTCCCCTGAAAGCAAAGTAAACCCAGAAATCTATACACCAATAGAAAGCTCTATTTAAGAGGAACATTTTAAAAAAAAGTTCATTGAAATCGGTTGAGATGCAGCGGAGATATGAATTTTTAAAGGTTTCCACTTTAAAAAATGGCAACGTCACAACCCGGCGTTTCTAAGCAAAACGGCGACCGGTTTTGGACGTCTCGAAAGATGCTGTATCACCCCAAGTGTTCCAAATTCGAGAATGCCTTGAGGCATTTTTGGCCGTTTTTTCACACACCTCTTTGACAAAAATTTCAATTATACAGCAGTAACAATTTAAACTAGCATTTCTACGAATAACACACGAAAAACACACGAAAACATTGTTAAATTGTCTTTCACCTTTATCACAGGAGGATGTAAGATGTGCATAACCTCAATCTTGCTTGCTGATAACGGCCATCTTGTTTGTTTATTTACGGCCGTAAGAACATCGTGTCAGCCTATTTTCACGTGACCAATGAAAAACCGGAACAGAAATGGCCATACTCTGTCTATAGACGCATTTAGTGTGACGTCACATGTCGTTATAATTTCGATACCTGGAAAGTCGAAACGTCCCCCAACAAACGAACATGGAGGAATCTGCGGGATATGGGCAGGGGGGGGGGGGGGTATTCGCTCGATGGCTGTCTATGATATTACGAGTTTAATTTATCATCAATTCTTGTGATTGTGATCTCAAACGTTTTGGTAATTGAGTAGCTTTCATAATTTTAAAGTCCCATGGATTAACTGTTTGGTTTCAGGCTAGTTTTAGCATTATTACGTCAATTGTTCATTTTGGAGGTTATGTTTGTTTGTTGGGGCACACTATGGGGCAAACGACTTTCGAGATATCGAACCACCAATATCGCTCCTTGACGTCACCACTAAAATCGTCTATAAAGGTACTCTAATCCGATGCCCCGTTCGCGAGATATCGACCCCCAAAGATGGGGTGAATTTTAGCGATATTCATAATAGCCCGTTTTAGCGATGCTATTAACGTGCATCGATGGGGCACGGCTCCAAACGGAAATGAAAACCGGCCGGAAATGCTCAAAAATGACGGGAAAAGGCGATTTATTGCTTTGTCAGGGGAGCATGTGTTCGAAATTTACGTCCCGTTTGCACGTTTGTGATGCAAGTTTACTCTCTTCATTTTGGTCCCTAGAATGAGAAAATCTTTGGTGGACTCTTCGATTTTGATGCCAAGGCCCCAAAAACAAGATGGCATCCCAAATGGAGGCTGAAATTGAAATTTTGGTAAAACGGCACAAAACGTCAAAGAGAGGTGTCGATTCTCATGTTTTTTGGATCGCAGATTCCAAAAAAATTGTCATACAGACCCCTCGACCCACGGAAATGCCCCAAATCCAAGATGGCGGCCGATTTTGGCTCTTTAGTGGCCAAAACGGTAAATGCGGAGCAAAGAAAGGAGTAAACACTCTAGATATCTGTTTTCAAGGTCACAGATTCCAGAAAAATAGGAGAAAAAAACATTTCATGCCAAATGGTACTGATTTGGAACATGCAAAGGCTGAACTCGGCATTCATTTTGATTAGAGTGTTCAGAAACACTCTGATCGAAATCATTTTCCGGGTCAGTTTCTATAATAATTAGCATCATTGTTTTTTTTTAGGACCGATACTCCTGCAGAATATTGGTAAATTTGTTCTCAAATACGCAATAAAAGTATTCCGATGTGTTTTGAGCCACTGAATGTGAAAATTGCGTTTATTCTTTCCGATCACCCCTCAGTTCTCCAGAAAACTGACCAGGATAATGACCAATTTTCCAGGCGGAATCGGATTTTCCAGAGAATTGTAGGGTGATGGAAAAGAACGCAGGTTTCCGGATTCAGCTCCTCAAAATACGTAGGAATCACCTTATCTCATCCGGGGGACATGGTTGTAATTTTTTTGCTTGTTGAACAGTGCTATTGCCAGGGAGTACCTGATACTCCCAATTTCGATAATAATTAATATATTACACCTACGTGCAGAGCCGCTTTTATAGCGCTCTCTGGCGCTCTGCGACACTTAGCCGCCAAAGTTCCCGATCTTCCGAAAGCCTTCCAGGGAGTTCAAATACCCTAATTTTTTCTAAAACCCTACGTCGCCACCCTTTCACTGGGCATCCCCTTCATCTCCTCCCAGAAGGAGCCCAAGCATCTTCTACGGCAGTCCTTCGTCCGTCATTCTATTGACATGGCCATACCAGTCAAGCTGTCTGATCATGCTGTCGAATATGATGTCATTTTCGAGTCCCATGATCAGACGCACTCTTTCATTGCGGACCCGATCGCTTCTAAAAATTCCTAGAGCGAACTCCTCCAGAAAGCCATTTTTGTTGCTCTTAGCATCCCCTGTGTTCGTTCCTTCAGCTGCCAAACTTCTCTGTCATATGTAAGAATACTTTTGACTTCAACGTTGTAAATTTTCCTCTTGTTCTCTTTGGAAATCCGCGGATCGTTCTTAAATACGCAATAAAACTATTCCGATGTGTTTTGAGCCACTGACTCTGAAAATTGCATTCATTCTTCCCGATCATTCCTCAGTTTTCCGGAAGAATCACGATGAGCGCATCGGCAAAGTTTAAATTGTACTCCTTACTTCACAATTTGCATTTTTTCGACCTTCCCGCCTCAAAAACGATAGCATGGCACAGGTGAACATTTCGTTGGAGGAGTCATTCCATCCAACCCTTGCTCACATGAATACTACCTACGCTCTAACATAGCTGACGCCAATCCGCCAAAACTTATGAGACGGGACGATGATTCTAACCACCTGATAACAATCGGCGTGTTTACATTCACATTTTTCTCGCGCTGATAGATATTCGCCGTTATTGACCTCCTCATGCTCTCCTCAACCTGCGCGCGGAAGCGTCGGCCATGATGAGCAGGGATTGAACGGAAAGACTCCTCTAACGAAATGTTTACCTGTGCCTTGGTATCGTTTTTAAGGCAGGCAGTTTAAGAAAACGCAAATTTCTTATGCAAATCGTGAAATAAGGAGTACATTTCAGACTTTGCCGATGCGCGTATTGTGATTTTTGTGACATTATCTATAAGGAACTTATATAACTTAATTTTGCTCTAGCAAAAGTTTGAAACAGGCACATTGCAAGGTGATGGGAAGGAAAGGAGGACATTTCCGGATTCAGCGCGTCAAAATACCTAGGAATCACCTTATCTCGTCCGGGAAAATATCATACAGTAATTATTTGGATATGCTGACTTCCGAACCCCACTTTCGATATTCCTTTCCCAACTTGCGCATCATGTACTAGGAGTCATCTTGATCTTGTGCAATCACCACTTGGTCATTAGCACTTCCGAAAAACTGACATAGGGAGGTGAGCAGCAAAGCATTGAGTTGGAGGATGGGCAGCAGATCAAAGGCGCACTATAGGTCCTTGGGGGTTCCGTTGACCCAGGATGGAAGAACGCATCAAGGGATCAAGGAAAGAAACATCCTAGCAAGGAAGGCTAACGCTATGTTCAATGGAATCCTCTGGGATCCGCGGATTTCCAAAGAGAACAAGAGGAAAATTTACAACGTTGAAGTCAAAAGTATTCTTACATATGACAGAGAAGTTTGGCAGCTGAAGGAACGAACACAGGGGATGCTAAGAGCAACAAAAATGGCTTTCTGGAGGAGTTCGCTCTAGGAATTTTTAGAAGCGATCGGGTCCGCAATGAAAGAGTGCGTCTGATCATGGGACTCGAAAATGACATCATATTCGACAGCATGATCAGACAGCTTGACTGGTATGGCCATGTCAATAGAATGACGGACGAAGGACTGCCGTAGAAGATGCTTGGGCTCCTTCTGGGAGGAGATGAAGGGGATGCCCAGTGAAAGGGTGGCGACGTAGGGTTTTAGAAAAAATTAGGGTATTTGAACTCCCTGGAAGGCTTTCGGAAGATCGGGAACTTTGGCGGCTAAGTGTCGCAGAGCGCCAGAGAGCGCTATAAAAGCGGCTCTGCACGTAGGTGTAATATATTAATTATTATCGAAATTGGGAGTATCAGGTACTCCCTGGCAATAGCACTGTTCAACAAGCAAAAAAATTACAACCATGTCCCCCGGATGAGATAAGGTGATTCCTACGTATTTTGAGGAGCTGAATCCGGAAACCTGCGTTCTTTTCCATCACCCTACAATTCTCTGGAAAATCCGATTCCGCCTGGAAAATTGGTCATTATCCTGGTCAGTTTTCTGGAGAACTGAGGGGTGATCGGAAAGAATAAACGCAATTTTCACATTCAGTGGCTCAAAACACATCGGAATACTTTTATTGCGTATTTGAGAACAAATTTACCAATATTCTGCAGGAGTATCGGTCCTAAAAAAAAACAATGATGCTAATTATTATAGAAACTGACCCGGAAAATGATTTCGATCAGAGTGTTTCTGAACACTCTAATCAAAATGAATGCCGAGTTCAGCCTTTGCATGTTCCAAATCAGTACCATTTGGCATGAAATGTTTTTTTCTCCTATTTTTCTGGAATCTGTGACCTTGAAAACAGATATCTAGAGTGTTTACTCCTTTCTTTGCTCCGCATTTACCGTTTTGGCCACTAAAGAGCCAAAATCGGCCGCCATCTTGGATTTGGGGCATTTCCGTGGGTCGAGGGGTCTGTATGACAATTTTTTTGGAATCTGCGATCCAAAAAACATGAGAATCGACACCTCTCTTTGACGTTTTGTGCCGTTTTACCAAAATTTCAATTTCAGCCTCCATTTGGGATGCCATCTTGTTTTTGGGGCCTTGGCATCAAAATCGAAGAGTCCACCAAAGATTTTCTCATTCTAGGGACCAAAATGAAGAGAGTAAACTTGCATCACAAACGTGCAAACGGGACGTAAATTTCGAACACATGCTCCCCTGACAAAGCAATAAATCGCCTTTTCCCGTCATTTTTGAGCATTTCCGGCCGGTTTTCATTTCCGTTTGGAGCCGTGCCCCATCAATGCACGTTAGCAAGGGTTTCTTACTAGAAAGTGTACACCTTAAGGTTGAAATAGAGAGAGATAATTGGAAATTGCAGCTACAATCCATAGAATGCATCGGTTACGGTGTGAAAAATCGTCTTTTGGCGTCAATATGGAGGATACTCGGTCGGTTTCCGGTTTCCATCAGGCCGTTAATCGGTCGGTGCATGTATGGAAATGGTTGAAAGTCTGATTTTATACATGTTAGAGGGTAAAGTGGGAAAAAATATCGATAATTGAAGAGTTCATTATCGAAATATTTGGATTAACATGTGAAAAATCGTCCTTTTTGACCTTTTTTGGCCTCTTTGAATTATTTTAGGCCCTTAACCGTCCAATGGCAATTGAAATAAGTATATCAACCAAAAGTATATATCCTAAGCTTGAGGTATTAAAAAAAATCGAAAATCGGAGAGACTATTTTTTAGATAATTCAGTTTGAACATTGAATGGCGAAAAAATAGTAACTTTTAAAAAACTCTAAATCACGGCCGTCTAAATAATTTTTAGCTCAATTTCGATGACACATTCAGAATTAACATAGAAAACTGGTCTAGGAACACTTTCAAAGTATGATGGATTGATGCAGAGTCTTGCTATGGAGAGTCAGAGAGAGGGAAGTCGAGAAAATGAGAATCGCTAAAACGGGCTTTTTTGAATACTAGCCGTTCTACTTCTGGGCGCGCTTCGCGCGCCCGGCACGTCTAGCCGAGGGCTGCGCCCCCTGGACCCCCGGTCACTTGCTACGCGAGTGCCGATTTTGTGGTGGTTGCGAATTTTTTTATCACTTTATTATGAAGATTTCACAGAAAGCATTATTAAACTTTCACTCCACAATTAACTTGTAGAATAATAATGACGGGGTAAGAGATAGACTGTATCTTGAAATGGACGATTCCCACTTAGCAGAAACAGCCATCACCACGAGAAATTGAGGAACCATCTTTAGCCAATTTTTTTTTTAATTTTCGAAAAAAAATTATTGACATTTTAGTTGCGTTTCCTTAAATGATAAGTATTAATGTAAATTTCCCCTTTTTGCAGTGTTGTTAAATTAATAAAAAGTTACCCAGTGGGAAATTTCATTTGTATTCCCGGTGGGCCTGCTACTCCAAATTTGAATAAATTTGTCGTTAAAAAATAAAGAAAAATAACAAAGAAAACGACTACTAGGGTAATCTGAGCTCAGCTGCGTGTGTGTATTAGCAAGATAAAATAAAAACACCGAGGAGATTTAAGAAAAACACAGCAGAGAACCAAGGAAAACACAGTAAATCAGAGAAATAGCACAGTCAAATAAATAAAGAAAATTACTATTGAAGAAATTCTAATTATTTTGAAAATAATTCGCTTGCGTAATCTATGCGTAGCTGCGTGGGAGCATGAGCGAGATTTATCATCAACTGACCATGTAACTGACCGCCATAGAGAAAAAAAGGAGGTGTTTGCATTTCGGGCATCTTGGAATTTTTTGATGATTTGATGACGTAGGTCGGTACAGCGACGTTTAGCGTGAAGAGGACGTCGCTGTACCGACCTAAGTCATCAAATCATCAAAAACTTCCAAGCCGGCCAGGTTGGCCTAGTGGTTAGCGCGTCTGACTCTAGGTCAATAGGTCCCGGGTTCGAATCCCGGTGGTGGCGACAAATTTTCATGGAACTGACGAGTGGATCTGTAAGCAGAATTCGCTCGGCCTTAATCCGTGAAAATTTGTAAGCCCGAGCATGGATGTCTACCAAACTCCCTGATGTCTTCGGACAATAAATAGTGCCTATAGATGGCTGTAGATTCCTAAAGGAATAGAAGCCACTAAACTCTCAATAATAAAAAAAAAAAAAAAAAAAAAAAAAAAAAAAAAAAAAAAAAAAAAATTCAAGATGCCCGAAATGCAAACACCTCCTTTTTTTTCTCTATGACTGACCGCTGGCCGCTAGGTACCCTGGTACCCTGGTATCTAGGTGGGCGAGCGACAATGCGTAAGCGGTGGCATATCTCGATTGACAGAGGAGTGGGGAACGGTGAAACATAGGGGAAAGGTTCAGGCTGAACCGTTCAGCACAGCGCAGCGTCAGTCATCGGGTGGGGAAGAGAGGCGGGCAGGGGACACGTCCCCTCGAGTGAAATAGAAAAAGATGAAATCGCTGAAAGTCTGAATCCTTCGAAGTTTATATTAATGATAGCTAAAATTCACTCCATCTTTGGGGGTCGATATCTCTTGAACGGGGCGTCGGATGGGAAAACCCTTCAAACCAGTTACTTAGAATGATGTAAAGACCCCGTATACCAATTTTCAGGCAAATCGGAGGGGGTCGGGTTCCGAGCCTGGTTGCATCGACGTGGAATGACCCTTGTGTCAGATGGAAAAATCATCCCCTTAAAGTAATGTCGGGCCATTTCTTGTTCAATGCGTTGTTAATTCTTTTTTTGAAGTCCACGCAAGCTATTTTGAGAAAAGAGATAGAGAAAGAAAGGACCACTGATTCCATAACATTGATACCATCTTATCAGTATCGTGCTCGACTTACAAGCGTCACACTAACACTGTCACACTGTTTCCTATATTTCAAAAAATATTTTATTCCTTTTAGTTTGGCAACAACTACAGTGATCTGTCTAGGAATTTGATGTGTACGTCTTGCGTTTTCCCCCGTCGTCTTGGAGTTTCTTTTCGAAAATTTCGGCCGTCTAAGAATTTACACCTCCCCATGCTGCGATGCGCAACCCTGCGTGCGCGCGCCCAGCGGCCGGCCGGCCGCGGCGCGCCCCGCTGGCCCACAGCCTCACGTCGTTATTGGACCGTTTGTAACCTTACGCTTCAAGATACGCCAAAACTGACGAAATTTTCGCTCTCAGAGCCGTAAATTGCAATTTTCCTTCAGAATTGATATGTCATTTGCCAATATTTTTGAATTTTAGATTTATGCCCTTTGAGGCATGGGTTAATTTTTTTTTCTTTTAGGGAGTTCACTTCGAGACTATATAGGAACTTTTTAGGGGTTGAGCAACTTGATTTTTGCAAAACTCAAAAATAAGGTACACTCTAAAGGAGTGGGTATGAGGAAGACAGCAAACATTTTCTACCTTATTCCTCTTTTCGTTTTTAATGAGCAACTCACTCAAACAAATATTATCATAATTCTTTAATTTTTGTGTTTCAATTTTAGATACCTGCTCCTAAAATGATACCATCCTCCTGTAGACTGTTGTACAAAATCTCTAAGAGTTCAAAGAATTTGGCGTCTAAGGGGCTTTCAGGTTAAAACATTTGTTTTACAGTCATCTCTATAGTATTTGCGAGTACCCACCATCTTTAGTTTCTTGTTGTATCTATTGATTTTATATTTTCCTTTTTGTACAAATATCAACTCACTTGTTGCCCTGGTGTGTTGTATGAGAGTAGGCATACTTAGATAGGATAAAGAGACACAGTCCAGGCAAACTAGCTTCTCACCTCGGACAGATTAGCACAAACTTTTCCTTTAGTATATAGGGTCTCTAGGTACCCAATAAGATAGAAAAAAATGTTTACTAAAAAATTCCATCGGGAAAGTGGTAAAATCGCAGTATTTCAAAATGACAGCTTACGGCGATTTTCAAAGAGGACGTACATACGGATTTCCCTTTATGACTCAAAAATCATGCGTGAAACAAAAAAATTACAAGAGATCAATTTGAAAGATCATACAATTTTGGTTTAGAAATCATATTCAAAACTTGGGCTTTTACTATTTCTTTTCTTCCTAATTTTACTGTTTAGAAACCCCAACCGGCAAAATCTGCTGAAAATTCAGAAATTTTCGCGTTCTTGACCAATTTTAGATCATAATAATTAACTTAAGGTTAAAAACAATGACTCCACTGAAAAGTACGCTAAATTTTACTGAAGTATAATCAAACATTTCACCTTTAAGTACATGTTATATGATCTCATTGTGAGAGGAATCATTCGAAAGCATGACATCAATATTTAACAACAATTTGAGCTGTTTTTTTCCGTTTCCAGCGCTTTTGATCAATTAGTTTTTGATAAAAGTACAACCTATACACATTTTTTAGTAAGGTGATGAAATTTTCAAGACGAATACCACACTGGTTTTCCTTTAAATCTTACATCATGTAACTGAAAAGCGTCTTTAAGGGAATTACGCTAAAAATTGATTTCTCTAGAAATTCCAGAATTTCAAAGATTTCCGGCTTTTTGATAGCTGGAAACTGAGATTACGGTTTAACGATGGTAATAAACGTTTAGAGTATAAAATTAACGTAAACGTGCATATCTGAAATTACTGTTTTGAATTTTTAGAGAGAGTTAGATATGGCGTTAAAGTTGTCTATTGGAAAACCCGGCTGCTCGGTTTAGAACCTTCTTTCTTAACATATACCCAAAATTTTCAAGTTTAGTAATTTTTGTCTGAAGTAAATTTTTTGGTACCAATGTAATAGCGCATGAAAGTCAAAAAATGTTAATGAATACATTTTTGAAGGTAGTTAGGTGTAGGGTAGGTGGGGGTAAGAGTACGCACGGGGTAAAAGTACGCACTGCACTTTTTTCGCGCGCTTTGTTTGAATTTATGATGGCACCAGGTGTTGGTTGTTGGCAACATTGAGTTTCCCTTGTTGACGAAGTTTTGTGCGAAGTGGATGTGTTTTGACGGAATTATGAGGCAAGTTCACTTTTCATGCGAAAAAGATCGATTTTTTTAGTATTTGTATTGTCTGTTGTGAGTAAAATAGTTGATGGAGAAAATCTGACAGACATTGTGTCAAAGTGTTATAGTGTTGGCTTTAATAATCCGTGGTTGTTTTCACACCTAGCGCCTTGAGCTCAAAGTTTTAGTTTATGTTGTCCAATGTTTAAAAGTGGGGCAAGAGTACGCAGCCAGAATGGGGCAAAAGTACGCGCCCAAAAGTGGGGTGTAGTGGGGGAGGAGGGTATAGGAACTTCGAAATAGAAGGTATAGGCTACTTACTAAGTATCTTAATAAATTTTTATGTTCCTTTGTTCAATTTGGGCAATTACACTTTTTTATTTTCCTGTTGAAAAAAAATTGACTTCGAAAATTTTTTGGGAACTTGTGGAGACTGAATTATTTTTTTTTCCTCAGTAAAAGTGGTTAGGCACTATTGGCACCCTTTGAGACCAGTTTCAGTCGTTTTCCGGGATTTAACAGCGATTTGGAGCCCAGGAGATGTTTTTAAAAGAAAAATTTCACCTGCGTACTTTTGCCCCATTAAATGGGGCAAAAGTACATTACATACATTTTAAAATTTTTTTAAAACATTTGTCACGGCCATGGATTTGATTTCTAAATTCGGACAACGCAGGGCATTTGTGCGCGAAGGCTTGCAGTAGGTGCCTGACCACTTTTCCCGCCTTAAAAGTCGATTCGGTCACGAAAATACGGGAAAAACCAAAAAATGCGTACTCTTACCCCACCTACCCTACTTAGAAGCCAATTTTTGAGACGTCAATTTACAAATTGTTCAATAACAAGGCGTTGTCTCAGGTTTTTAGGCCGAGATAGCTGCTCGTGATTCTGCTTAAGGGGTAAGTGATTCGACATTTTATAATACAAAATTCATGACCATGTTTCTACGAATTCTAATCATACGTCCAAAATGTATTCTTTTACTACTAGAGTAGGAATGAAATGATTCTTTCAATTGGGCGAAAAGGAAACACGTGGCCACGATCTTAAAAAAAAGTAATTTATCAAGTCCCGAACAAAAAATAAACAAAGTTTATGACCGGTCTTATTTAGACGCAGATAAAATACCGAAATAGAAGGTTAAAAATCGCAATAGTAGGCGAATTTTTACCTATGTCTATAGACGAAGGTTGACCATATTCAAGAATCTTACTTGAAATGTGTATGCAGTATGAAAACATTGATATTCAGATATTTCGGGTTGAAAGTTGGAAAAGTTTGATTTTGAAGTTGGGCCCAAGGGCGACAGTTGACCATATTCAAGTATGTTACGTGTCTAGGTGCCCTTGACACCATATTCGAAGCTCATCACCCGTCGCCTTTGGGCCCAGGTCGAAATCTGAGGTAGAACCGCGAACAACATGGATTTTCGGCTATTTCGGGCTAAAAAGTTGGAAAAGTTTGATTTTGAAGTTGGGCCCAAGGGCGACCGTTGACCATATTCAAGTATGTTACGTGTCTAGGTGTCCTTGGCACCATGTTCGAAGCTGTCCCCCGTCCCCGTGGCGAGGCACCCGTCGCCTTTGGGCCCAGGTCGAAATCTTAGGTAGAACCGCGAAAAACTCGAAATCACAGCTATTTTCGGCTTCGGAGCCATGTTTAGGCCCCTGTTTCGCAGCCAAAAAACTTGAGTATCGGCAAAACTCGATTATTTCTGTCAAATATGCACCGTCAACTTCCATATATCCAAAAATTTCTCAATTCCGTGGAGGGGCCGATTTCGGCCCAAATCGCAACCCCTCCTTTTGGTCTAGAAAGGTTGTTCAACATCTGTTCACGGTCCTTCTAAGTAATTATATTTGTCGGTAGGATAATTTCTTCTTGGATCATAAATGACACTTTTATGAACAAAGTCTGCTTTTAGCTCCATTTTCCTAATTTTTAAGAATTTTAAAAGTGTTTGATTAAAAAACCATTGTAATTGCGTGAAAGTACACGCAATTTATCATAAGAAATGGTACGTATTTTTCAAAAATGTTGATAATTTTCGAGTTTGACACGGCTTTATTTAAAATTGTAAAAAATGGCAATATTTACAGAAAGTTGAGTTTCTATGCAAAACACCATCACTCAAAAGGTGATAACAATACAGCAAATATTCTATCAAACGTGTGAATTTATTTAATTCATTACCGGAGGGGAAAAAATTAACGTAATAAAAAATAAATAATAGGAGGGGAAACTGACCCTCCTCCTCATCCCTGCTTTCCACAAAGAGCGCAAATGGATAGGACCGCAGTCTGGAACTAACAGATACTTCACGCGTACAAAGTGAAGACAATTTTCATCGTATTTATGCATACACTACGTAAAAATAAACTAATAGGACAGAGAATAGCGAAGTCTGTACATCTAATGGTATTTAAAAATATTGCGGAATGGAACATCACACGTAAAAGAAAGGGAGCTACGATGCGAGCCCAGCCGCCGCACAGTACGGCATCTTTATGGACGATGCGGACAAAAATCGGTAAAAGATACTTAACCTTAAATAATGAATATACTGGCATGGACATAAGGAAACCCTTTGGCACTGTCAAGCTAGAACACCTGACGGATAAGAAAATGTTATTATCTGAGGATATTTTCCGTATTTCCCAAGAGAAGTCCATCGAAAGTTGGCAACCTCGAATCAGCCCTATGTTAAAAATGTAAAAGCAATGCAAAACAGCCGAACTTTAACTTCAAATATCTCTGATAGTCGCAAAAAGTCGCAAAATATTTTTGGTTGGATTGAAGTTGGATATCTGAGGATTTAGAAAATCTTAACCTCCCAATAACCCAGACATATGGGAATTTTATGCGATTTTAAGAGCGGAACTTTTTTTCTCACCTGATTTCTCATCCATAGAGAGTCCCTAACGAGAATCCAAATTTGCCGCATCGAAAATTTATGGAAACTCCCTCCCCCCCCCCCCCCCCAAAAAAAAAACCCCCATAATCGAAAAAACGGCCAAAAATCGGCCATTTTCTCTCGTTTTTCGGCTAATATCGCTTTAACCGCAGGTTTTTTGAGCAAGTGTTTGAGGACTTACCTGAAAGTAGATAAAATTACGGAAATTTTCAACCCGGTCCGAAATTTTTCTGATGAAAAATGCCCACTACAAGGTTGCCAAAAAAAATCCCAAAATGTTTAAAATTTCCTTTTTTAAGGTTTTTTGCATGTAACTTTTTTCCCAGCAATTGTAGAGTTACGTATTATTAATACGGCGCATAGCCTGTTTGCTTCAACATTTTTGCCCCTTATTTTCTCCAAAAACACACGGCTTCTTATGGGACAATGGGGCTCTTCAGTAATTTGGAGCAAACAGGCCGTGCGCCATATCAATTCCACGTAACTTTTCGCGTAGAATCCATATCAGAGGTTAAAACATACCCTCGCCATTTGAAATTTTCGACTTATGGCCCTCCAAAGCCCCAATTTTTTTTTTTGGGGGGGGGGGGGTCGTGACCCCTCAAAATTTTGGAGCAGCAGGGGTCATATGGCACATCAATTAAAAGGTATTAACCTCTTCTCTCAGGAGACTTTTAGATTTTGAAATTTGAATAATTTGCCCGCTTACAGCATCGAATTGAAAATTGCCCCAAAAATGCCCGAAAATGCCCCATAACTCCAAAAAATGGGGGCTTAAGGAAAAATTTCAAAGAGCAAAATGTTCTTATTTTTTGCCGTACATTCCAAATCCAAAGTCAAAACATACCCTTCCTATTTGAAAATCGCGCGAAATGGGGGAGTACCCCCCCAACACCCCCAAGGGGCCATTTTGGAGGGCTGAAGATATATTCATTCTATTCTTTTGGGTCGATTTACCCTCTGTTAGTTTTGGTCCCGAAGCCCAATTTTTCGCCGTTTTCGAGAAAAAGATAGTGGACGAGTGGTCTGAATATGTGATTTCAATCGTTTTATGATACTATTCTAGCCTGGTTCTTGTAAAAAAAAAAGCTAAACCAGATCAAAGATTGGTGAAAAAAGGAGAGTTTTACAAAAATCGAAAAATGCACGCGCGCGCTGTCTCTTTTAAGGCAAATTATTTGGGTTTTTCCCGCGGTAAAAGCCTGGAAAACTTTTCATTTTGGCCTGGAAAACCTGGAAAAATAAGGATTTTTTTAAATCCAGAATTGGCTGGGAACCCTGATTTTGAACATTTTGGGATTTTTTCTGGCAACCTTGTAGTGGGCATATTTTTCATCGGAAAAATTTCGTTTAAAGTTGAATTTCTTTTTATCGGGCTGCATTATGTTGATGAAATTACCTTTTTCCCGATCACTTTTTATCCGGTTTTCAGACGATAGCTATTTCGATGTTAATCATCATCATCAAGTCACTTCGACTACGATTTGGTAAACACTAACAGTCACATCTTATATTGTTAAAATTTACTAAAATTTACTATTAAACACTTTTAAAATACTCGTGGGTACACCCGTCGCGAACGGGTGATAAGAACGCGTTCGCGACGGGTGCACCCACGAGTATTTTAAAAGTGTTTTATAGTAAATTTTAGTAAAGGAGGGGTATCGATAAGGGCCGATTTTGGCCCCACTTCAAAAAATCATCTGAACCCATATTTTAAGTACCCTAGGGTAGGTGCATTCTGGCGCAAAATGTTTTTGTGATAGTGCATCGGTTTTTCTGCCAAAAGAGCCGACTCAATTTTCCGGCTGAAAAATGGTTTTAATTTTATGACGAGCCCAAAAAAGCATTGTTTCATGAATACGGGAGGTTCATGTCTGTAATTCTTGGCGTACTTTCCAATGAAACAGGCGAAAATTGTCTGAACCTACTTTTAGTGGGTCATTCTAGACATTTTCAACGATTTTTGGGGTTTTTTGGCAATTTTTCACCTGTAACTAGAAAACGGATCATTATACAACAAAAACGATCGCAGATTCAAAAAGAGCGTAAAAATTCCGTTAGAAATCATTGGTTAGACATTTTCTCAGCTTGAACTTTCAACACGAAAAACAGCTCTAAATTTGAGAAAACCGAAAAAAACTGCATTTTCCACGATTATTAGTCTTCATTTACACCCAGCACAATTTTGCCACATCACCAAAATTCAGCAGATTAAAGTTGCATACGAGTACATGAAACACGCCGAAAGTTACGGTGTGGAAAAATTGTGCTCATAGTCAAAAATAGACTTTTGTTGAATGGAACCATCCTTGAATAAAAGATGAAAATTCTCTAACTCTCCGGGAAGATTCGCCAATCATTCATGGGATACCTGTATCCGGGTAATTTCTTGCGTACTTTCGATTGGAACGAGTGAAAATTGTGAAATATCACGTTGAATGGGCCATTCAGAGAATTTTTCACGATTTTTGGGGGGTTTTGGGGTATTCTGTGGGGGGGGGGGGGGGTTTGGGGGGCTTGGGGAGCATTTTTTGTTTGTAATACAACAAAAAAAAATAACAAATTCAGAAAGAACGCGAAAAATTCGATAGGATTCGATATTTGACACTCTCTCTCAGCTTGGACTGTCTACACGAAAAACGGTCTCAAACTCGAGAGACTGGAAAAAACGGCCTTTTCTCCAGCTCCCTAGTCATAATTTACATCCTGGTCACTTTACAGGTTAGAACGTTAAGCAGTATACAAGGTGTTACAACTAAGTGACGACAAACTTCCAGGGGTTGTTCCATGGCCTAAAACAAGCAGAAAAAACCCGTATCAAAATCCTCTAGGATGCGTGGTTCTCGAGTTACGGGGAGTTCAATTTTTGAAAAAAAATACCGTACGTGTTCAGTCACGACGTCACAGTGGCTGTCCTAATTGTCGGAACCGAAAAAAATCGTGGTTTCGTAAAATGCTTATCAATAGCTTAACAAAAGGTTTTTTCGTTTTTTTTTCGTAAAACCCCTCTTATTGGAGTTATTGACCGTTATAAAAAATACCGTATTACCGTACGTCGCAAATAAAGTTGGTCAGGACGTACGGTAAAACGGTATTTTTTTAACGGTCAATAACTCTACTAGGTTTTATTGAAGGAATGCCAGAGGGTGGTTCGGGTGTGTATGCAGAAGGCAGATACAGGGTGTTTCAGACCACCCGTACCAGGCCTTTTTCTCGGTTGGTATAGGTCGTACGAAGTCGGAGACCGCGGGCATGAATAGGGAATTGACCCTAAGGAATCCGAATTTCGTGGTCCCGAAACCCCCTCACCCCCCCTTGGAGGGTGAAGGGGGGGTCACGATGCTAAAAGTCACGGTTCCCGACCGAATTGCGGATAGATCGCATCAGAATTGAAAAGCACGGAAAATTTCACGTGGAATTGACCCCTAAAAATCCAAAATCGGACCATCCAAGGCCCAAAAATTAACCCCTAAAGAGGGGGACAGTGCCCCCCTCCATAATTTCTCTTTGGTCTCAAAATTGACGTAGATTCTCCAGAAAAAGACAGTTTCCCAGGTAATCGACCTCGAGAAATCCAAATTTCATGGTCCCGAAGCTCCTCTAGCCCCCCTTGGGGAGTAAACGGGGGGGGGCCCAATTTTAAAAATCGGGGCTCCTTTCCGAATCGCAAATTGATTGCATCCAAATTGAGGAGCAGAACACATTTACATCTTAAGTGACTCCTAAGAGTTCTAATAGACCCCCTGAACGGCAGAAAGTAACTCCCTGAGGAGGGGGCTTCGCCCCCGCCAAAAATTTCAAGATTCCTCTTTAGTCGCAAAATTGACGTCGATTCTCCAGAAAAAGACGATCTCCGATGTAATTGACCCCGGGGAGCTCAGGGAACATGAAATTTAGAGTCCTCGGGGTCGATTACATGGGAAATCGTCTTTTTCTGGAGAATCAACGTCAATTTTGCGACCAAAGAGGAATCTTGAGAAATTTTTGGCGGGGGCGAAGCCCCCCTCCACAGGGAGTTACTTTCTGCCGTTCAGGGGGTCTATTAGAACTCTTAGGAGTCACTTAAGATGTAAATGTGTTCTGCTCCTCAATTTGGATGCAATCAATTTGCGATTCGGAAAGGAGCCCCGATTTTTAAAATTGGGCCCCCCCCCCGTTTACTCCCCAAGGGGGGCTAGAGGAGCTTCGGGACCATGAAATTTGGATTTCTCGAGGTCGATTACCTGGGAAACTGTCTTTTTCTGGAGAATCTACATCAATTTTGAGACCAAAGAGAAATTATGGAGGGGGGCACTGTCCCCCTCTTTAGGGGTTAATTTTTGGGCCTTGGATGGTCCGATTTTGGATTTTTAGGGGTCAATTCCACGTGAAATTTTCCGTGCTTTTCAATTCTGATGCGATCTATCCGCAATTCGGTCGGGAACCGTGACTTTTAGCATCGTGACCCCCCCTTTACCCTCCAAGGGGGGGTGAGGGGGTTTCGGGACCACGAAATTCGGATTCCTTGGGGTCAATTCCCTATTCATGCCCGCGGTCTCCGACTTCGTACGACCTATACCAACCGAGAAAAAGGCCTGGTACGGGTGGTCTGAAACACCCTGTATAAGGGCTTAATTTAATTTTTTAACTGTAATGCGATGTATTTTAGTACAAAGTATGCAGTTTGTATATGATTGTCGCAATAAATTGACTTGTTTAATTTTAAAAGAAATAAATGAATAAATAATTATAATAAAAAAAATAAAACCATTTTTTTAAAAAAATATCTCCATTAGAAGGGGTTTTACGAAAAAAAAACGAAAAAACCTTTTGTTAAGCTATTGATGTAAATTATGACTGGAAAGCTGGAGAAAAGGCCGTTTTTTCCAGTTTCTCGAGTTTGAGACCGTTTTTCGTGTAGACAGTCCAAGCTGAGAGAGAGTGTCAAGTATCGAATCCTATCGAATTTTTCGCGTTCTTTCTGAATTTGTTATTTTTTTTTGTTGTATTACAAACAAAAAATGCTCCCCAAGCCCCCCAAACCCCCCCCCCACAGAATACCCCAAAACCCCCCAAAAATCGTGAAAAATTCTCTGAATGGCCCATTCAACGTGATATTTCACAATTTTCACTCGTTCCAATCGAAAGTACGCAAGAAATTACCCGGATACAGGTATCCCATGAATGATTGGCGAATCTTCCCGGAGAGTTAGAGAATTTTCATCTTTTATTCAAGGATGGTTCCATTCAACAAAAGTCTATTTTTGACTATGAGCACAATTTTTCCACACCGTAACTTTCGGCGTGTTTCATGTACTCGTATGCAACTTTAATCTGCTGAATTTTGGTGATGTGGCAAAATTGTGCTGGGTGTAAATGAAGACTAATAATCGTGGAAAATGCAGTTTTTTCGGTTTTCTCAAATTTAGAGCTGTTTTTCGTGTTGAAAGTTCAAGCTGAGAAAATGTCTAACCAATGATTTCTAACGGAATTTTTACGCTCTTTTTGAATCTGCGATCGTTTTTGTTGTATAATGATCCGTTTTCTAGTTACAGGTGAAAAATTGCCAAAAAAACCCCAAAAATCGTTGAAAATGTCTAGAATGACCCACTAAAAGTAGGTTCAGACAATTTTCGCCTGTTTCATTGGAAAGTACGCCAAAAATTACAGACATGAACCTCCCGTATTCATGAAACAAAGCTTTTTTGGGTTCGTCATAAAATTAAAACCATTTTTTAGCCGAAAAATTGAGTCGGCTCTTTTGGCAGAAAAACGATGCACAATCGCAAAAACATTTTGCGCCAGAATGCACCTACCCTAGGGTACTTAAAATATGGGTTCAGATGATTTTTGAAGTGGGGCCAAAATCGACCCCTATATACCCCTCCTTTTAACAATACAAGATGTGACTGTTAGTGTTTACCAAATCGTAGTCGAAGTGACCTGATGATGATGATTAAGATGGAAATAGCTATCGTCTGAAAACCGGATAAAAAGTGATCGGGAAAAAGGTAATTTCATCAAGAAAAATTTCGGACCGGGTTGAAAATTTCCGTAATTTTATCTACTTTCAGGTAAGTCCTCACACACTTATTAAAAAAACCAGCGGTTTTAGCGATATTAGCCGAAAAACGAGGTATATCTTTATGATGACAACCTCCAAGAAAATATTCAGATGTCGAGTTGTTTATTTTTAAATTTTGTCCACTGAGGGCCGCACTGTGCGCCGGTGCGAAGTGTTTTACGTGAGGATTGGTCTGCGTAATGGTGGCAGCTCAGGGGGCGGGTATTTTTGCGTCGGAGGAATCAATAGTAAAACTAATAACTATAATGAAGAACCCCGCACAGACCTTATGGGCAATGGCTCTCTCTAGAATCTGATGAAACTCAGATATGCTGCTCAGCTAGTCATTCTAATCAAGTTCTCATGGGCCGAAAGAGATCCCACGAGCGGTTTTCGAGATATTCGCAGTTTTATGTGCGAAAATTGAGGTTTCGCTGGCTGAACCATTGTGTGGCGCCTCTTGTGCCCTTCCCTTCCAGTCCGTCCACTTCGGCCGCTCTCCGCTTTCGCCTCCCATACCCGAGGCTCTGACTCCCGACGCTCACGGTGATAAGACCACCCGGCTCGGCGGCGATGAGCAAAGCCTCGTGAGCGTCGGAGTCCGAGCCTCGGGTTTGGGAGGCGGGGAAGCGGAGAGCGGCCGAAGTGGACTGGAAGGGAAGGGCACAAGAGGCGCCGCACAATGGTTCGGCCAGCGAAACCTCAATTTTCGCACAAAAAGCGGCGAATATCTCGAAAACCGCTCATGGGATCTCTTTCGGCCCATGAGAACTTTTGATTAGAATGACTAGCCGAGCAACATATCTGAGTTTCATCAGATTCTAGAGAGAGCTATTGCCCATAAGGTCTGTGCGGGGTTCTTTAATACAACATCGATGGTCTGGAACTTTCGGGCGGCCAATTCCAGCGTAAGGTCAAATGAGGATTAGAACAAAAGTACAACGTACGGCGGGGTAGTCAACAAGGGAGAGGGGTATGCACCTATGCTTTATGTGACGTAAAGCAGGCTCGTGTGATATTAGGAAATCTAAGTAAATAAGAAGAAAAATAATAAAAAAATTAACCTTTTACTGTCCTCGGCATCTTGTCAGCCGAATATGCGACAGTTCATACATTATTTAATATTATTTAGCTTTGAATAGACCGAATAAAAAATTAGTAGATATTTTATTTAATTACTCGGCGTTTCATTTTTTAATTTGCGTCAATTAAATATTTGACGTCACTAAGAAAATTGCATTTTCACACTTATACCCTCAATAAAGCAGCTTGGAGGACGAGGCGCATACGTGAAGTTTTTGCTATTTCGAGAAAAACATT
Organism: Bemisia tabaci; assembly: GCF_918797505.1. Taxonomy (NCBI): domain Eukaryota; kingdom Metazoa; phylum Arthropoda; class Insecta; order Hemiptera; family Aleyrodidae; genus Bemisia; species Bemisia tabaci. The sequence continues at coordinate 64,076,332 of NC_092793.1, forward strand.
TTTAAAGTTTCTAAATTATAATGAAACCTCATGGTGGAAAAAGAGTTCAAACTCACATTAAAATGCTTAAGCATTGGATATTATCAGTAAATTTCACAGACTTTCTTTCAAACCTAGATTTAGTTGGAATCACTAATGTGTCAATTTTTCGAAAACTGCACCTATGCGCCTTGTCCTCTTAGCCCTTCTATTAATTTTTTACCCTTTCTTACTACCTTATAGGTTTTCAAACCGAAACGGACTAACTTTGATCAAAATACCGGGTAACACTCAGTGTCATAAAAATTAACTGATAAACAGATATTTTAAAAATTATCTTTTTTCCATGATCTTGAATTTTGATTCAGACTGAAAGTAACGTCCAATTTACTAGATCAAAATACCAGGATACACAAAATTTTATGAAAATCTGCTGATAAATAAGTAGTTTTCAAATTATGGCCGTCATCTTTAATTTTAAAGAAGTATGGCCACCACCTTTTTCCCACCATCTTTCATTTCAATGCTGGTTAAATCCGACATCAAATTCAAATTCTCGGGGGCAAAATACATGGTTATACCAAGTCTCATGCAAATCAGTTGATAAACAGGTATCTAACAAAGTATTGCCGCCATCTTGAATTTTGATTCAAACTGAAAGTAATGTCAAATTCAAATCTCCAAGGTCAATATACCAGAGTACACTGAGTTTCATGAAAATCTGCCGATGAACAGGTATTTTTTTTTAAAAAAAAAACATCAATTTAATTTAAGCTGCTATAGTCTAGGTAAACTGTGTATACACCAGACACCCCCCCCCCCCGACCATCCCTCTAAGGTACTCCTTCTTTTACTATGGACCATGGCTATCATCATTGATACTAAAAATTTAAAAAATCACCGGATATCCGTGAATCAGGGGCAGACAAAACGATACCAGCCAAAGTTGACAAAAAATAAAAAAAAAAAATGTCAAATTGGACACCATTCCATAAAGACCCTTTAAAGTTCTCATACCTTCAGTTAAATTTTGATGTAATATACGTGTTTTGAGAAGAAAATCTCACGCTCTTTTCATTGGTGCCGAAAGTTTAAAGAGAAAAAATTCTGCTAAAGCAGTGTCCTAAAAATTACAGACTAAACTTGAAATTTAAAGAAAATGTTAGCCTTTTTTTCTCGGTTTCTATATCCTCGTGGCTCGGGCCAACAAGTCAAAACTTAAAAATCTAATATATATTTGAAAGCAGAATTTATACTCTGAAAAATTGATAAGAATAATATTTTTCACTGAATGCACTAAAATCACGCAAAATCGGGAGATTGTTGATGAAGTCAACAATCAATTTATATGTAATTTCAAACGGCCGCCATTTTGTTTTAAGCAAAATTTGACTGTGTTCCCGAGGGGAGCTAATGGTAAACTTCTATTTGGGGACTCTAGACATGTTTTGAAGTGATTTAAAACACCAGAGAAGTTTGTGCTAATTTTTCCGATGTTAGGCCCTTGTTTTGGCTAGTTTGCCTGAATTAAAAAGGATATCGCCATTGAAAATTCAGCAGTAGTATGAAAAAAACTCTTACAAAATGAATAGAACAAACATACTCTCTTTAATCTCCTTTAAGTGGGGGCACTCCAATTTCATGATAGAGAGCTAGAAAAATAGCGCTCAGATGACTCACAAATGATATATATATCTTTTCAAAATTTAAATTTTTTGTCAAGCTATTGGTCCGACTTGCTAGACCTATCAATTGAAACCATCTACTTATGAAATAATGATGCAAAGCAAAATTCTACCTCTAAGTAGATTAAGACTTGGTGTCACTGAGTTAGGCCCTAGAGATGAGCCCAGCCTATCCTGGTAGTAGAGTTTTATAAATCTTACTTCTTACTTTAACTTTTCAAGAGCTTTCCACATAGTATCCTTATTTTTGGACGCTGTAAATTATCAATATTGTATTCTACAAGTCTGATGTAATCTTTTTGCTGCTGCACCTGTTGTTGTGCTTGCCTGCCAGGGATGCAGATTGTTCTACACCTCTGCAATTTTTTGCAATGGACCACTAGACAAGGTACAAATTTAAGCACTCTGTTACATGTTTCTGAACCAGAATTTCACGTAGAACATGATTACCTCATCAAAACTTACTGAAATCAACTCTTAACCAAGATATGAACGTTTTTATTGTACATTGATTACGGAAAATTTGAATGACCCGGTCACAAGAAACACAATACTCTACATGAGTCAAATCGCGCCTTACCGGGGTTTTGGCAGGCTTCCCAATCGAGCATTGTTCCTTTCCCACCCTTTAATGTTTAAGATTTAAACCATTTACTATAGCTGAGCCAAAGTGTCATGATTGAAGTTATAATATTTTCGTATCACGAAGACTGCCATGGTAACGTTTGGTGTGCAATTTGACTCACGCAGATCCTTGAGTTTTCATGAGTGGGAGGTTTGAATTCACGCTTTAAGAAACATGGAATATCTTGGTTAGAAGTCAGTTTTGGTAATTTTGGTTCCTTGAATCGTGTTTTATGTGAAATTTTGGTTGTGATACATACATATATCAGAATGCTCAATTTTGTACCTTGTGTAGTGGTCCAATGCCGGGTCCTTGTCTGGAAGGTCGGAAGGTCAACACAACTTGCTGACCGAAGTTTTGTGAATTTTTCGAATGACTTTTAGATGTGTGCCTAAGTAGCAGTATTTCATAAAAGTTTAAAATCTGAAAACCTTCAAACAAAGGAAGAAGAAGGAAGAAAACAAAATTTCTCAACCTCCACAATTTTTAGGGCATTTCCACAATGGGCCTGTTGCAAACTTTTGCTAGAGCAAAACTAAGAGTTGTTTCTTATAGATAATGCCTCAAAAATCACGATGAGCGCATCAGCAAACTCTGAAATGCACTCATAACTTCACAATCTGCGTAAGAAATTTGCGGTTTTTTGAGCTTCCCGCTTCAAAAACGATACTACGGCACAGGTGAACATTTTGTAAGAGGAGTCGTTCCATCGTCGGCAATAATCATCATAGCCGACGCCAATCCGCCAAAACACGTTTGATGGGACGAGATAACACCTGAACTGGATTAGACCAGATAACAATCGGTGTGTTAACGTTCATATTTTCCACGCCCGAATGGATTGACCTTGAACTCTCCTTGAATTACGCGCGGAACTGCGTGCAAGCGTCGGCCATGATGAATATCGCCGACGATGGAGCGACTCCTCTAACAAAATGTTCACCTACGCCGTAGTATCGTTTTAGAAGCGGGAAGCTTAAAAAAACGCAAATTTCTTACGCAGATTGTGAAGTTATGAGCGCATTTCAGACTTTGCCGATGCGCTCATCGTGATTTTTGAGGCATTATCTACAAGAAACAACTCTTATTTTTGCTCTAGCAAAAGTTTGCAACAGGCCCATTTGGTCATGACTGCACAGTCGAAAAAATTTGCATCCCTGATGTTGCCTGCTCTCCTGGCTACCTACCAGCTAGGAAAATTATTTCTGCCCTGAAAACGTTATGGTCCTTGCTGTAAGATAGACCTCTTCACACCCTCACTCATTGAATCTTCATCGCTGTGTCTTGCCTATAAACCATGATGCTGGTAGTTGCTCAGTGCTCACATGACAAATGAAGTACGATTTGGTTACAGCACAGCTGAACACTGTGGACTAACCACAGCCGGATGGTCATGTCCTCCCCCACCATGTCTTGAAGGAACCAGAAAAGGTACTAAAGTGGCATGGCCAACTGCAGCTACAAAGACGGATTTTAAGTATCCTTAAAATCTTGTCCTTAAAACTGCCTTAACCACTGTACTGCACCAATGAGGCTAGCTAACATGATAGAGATAAGAAAATCTGCAAAAATTAGAGGTAATTGACTCGCTAGCCTTGGTTTTGTGACTCCAATAACAAAGCAAGGTTGATGCAATTAGGTCTTAACGAGTCTCTTTTTAAATTCTTGTTCAGGTCATCAGACCATTCAATGGAGGAAATAGACATGAGTTCGAAAATTGAGAATAGATTCAACCTAATTTATTTATTCCTTTTTTTTCTTGTCTTAGAATTTGCAGTCTCACATCAAAACGGCATAATGAAAAATTTTGGAAGTGCTGCTGTGGATAGTACGTCATCCAAAGATAATATACAATTCGAAACTTTGTCTGTCTCTGTTCCATCAGAATTTGTTTATCATGTCCAACTGAATCGCCCAGACAAAATGAACGCCATCAATCACACAATGTGGATGTGAGTATATTTCTCAGATTTTATTGATATTCTATTGCACAGCAAGATCGAAAGTTGACATAACTGATGTAAATATTGTAGAACTTGAACTTGAATAGCGCACACCCTAGAGATTAGATAGACAGTATTAATTCTCTATCAAAACAGCCTTTTGTTATGCTGACAGTATTTATTTCTTAGAAGTTAAAGATGGCGTAGAGAAGAAAAAGGAGGTGTTTGCATCTTGAGGATTGTTTACTCAGTGACACAGGTCGGTACTGTATGGCGTCGATATTCCAGCAAAATCAGGATGAAAAACGGACCATAACGTCCGATCTGTACGTTTGGCAACTTTTTGCGTAAATCAACTCATGATATAATTTAAAACACTTTATATAGAATGAATTTTTTCGCTACATTACACAATTTCTACGAAAATCGATGATAGAAATCGTCCGTACCCACCTACATCCTCTAAAAAATCCAAGATGCCGTAAATGCGTACTTACACCTCCTGTTTTTCTCTATGTGAAGATGGAAGTACATTAGAGTGTCCCAAATTTGAACCATCGAAAAAGATGTTGGATCATCGATGTTCGATGGTTTTTTGTGTCATTATGGCAAACATTTAATATCCCCAAATTTGAGCGAAATCGAATGATCTTTAGTGCTGCCGCAACGCGTTTTAAGTCGCGGCGAAAATTTTGGAGACTCGCCTTTTCAGCGTTTTAGAAGCAACTTATAAAGTCAGTTAGCAGCAATTACAGGCATTAAATTATTTTTTATCGTGACTTTCCATAGTATACTTACAAGTAATAATGTTTGTTTTGACACCTATAAAAACCTAAAAATTTTACTTCGAACTCCTTAAAATCGACGAAAAACTCGATTTTTCCCTTAGCAACTAGTTCAGGACTTATATGAAAGTTAAGGAAAAAATTAATAATAACCTACTTTTTGGCATAGTGGGTCCTTACGACCCCCTGATCCCCCCAGAAAAGTACTCATTAATAGCGTGACGGGTTTGGAATGGGGTGGGGGGTGGGATCAGTGCCCCAAAATCGCTTTGCCGGCGAAAACACAAGGACAGTTGGTCGTAGCACTACGAATAGCACCATTTTCTGAATCCTCGTAATATTTTGGAGCGATATGCCTCTTTACCGTTTTCCCGCAGCCCCCGATACCTCCCCCCTCCTTGCAAAAATATTATTTCAAGGCATAGTTTTGGCAATAATTCTGCAGGGAAAGTTGATCAGGGCCTGTTCAACGTACATTATGATAGAAGAAAATAATGGAGTATAATCTTGGTCTTAAATATTTTGACTTGGACCTGGTTCTAAAACGTTAGGAGGAGTGGGGCCGAAGGGTTGATTGACTTACAAGAAAATGTTGCGTAAACTTTAGGTCTCAGTTCCAAGTCAAAATATTTACGACCAAGATTATACTCCATTATTTTCTTCTATCATAATGTACGCTCACTGTTTGACTCGCATTACAAACTGCTAAGGGCAGGGGAATTCTTGACGGATGGGGGGGGGGGGTTAGCTTCAATTTGCAGGTGACAACTCCCTTCCCCCTCCCTCGTTTATTTTTTCATTAGCCTATGCTTTGAGTCCTAAATCATTTTCATAGAGATTCAATTGATCTCCTTTGAAAGCCCCTCATTGCCCTTTCCTGGTTGTCTTCTTCACTTTGGCATCGTTACTTTTTCTTATTTATCTCCATCTCATATTTGTCATATTTATCATATCTCAAAATTATAAAATAAAAATGTATACTGAACATAGGGCGATGAATGATAATGGTCAAATACCGCTAAAATTCAACAATTGTGCGTAATTTTGGCAATATTGCAATGCGTTCTGTCTTTTATTGATGAGATCAATCTGTAGAGTACATTTAATTCATTATTTTCCATCAGAAAAATTCCCATTAATGTTTGAAAATGTGAGTTCTGGACATGATTCAACAAAACTCACTGTTTTATGAATTTTGCCTCTTTGGACTAAAAACAATAGTTATTAGTTTAAATCTAAGTTGATAATTAGATTATTCTACAGAAGTGTATATTTTTTCGTAAGCATCTTATCTCAGCAGAAAATTCCAGACATATCTGTTAGCTTTTAATCACTTTCCTAATTTAACTCAAGTCTCTGCAGGAGCAGAATAAATATATATATCCCACTAATGAGATCTTCATGAATGCTGTGTGATGTATAGCTCTGGTAAAACAATCACCTCTTATTACCTATCACAGCTGTTTAGGCGAAATTCATAACTGTGCAAGAAAAGGCAGAACTGGTTATTACCTCATTGTCAACATTCTTATCAGAAAAAAGCACGTTGGAGCACACACTAACTCTGTCCATTATGTCCTAGCATGTACGCATTAATTCACTATCTCTCAGAGCAAAGTACAAGAGTTTTTATCTATTATATCATCTCCATTTCTCAGGAATAATTTTGTCCAAAGCTAAAAGTTTATTAGATTTGTATTTACTTGGCTGCGGAAGAAATAAGTGGTTTCACTTTCAGCCCATCTCAAATCTAGGGCTTGCTCTAAGAAACTAGATTTTGGAAATCAGGCTCTCTTTCAAAGTAATTTACTCAACGTCTCTCATATATGTACGGAAGGAGAGAAGGTTAACAAGTCACCAAAGAAAGTCACATTATATTTTATGAATTTAACTGCAAGTTAAATGGAAACCCTTTCATATCTTGTGCAAAGGTAAGTGGGTAAAGTAAAGTGGGCATAACAATGAATCCTAGCCCCTCAAACTTAAGAACTCCTGAGATCTCACATCATTTCTAAAGATAATTCATGAAAGCAATTCCCAGAACGATTTAAAAAGGTTTTTGGTAATATTTGAAGTAAAATAGAAGAAAAGGGAATATAAGAACACAAGATAAGAATTCAGGTACAGTAAGACCTCGATTTATCGAATTTCATGGGACCGAAGGTTCAATCCCTTTAATTGCGTAGTCCGTTGATTTGAAATATCGGATTTTGGCGAAAATCGACAAGAATCGATAAGCTCTGAGGTTTTTCTGGAAAAATTGTAAAAAATCTCTATTTTTCCATGTGAAAGTGTTCCTTCAGGCAAATCAGGAATTGTTCCAGATTGTAATTGTAGTGGCGTATAATTGTCTTACCTCCTGTTGTGTCTGACAACCCATCTTGATCCTCAGATAAAAAAGGACAACCAATAAGAGGACAAAGAAAAGTACCTCATCTGTCGTTTTCCTACCTATGAAGAAAGTGAGGCTCAGTTTGAAAGAGAGAAAAGACAGAATGAATACGTTTCACCACAGATGATGAACTTGTTGGATTTTTGGGAAAGAACAAAGAAGCTCGCTCAGTTCCTACCCAGTATTTTTTACACTGCTCCCTACATACCTTTTCTTCCCCATGCAAATGCAAGTTTTCCTTTTGTTGTTGAAATCCATTTATTTCGTACTCCTAGTCCAATAAACTTAAGGCATATTTTTTGTTTGAATGCGCATGCATTTTTTAAAATCAATTTGGGATGACATTACATGACATAATATCACGTGAGAATGTCACTCATCTTGCTAATTTAAAAGGAGAAAAGAAAAATTAACCGAGTATTACAATTTGTGAATCGAATCAGTTCGAGATTTCAGTCCGTTCTTCATCAGAAAAAATTAACATTGCTCTTGTGGTCCTCTTGAGGGGACCAGCAGATCGATTTATTGGGGTCTTACTGTAGTTAGTAAACTGGCTTGCCCCCTTTGTCTTAATTTTTGTAGATGATTCTGGAAAGTTTGAAACAGAGAATTGCCTCTGCTTTGATGAAACGGAGGAACGATGTGATCAAATAGAATGCAAGACACCATTTCCTCAAAATTTAAGTTAAAAATTGTGAGGTCATAATGTTTTTGTGAAAATGAGAAATAGTTGTCGTTAAAAGTGACAGGACATCCCTCAAGGTAAATTATATTGTCTCTAATATTACTTCTCCTTCATGATTTAGCACTCTCTTTCTTTGCTTCTCTTTATTCTCTGTTCAATCCATAATCTTGGGTAAGAAAGTTTTCTGAATGTAAGAATGTTGTGGAGAAAAGGAGACTAAAATAAAAACGATTAACAAATATTAGGGGAAAAGGTTTAGAAAATTATGAACTTTTCTCTTGCAAGTTGTTTTTTTATTGCTTTGGAAGATATAAGCTCAAACAACTAATTTAAGAAGATAATGTATAATCACCGATAAAGAAGAAACATGTTTTTTCAGGCTCCATGTAATTGCTCTGGAAATTTCCTAACTCTAAGATGAAGTGCATCAAGAAAGAGACACACTTAGAAGCATTTTAAATCTTATAAAGCGGCAGAAAGCGTATTCAGCCATTCTGCAAAAAAATCCAGGTTATATCTGAATACATCTTCCTATAACAGAGGCTAAAAACGCATTTGAACTTCTCCCTGGCAGACATGTTATTCAGTGCAACACTAGTTATGCCCAGTTAGGAAGGCAACGATGGATGCATCTGGGATCAGTTGGTCCCATCATCAGAACAGCTTAGCCTCCTGATTTTCCCTTATTACTGTCGGAGATAATGTTCCGGAACTTCAGGGGAAGAGCAACGAAAAACTTTTCCTTTTTTTAAAAGAAAAAGAAAAAGAAAAAGAGTTTGTTTTTAAACTAAAGTTGTCCCTAGTCGCCGTGTTTTGCAGAGACAGGTTTGCTCTGATTTAAAAAAAAAAAAAAAACCCAAAGCATTTTTCATCTAGCTCTGGGTGTGTGTGTGTGTGTGTGTGTGTGAGAGAGAGAGAGGGTGTGTGTGTGTGAGAGGGTGTGTGTGTGTGAGAGGGTGTGTGTGTGTGAGAGGGTGTGTGTGTGTGAGGGTGTGTGTCAGATTAACACAGCCAATTAATCAAATTGTTTATTTTCTTTTCACAATTCCTATCGAGAAAACAGAAGAAATGTTGGGCTGTGTATATTGTGAATTACTTTTTATGAAGGACTCACACACTTTAGAAATGAAGCGTTTTCTCAAGAATTAGAAATCTTCATATGCTGGGCAATTTTTATTGAGTTACATGGGCAGTCCCTATCTTCACCATGCAAACTGTACTGATGTTAAGGTACATTTTTTTCAGGTACTAGATGCATTTTCAAAAACTTTTTCTAGCTTCAGATGAGAAAATTTTGAAAATTTCTGAAAATTGAAATTCTCATGAATTTTTAATTTTTTTTTTTCAAAGCTAACTTCGCCTTCAAAATCATTACTTTTTTCTGTTGATGAATAATAAAATCACACTCTCTCGTCTGATGTTAGAAACAAAGGTAAGGAGAAGAAAAAAACTGTTATTGAAAATCCATTCATCACCTTGATCCTGAGAAAAGTGTACCTTAAAGTAAAACAATATAGTTTTGAGAAAAATCTGTTCATAGTTTTGAACACATATAAGGTTTGCATCATCCCATCTGTCACAAAACGATGCATAATTTATTCAATAATGATCAGATTTTAAACATTTTTTTTTTTAAATACAGCCAAAGATATGCAGAACTTGTTTAGAAAAAGGCCAAAATAAGTTTTTGGAACCAAAAAAAGGCTGCCTACTCCCCTTATAGCACAGTGTAATGTAATTTTATCTAATTTTTTCGTATCATTAAAATTCGTGACATCATTTTATTTTTATTTAACGAAAGTTTTTTTTTTTTTTTTTTTTTTTTGAGAAATATTTTTTTTCAAATGTAATTTCATCTCATCTCCTAATAAATGAGGTTGTGACTTGTTTCGAAAGTAACAATTTATCAACCTATGGCATCCTTAATGTTTTTGTAACGGTTTAAATCTGAAGCAGGAAGATTAGGAAGAAAAGTAGCAACTCAAAGATAAAAGGAGTTGCAGAAGTCAACCTCGCGTGGACCAGCCACACCTCTTACTTTTATCACCTCTCATACACATGCTTCAGCATGCCTCCTGCAGCTTGCATGGTGTCACGCAGCTGAGATTACTTAACATTTTATCAATTTTTTGTGTCTGTTGGTATTCTGTGAAGTGAAAGCTTAAAAATCCCTGAATTGTTTGTTGTTTTTATTAACTTCCTTCTCGTGCAGCGTTTATCTTATCCAGTTAATTTTAGTTCATTAGGAATGAATCACATGCTGCCAAATTATTAGAAAACTCAACTCAATTGCTGGACACATTAGGGAACTAATTTGCTACTGAACAACTAATTTGCACTATTTTGCAACCAAGGCCATTAGAGCACCTGCTCAGGAGCAGGATTAAAGGTAGTGCATGAGGTGGCTGATTGATTAAATATCCATTCCATTCTTTCAGACAAGGATGAGCCCTTCTTTGTACTCCCCTTAACTAATGAAAAGTGAAATAACTTATTTGTCTCCCGGTCTCAAAGAAATGCAAAAATGTTACGAAAATATGTTCCTTCTTTTTTTTTTTTACCTTCTGAAACAAGTTTCTATTTGGGTCCTCTAATAATTTAGAGAAGACCTGAGCATTATCTTAAATTTGGCCCATTCAGTCTTTTAGCAAGGCTAGTAGGCGCAGTAAAGCAGGAAAACTCATTCAACTGGTCTATTTCTGAAGTTTTCATACTTTTTTACAGCCTGGGTCACACGATCAAGTTTAGCTCTTCAATCCAACAAGGTTGCTGCTGTTATTAGCTGCTCGCCCATCATCACCTGAGAGGACAGCTATCAAATTGACGCTGCGTGCTTCCGTTTGATAGAACATCATTTTCTGATAGGTCAGGCAAAGCATGAGATATGAAATCTAGGCTTTTAGTGACTACAGCCAGAACCTATTTCAGCCGTAGAAATCCGTCCTTGTCAGATTGATAGGCTCAGTTACATCGCGTGACCCAAGCTTGCTAGTGTGCTTTACTGTCATCAAAAAATTGTTGAATAAAACCGTTTCAGGGACCTGAAAAAGTGCTTTTCAGTTCTTGGAGAAGATGAAAATTGTAGAGTTGTAGTCTTATCTGGAGCAGGAAAACTGTTTTGTGCTGGTAAGCCGTTTCATCTTTCTTTTTCTCTTAATTTCTTTTGCTTTTACAAGTTGTCATCAAAAAATAATTATCAATGTTTCATACTAACGAAGATTTTTTATGAAAAAAATCTCACCCCCCTCCCTCCTCTCGATGGTGTTGCGTTATCTTATATGCACGGGAAGTGGTGGTCAAGGTTATGATTTTTGGGAACTCCCTCCAAGATGAATTGTCCAATCTTCACCTTTCGTAAAGCTCCCCCCCCCCTCCCCCCTCAACTTGCTGCTGCCGATAACTCAATTAAAATGAAGGATATCAAAGATGAAGGAGTTACGCCATATCTAAGCAGCTTGAGGAAATCATGTTCAAAATTGGACATTATTTGGAAGCTTATGATGCAAACTCTGGACTTAATGACAAAAGAGTAAGCTCCAGTGTTTACTTTTTCAACAAAATATTCTACGATACAAGTTTTAGGCAAGGTAACTAAAATTTCAATAACTACAGAACTGTCAGTCAATTTTCTCGTTATTCATATGATCAGAACATTTTTGTAGAAAAGTACAGATCGCATTTACCCATTCCAGGATTTCGTAGAACATAAGAAGTGGGAAACTAAAGAGTCTATTAAGGCAGGTACTGTATTTCAACAGTTTGAGGCAAATTCTTTGGTCTCAGATCAGGATACGGACATGTAATGTGCCTCAGCACAGAAATAAAGCACTGCTCAGTATAGCTCTGTGCTAGCCCTTCGGAGACTAATATCATATTATCTCTCATTTTACTCCTGGGTTGCTTTTGAATTTAGTTCTGATCTCCCTGGTAAAAATGATAGGTTGATATCAGTTTTAATCAGTAGCGGAAATGAACTGATATTAACTGATTTTAACTGATATCGACGGTTACCAACTGATACCAGTTGAAAGTCTACAGATATTTGATGAGCAACAGTTGACACCAGTAGAGGTTACACTGATACCAACTGATACCAGTTGAAAGTCTACAGATATTTGATGAGAGTCAGTTGGTACCAGTAGAGGTTGTACTGATACCAGATTATACTCAATAGATCTATGTTGAGCCTCAATAGGTAACAGTTGAAATTTGCTACGTATCACTTGAGGTTCAATTGATATCGGTCCAGCATGAACTGACATCTGTTGAACATCAACTGATCCAAACAGAAATTCAATAGACGTCAATTACAAGTTTAAACTTAGTCCAATGAGGCTATGTATGCATTTTAACAGGACGATCTGGTTGGCATGTTTGACAAGGCCCACTAGGCCACTTCATCAAGGCATCTAGACTTCAGGGCCACTACATCAATAGAGATATTTATATGATTTTAATCCCTTTTCCATTCAATTTTTTTCTACGGTAGATAAATGCATTATTTTATGGTTTTAAAATCTCGAATACCTAATGCTGCATTTGAAATTCTACGGCCGTTCAAAGATTATGTCACTTGCTAAAGAAAGGAGGAGTTTAAGGACAGTGCAATACGTAGGTGGGTACCCAGCGCTGCTTGCTGTTACACAAAAATCGGTCCTTCACACCAGTTCCATGGGTTTGTCGGCACGGGAGCATGGATTTTATACCAAAAATTCTGTGCGATGCCTACTTCAATTTGTTGTGATTTTGATCAGGAGAATCCCCCATGTAAAAGGGGGTATAATGTGTAATTTTTGAGCCGCTCCCATCGTAACTGATCTCATATTACTAGATACTATATTTGGTTGATACCATCCCCAGTAAGAATTTTTTCCCCCTACAAAAAAAGAGATAAATTTTAACCTTTTTTTTCTTGATAAGCCGTAAATATTAATACAAAACATGTAATATTTATCCCATGGTTGACGGCTCTTCGAGCGCTTTCACGTTTAAAAAAACGTAAATTTATATACATTTCTATCTTTTTTACGTAAAAATGTCCTTAGGGCGTTAACCATGGAATCAATTGTACATCTTTTCAATTTTTTTCTCACGCCTGGTAAAATTACGTAAAAATATTGGAAATTACAATAACATTTACTTACGTAAAACATATATTAAAAATAACGCAAAACTGAAGAAAAATAATCTTGGTAAATCAAGTGTTTACATGAATTTCACTTCAAATTCATATCAAAAAATGTAAAAAGAAAAAAGATGTGATTTCGAGGATAGACTAAACATTTTTCATATAAAATTTACATGAATTTAAGTAAATGATTTCCTTACCGGCGACAACTTGAGCCTTTTTTTTGACATAATTTTATCACTACACAAAAAGAACGTGGCAAAAACACATAAAAATTATATCGATCATTTTTTTTCTTAACTGAAAATTCATATAAAGACACATTAATTTCTTCAACGCTCACCACTCGAAAATATTTTTTTCCATAATTTACACATAAAAATTACATGAAAAGAATGTGACGAAAACACATAAAATTACCTTGATCAATTATTTTTTTCACATTAAATTCATATAAATAGGTATGTTAATGAAATTATTTTGACCCTCCCGCAATAAAGATTTAATTATTTGTTTTCAAATTTTTTTCATGATTATTTTCAAGTTCTTATAAGTTGATTATTGATTTTTCATCATTTCATCTTTTTTTACATCTTTAATTATTATTTTTGGTTTCGCATTTTGTGTTTCTTAGTCTCATCTTTAAGGAAAACATAACTTGTAAAACTTCACTTACATTTTAAGTGATTACAAAATAAAATGAAAAAATTAAGTGTAGATTCAAATTCAACACGAAATCATCACTTTCTGTCAAATCGATTCTAGTGGGGGCCCTGAAATGGCAAAAATACGTCTAATTAGATCGCATGCGCGGATGGAGTAGTGGCTCTGTCTCTTGGACGATCACCAAAGTTAAGCAACGCCGAGCGTAGTTAGTACTTAGATAGGAGACCGTTTGGGAATGAGCGCAGGAGCGCTGCACTATGGTCTGGGGGCGCCGAATTGTGGCCATAAATCAGGAAATGATCAGAATATCATGAAATTTGGTGTACTTATGTTTTTTGGGTCGCTGAATTCAAATTTGACCTTAGTTTTACAAAATTCTTAAATCCAAGATGGCGGCAGGCCCTTGAAACCAAAAAATTAGAAGAAAAGCCAAAATATGATTAGAATACCACATTGAATGTCAGTTTAATGTTTTGAAGGTTGTCTAACTATAATATGAAATCTATTTTTCAATGATCAAGAGGTTATCAGGGCAGAAGCCCCAAAAATACGTATTTAATCCAGAAATATAAGAGGAGAAGAAATGATTGAAATTGAATCAAGTCAGTACTATGTTTTTCGGTCTATTGATCCTGACTGGAGCGTAAGTTAAAAAAAAATGCACATTCAATATGGTGATATTCGTGTTAGCAAGACATATGGTATTAGCCCTTTAGGTCGCCCCCTCCCCGAACCAAAAATTGTCCCTAAAAATGTTCATTTCTAGCGATTTTTTAAAAATAATTTACTCTTTGATCATCAAATCCTGCTAGCAAAATTTTCTAGATATATTCAATACTACTTAGACCTAAATAGCTTTGACATTCTTTTACTCATTGCAGGCTGTCAACCATTCTGCGCTGATTTTCATGGTTAGAATTATTATAAAGATTCTAGGCCTAATGAATCGTGGCCAAAAATCCGATTTTGGAAAGTACGAAAATCTGGCAATCGAGCATATAATCCTTATCTACATCATTTACTAGGTGTGAAATGACCTATCAAATCTTGTGTAATTGTTTTTACGATCAGATATAAGGTGGCGAACTTCACATCCTCCGAGGTACCTAAGTAAACAAACGTGAGAATTTAAAGTGCACGTTATCGTGTCTTGCCTTGTGTCGTTTTGTGATAAGTTGGCGTAAATCCCCGATCAAATATGGAAAAGAAAGGTGAAAGTAAGTACTTTTTGATGGTTTAATCGTTTTTAGTATTAAGATTAATTTTATGACCACCATGAGACTCCAAAGTTTTGTCCTAATTTAGGCAAAAAATTGCCTTCACCTTAAGTTTAAGTTATCACTAACACGAGCTAACACGTTCTTATCAGTGCAAGAATGTAGCTCATATGTTCCTCTAACAGGATATCATAGGTTTTTTTGCATCTTTTTGGCTCTGGGGCCTTCAGACCCAGACCCAGATCAGACCCTAAAACCTTGCGGATTACCATTCTCGGGTTGCCTAGCCAGGAATTGAATTCGGAACCTCTTGATCTTAAAGCCAGCACTACAACCACTACGCACCACAGCGGGCCGAGTTAATACATTTGTATTATGTATACAGGCTGAAGAATAAAAAAAAATACCTAAGTGTTATCCACCATTTGTCGTTTTTCCGGAGAAAATATTGTTTTGCTTAAAAATGAGGTTTTTTGCAAAAAAACTTCATTTTCCGGAAATCTGGCAAGTGCTGGAAAAAAACTGATATCATTTTCGGATTCAGCAGCCAAAAATACATATGAATCACCCTATATCAAATGTTGACCTTGTATCATCTCTCTTATCTCCTTCTGCAATGAAATCAGATTGCGCAGAAAATCGTATAAGTCCTTCACTAAAATGACCAAAAAAGGCCCCAGACGCAAAAATACGCAAAAAAACCTGTGATATCCTGTTAGAGGAACATATGATCAACATTTTTGCACAAATGAGAACGTGTTACCTCGTGTTACCGATAACTAAAACTTAAGGTGAAGGCAATTTTTTGCCTAAATTAGGACAAAACTTTGGAGTCTCATGGTGATCATAAAATTAATCATAATAATAAAAACGATTAAACCATCAAAAAGTACTTACTTTCACCTTTCTTTTCCATATTTGATCGGGGATTTACGCCAACTTATCACCAAACGACACAAGGCAAGACACGATAACGTGCACTTTAAATTCTCACGTTTGTTTACTTACCTCGAGGATGTGAAGTTCGCCACCATGTATCTGATCGTAAAAACAATTACAGAAGATTTGATAGGTCATTTCACACCTACTAAAGGATGTAGATAAGGATTATATGCTCGATTGACAGATTTTCGTACTTTCAAAAATCGGATTTTTGGCCACGATTCGGCGCTCCCAGACCATAGTGCGCTGCCTGCTAAGCCTCGTGTCAGAAATACGAGAACGGTAATTCCCAGCAGCGCTCTCTGGTCGTCAAATCGTGAGATAAACGTGAGAAACTGAATAAAGATAGTGCGTTTTTAATTTATGTCTTATCAGTTGATACATGGTACCAACTGATACCAAGTATCATTTCAGATCTGTTGATACTTCGAACTGCCACCACTTATCAGTTTAGATCAGTTGAAGCCATCAACTGACCCGATCTCAATTGATGTCTACTGATGCTCCGCGCCAAAACACCGTTGACAAACTGATACACCGTCAACTGATCATTTTTACCAGGGCTGGAGGATTAAACTCTCCAAATAAGTCGATTGTTAACCATTACATTTATCTTTCATCTCCGCCAATTCAGGTTGGAGGGGCAATGCTTCCCTGGCGTACATAGATGCCGCGCCACTCTTTTTTTGAAGCTAAATCAGAATTTTACTCTTTGTTTAACTATCGCCCTCTCTTAAAATTAAACTCCTTGTATAAAAAACTGTAATGTTGAGAAAGACCTTCCTCCCACACCTCCCCATTCATCCTAGGTGCATAGTAAAATTTGAATTTTCTCCACGACGACCTAAAGAGATTGTTTCCTCTTATTTCTGTCAACACTTCCTTCGTTTCGAATAAATTTGATTTTTTAGAAAGTAAAATATCTTAACTGATAATTTCAACTGAAAAACACACCAACTGACTGCTTCTCTGTTATGAAAGGTTGGGCTCATTTACTATCCCATCTTCTTGAGTGTCTTGTTTGATAAGCCGAGCAGTGCACACGCTTCGTACTAGACACGCTCCGTTATTGCAGTAAATGATCTGATAAGTTCAATGTTCCACCAGTTGTCAAGTTTAGTGGTGTTATAACTAAAAATGTAAACATTAACTCCACACTGTGCCGCGCTTTGCGCGGATAAAAAGTGAATTTGGCAATGGAGTCTACAAGTGATGGTGATAGTGACATTCTCCAAACCCAACAGGCTTCCCTGCCTGCCACGTCAACGGAATCGACAGCTAACCTAGAGGAAGAAATTCTCTCAGCGATCAACTCTAAAGTGAGTCTGGATAATAGGTAATAATCCTAATGCTGCTAGTAACAGAATCCACCAACTCAAACAGGTTTTGAGTAAAGCACCGGAAGTTCTAAACAAACTCGCCTCAGAGAAATCTAGGGCCGAACGAACAGTCAATGACTTAAAAATTGAGACGTCTATACTCAGAAATGAGCCGGACCAAGTGAAATCTTTTATAGAAAGCATAAATGCCAACAAAAATGTTTTTGTTCAAGGTCCAAATATGTTGATAAATCAAGATAAAATCTTTGAAAATCAACAGAACCTAACAAAAAATAGCTTTGAACTATTAAATGAAAGCGGTAAAACATCGAGCTCTAAAGATGCAACAACTGTAAATAATAATGTTACTGGAACTGAAACCTCGGCTACAGTTAAGGTAAATTTAAATGCAGACACTTTTTATGTAGTCAAGCCCAGAACTAGGAAAAGACCTGCGATTAATCAAAGTGTTACAGAAACAGAAAAAAACACTCCACAACAATCTGAAATCATTCGGTCTCCAATCACAAAGAAATCAAAAAATCTTAGGTAAACTACAATAGTCTCTCATCTGTCCAATTCTATTGTTAATCAAAGCACTCAAAACATTCGAACATCCACTCATGGTACTTAAGTTCCGCTAAAAACGGATCCTAAAAAACCCGACAACACGCAAGGTCAAGGAACATATACAAATACAGACAAAAAAACAAACGACAGCACAAACGATGCAGATCAGACAGAAAAGAAGAAGAAAAATGCAAGCGTGCCTCCATTTTGGATCTCAGAGGTGGGCAATATTAAAAACATAATTTCACTGATTGACTCCATTCCCGATAAAGGTGAAAAGAGCCGTATGCAAAATCGACATTTTTCGCCCCCCCCCCCCCCCCACTAGGTCCCCATGTCTGTCCCCATGATTTCCTTATTGGCACACAGCCGCTTGTCAATCGAGCACTGAAATGAGGAATCTTTCTGGCTTTTTATCACCGAATAATTGAATCTTCTCATAGGTTTTTTGCGATAACGGTGCATCGTAGAAAGTTGGCGCAACTATAACTTTTGACCAGCATCTTGAGGAGAATCGATAAACATAAGTCAGAAGGCAATTCTTCATAGTGCAGCTTCCCATAAGAGGTGTGCGGGGTCCTTTAGCCTGAAATCTCTTACGAAAAATGTCTTCAAAGTCTTTCCAGGAAACTTGGGAAAAATGTGGCCGGACATTTCGGGACGCTAAATTTCAGTTCGTCACCTATGAGAACAAGATAACCTGCCCGATCAAAGTCGTGGTTAAGGGACCACACCAATCCGCCGACCCCGAGGAAATAGTCAAGGAACTAAAGGACAGAGGCTTCAAAGCAATCAATGCCAGTAATGTGAAGACTGTAGAATGGATCGAGATCCAGAAACCCCAGCCTCAACCGGGCCAGGAAGCAGAATCTCAACAACAGGTCTACCAAAAACAATTTAAGTAAAAATTAATAAGTCTTCCTATTTTTCATATAGCCTTTGAAAATACCCAAGATGTGGAGGAAGTTTTTAACATTAAAAGTATCCTTCATACAAGATTAGTCGTAGAACCCCTTAAAAAAGGGGACGACGATAGTGCCGCCGTTGCCAATCTTACGGACGTACTCGTAGATACTGTTTCAGGGCTCCTCCCTGTGTTTGGTGCGCAGGGGAACATTTTTCAGAACAATGTGAGTTAGGTCAATTCACAAAAGATCCGCTGTGTGTAAATTGCGGGGAAAAACACCCCGCGAAATATAGAGGGTGTGCTGTTGCCAAAGCCATTCAATAACAGAGAAGAAAACCCACTGATAAAGATAAAAAAGATAAGAAAAATAATAAAGAGGAGACTATGCTCAAGCGGTATAGGCGCCAATAATGGCCCCCGTTTGCGAAGCACAAACATGGAGACACCAGCTATATCCAGCTATACCCAGACCCAGATATACCGGCCGCCTTGCGGTGTATTCTAATGAGTCCGCTGTAGCATAGCGCGCTCAATAATTATTTTTTACAATCAATTAAAAACAATGGTGGCGTGTTGGACCACCTTAAATATATCAAGTATCATTGCCTGCCTCCTAGGATTTAAAATGTAGAAGAGAAAAGAGCTCTTTTTTGCTATACATTCCTTATTGACGAGGGCTCTTAACATCATTGTATTTCAGTCTGTGAACTATGTATTTATGAGGTTTTCCAATCACTTTAAATCCAATGGTGATGTGTTGGGCTACCTTAAAGATATCAAAGTATCATTGCCTGCCTCCTAGGATTTAAAATGTAAAAGAGCTCTTTTTTTGCTGTACATTCCTTGTTGACATCATTGTATTTCAGTCTGTGAGCTAGCTATGTATTTGTTTTAAAAAAATTTTAAAAAAGAATAGAAAATAAACACTTTTTAAACACGCTCGTTTATTTTGTAAGGTAAGACCGTCATTATCTACTTGCTGAGAATTATCAGCAACACTCACTTAGCTCTGATTTTTGGCTGGCCAATCGGAATGTTGCCACTTGTGACAGAGAAATACAAATATTTTCGCACACCATTCACACATTCCTAATGTTACGCATTCGCGCAAACCTGCCCCCGCTATTCGCGCAATCCTGTATCACCATTAGAAACCAATCATCCCACAAGTTTCAAGTCCTTACCTAAATTAAGTTAAAAGTTAGAAGGGGTGAAAGGGACTTTGGATCACCCGGTTTAATGTTAGTTACCTACCCTCTTTGATTGATCTCTTTGATCCCTTTGATTTCATCTATTTTCTTGTTAAGTTAATGTGTACTTAAGTCAACCACTGAATCTGGTATCCTTGGCATTTGTTTTGTTTATTTGAAGGAATTGATCTCCATGATATGATTCAAGTGGGCATGAAACTGGGAGAGAAGGAAGACATTGCTCGCAAATGTAAAATTCTCAAGAATCTCATTACAAATTATCAAGAGTCTTTAACAGCAATTGAAAAGGTAACATTTCTTCCTTCATTTTATTAAACCTAATTCAATTCGTTGGTGGCACCCTTTTTTCTTTTCTTTCTTTTTCCAATTCAGCATCTGAAAGAACAGAGTAACTTCGGCTTCTAAGAATCGTTTTAGATTTGTTTAATCCTGAATGGGGGGCTTGGAGGACAAGAAGCATAAAGGCTGTTTTTGCTGTTTTGAGGAATATGTCTTTGAAGTCTCAAAATTACATGGATCCTCATGATGGAAAGAAAGTTCAAACTGATATTTTGATGCTTAAAAAATGGAAATTAGGGAGCGATATTTACAGAATGCACCAAGACTAGTTTTACTTGAAATCATTAATGTCTGAATTTTTGAAAAAACTACACCTTTGCGCCTTGTCCTCTGAGTCCCTCATGACAAAAAAATCCCGTTTTCCAAATGCTCGAAATGGGATATGTTTGGTACAATATTTTTGGCGGTTTCTGATTATGTAGGCAGGCTGGGGAATTGGCATTCATTGATCGGCTGAATTCTGCTTCAGGCATCGCCTTGCTATGTCAACTCTACTGTCAGCTTCTGATCGGTTGGATTTTGATTAGTTTTTTCTCTCCTTAGTAATGATGTTTTGAATTTTTCATGATCTTTTTGGTTTTTTAACAAAATTACACGTCAGAAAAACTACAAGCTACTTACTTGACAAAATTCCTTGCCACTGCCTCATCATTAAAAATAACCCGATTTCTCATTTCTTTCAGGCTTTATTGAAGAGTGCTCTCTTACCTCTTAGTCTAAGACAGTCCCAAAGTGGTAAAAATTTGACAATGTCTCTTCTTAAAGTTGGCGTAATTCGGCGGTACAGCACCGTCGAATAAAACGTTACTCGGCGGTACAGTACCTTCAAATAAAAAGTTTTAGATCGTATTCAATACATCAAGCAGGTGAGATTGTATCGATATCGATTGGTTCAAAACATAAACATAACCTCAAAAGTCAATTTAGAAATTGGAGGAAACGGGTCTTTTGTAACAGATGTTTTACTTTTTGAAGACCAAATTCCAATGCAAAGTGAAATTTTTAGGAATTTTCTCATTTTCAGATTTTCCAACTTAAATCCGAATAGATTAGTTTGAAGTTATGCTCTATTGTTTTGAACCAAACGATACATTGAACTATACCAAATACGGTATATTCAGTGGTACCGTATCCTGACGGGAAAATTTGTCTAAGTATCGCTAAATAGGCCTGTTGCACCATTTTTTTATTGCTTTAATCGAAAGATTTAAGGCTCCTTATGTCATTGGAATTTTCCTGGCGTTTTTTGATCACCAGAAACCCCCAAAAAATCAACTTAAAAACGCCTCAAAATTCGAATTTTTTAACGATCACTTTTACGCGGGGCCGGATCCAGCACACTCGTTACGTCACACCGCATGACTTACCTGGTCTTTTCATCACTTACAATGTATTTTCCCATAAGGAATTGGCAGCCGCTTTTCAAATGCAAATATCGAGTCAATCGATGATTTTTGAACAAAATGGAATTCAGAAATGGATTCCTTGGACGTTTAAATGGTCAAAACCTTCATTAGATAAATGAGAATCTACAGGATAAACCTACTTTTAAGGAAGACTGTTGTCAATGGGCGATTGTTTACATCTGCCACAGTGATGACAGACATGGATGTTAGCTCAATATTTAGCCATTTCCATGAGTTTTTACTTTTTTGTCACTGTTTGAAGGTAAGTTTCTTTTGTAAATCAATTGTTTAATGCCTCAGGATCATGTTAAAATCTGTCAAGGTACCCATTGTTACTTCTTTATGCAGAACACACTCTGGCAGTCCAATGCTCAAACCTGGATGTAGCAAGTCAGTTGTAATTTCTTAATATTTTACCCTTCGATGTTGCACTGAAGACACCAAAATGATAGTATCAATCATTGATGATAAAAAAAAACTTACCTTTGACAATACTGATGAAATGAGGAGAACGGTATGTTTTAGATGGAGGCAAAGAAAGTAGACGTAGGATCCCTCCTGGTTACCAGACTTATCAATACATTTCTCTGCATATTAATACATTAAAAACACAGTATTTTAAAGTAACATAAGTGTATAAAACGTAGGAATGTTCCGAATGATATTAAGATGTTTGTTGAAGAGTTAAGAATGATTTACACGCATTGAGAGAACATACAGGGTTTGAACGTTGAACTGCTGGAGTGTGTTCTGAATTAATAAGTAACAATGTGTACCTTTACAGATTTTATCATGATCCTAAGGCATTAAATAATTGATTTACCTTAGGAACTTACCTGTGACCAAAAAGTAAAAACTCATGAAAATGGCTAAATGTTGAGCTAACTTCCATGTCTGTCATCACTGTGGCAGATGTAAACAATCGCCCATTGACTACAGTCTTCCTTAAAAATAAGTTTATCCCGTAGATTCTCAATTATCTAATGAAGGTTTTAACCATTTAAACGTCCAAGGAATCCATTTTGTTCAAAAAATCATGGATTGACTCGATATTTTCATTTGACAAGCGGCTGCCAATTCCTCATGGAAGAATGCATTGTAAGTGATGAAAAGAGCAGGTACGTCACGTGATGTGACGTAACGAGTATGCCGGATCCGGCCCCGTTTAAAAGTGACCCTTTCGAATGGGTTGGATCAAAAACAGCTTTTTAGTGTATTTTCCGAAGGAAATACACTATTGCGTTCTCCCATGATGTCAGACCTGGACCAGACACCATGTAATGAGCATCGATCATGGGTCGTAGATTACGAATATGTATGCCGTTCAAATTCATGATAGAGATATATATATATATATATAAAAGCGAACTTCATGAGTTGTATAACCGTTTTATTTATTTTAAACAAAAAAAATTTTTAATGCGACGTTTCGGTGGCTTATTATTCGCACCATCTTCAGGCAGAGACTGAGGCGACAAAACAAGGAAAAACGAGAAATAAACACCTAGTCCTCCGATCCAACACGGTCAGGGAAGAGAGGAAAAGATAGTTAAAATCTAACGAACATTACAAACATTGTTGCCTGAGTTACAGCTATTAATAAATGGTCGACAAAACAATGGGTAACAATTAAAAGGTATCGGTGCCTACCAAATAATCCTCAAAATGGGAAAATTCTGTCCGTGAATTCAGAGCGTTGTTATTTTTAAGGATGCTTAACCCTTCTAAATTTAAACGGACCTGCTCATTTTTCTCTTGTTTTAGCACTCTGGTGTTATCATAATCAAATTGATGGTTTGTTTCTTTTACGTGCTGCTTTAGTGCCGTTTTTTCATGCTTATTAAACTTGTGTCCGTCAAGGCGCTTATGTACATACTGTGAAGTCTGCCCAATGTAGACCCCTGGGCACCCTTTGCATGGGATTTCATAAACCACGTCGGACATTTTCTCGTTTGGGATTTTGGTTTTTAGAGCTGATTTAAACCCTTTCAAATTACACTTATTTGTTGTTACTAGCGATAATCCAAATGGTTTTATTGCGGCACTTAATTTTTCAGAACATGAGGACAAATATGGTCCAACCACCGTCTCTTCTTTTTCCCTATTTTTGCGAGGGGGGAAACCGTTGTAGCAAGAATTTATTACCTCTGCAAAAACTGACTCGATAAGTGACCACGGGTAACAATTCTCAACCAACAATTGCTTTGCCTCTTTTATTTTGTCTTTTCTGAGCAAAGGATGTGTCAACAAACATACTCGCGTTGCCAGATTTTTTACCACATTGATTTTTTGTGGAAGTGGTTGCACAGACAAAAAATTGAGATATCTACCAGAAAATATTGGTTTTTTAAACCATGACGTGATCAATTTCCCTCTGTTTTTTATGACAGTGACATCCAAGAAATTTAAAGAGTTGTTGACTTCACGCTCGAGTGTAAATTTGATATTGCTCGAAAAATTATTGAAAAAATGGAAAACATTGTCAAGATCATCTTTGTGGCAGCATAAGATAATATCGTCTGCAAAACGTTTATAGAATAGCAATTTATAAGGGAACACTTGAAATAATTTTTCTTCAAAGTATTCCATTACCAGGTTGGCAACATTGGCGCTTACTGGTGACCCCATCGCCAAGCCGTTTATCTGCTTGAAGCATTCTTCGCCGAAAGTGAATACTGTTGACTCTAAACATGCTTTAATGCCGGCTAAAAATTGATCCTCTGGCAACGTTGTATGGGGAGCAATTGTCATCCATTTTTCTTTAATAACATCAAGGGCTAGTTTTATCGAAATATTTGTGTACATAGACACAACGTCTAATGAAGCTAAAACAAAGTCATCAGGTACTGATTGGGTTTTGAGAAAATCTACGAATTCATAAGTATTCTTGACAGTGTTCCCACTTTTCCCTACAACTTTCTCTAGAATATTTCCAAAATACTTAGACTTATTATAAAACGGACTTTTCAAGGCACTTACAATTGGACGAAGTGGCATCCCCTCTTTATGAGTTTTACAACTTTTATATATATATATATATATCGTGGTTTTTCCGATTTTTGCTGGGTTATATTTCCCTCATTTGAAAAATTTCCGGGTAAAACTTTTTGCGATGTAAAGTAGAGGAATAGGACTACCATTCTGCGAAAAAAAAAAACGGAGATCGAAGTATTACATTTCAAATGGTGGGGGCGAGAAGTGGGGGGGAGGTTCAATTTGGTGGGCGCGATAACTCGCGCCAATTGGAAGCTTTCCCCGCGAAATTTTTATAGAAGGTAGATCTTATTTAGTTCTAGGCTGGTATTGAATTTGAGCGAAATCGGTCGAGCCGTTTAAAAATGGCGAGCTTTGAAAGTTTTTGGCGGGGGGTGTGCGGCAAAAGAGGAGGGAAGCCGCACAGTGAGTCACGACCTGAAAATTGGTGGACAAGACGGCAATGTCGTCGCACAGTGGGTCACGAACTGGAAGTTGGTGGACAATACGGCAATGTTGTCGCACAGTGGGTCACGAACCGAAAGTTGGTGGACAAGACGACAATGTTGTCGTACAGTGGGTTATGAAGATTCATCCATCGTCATTCAAGCTTGCCACGGCGTTTGTTGACATTTTTTCATATCAGACATTACATGAGGATTGTTGTTGCAATCTGGCGACATGAAGTCCTTATTCGAATAATCAATGCCTCCAACAGTGTAAACGTAAATCCAACCTCCAAAGATTGATAACTCCCCGCCCCTCCTTCGGAAAATACACTCTTCCCGCGGTGGCTGCGCGGGTCACTTAAAAGACAGAACAACTGAGGCCGGACACTCAAACTAAAAAACACGCGCGTCCAGGGGGGCTTGGAGAGGCGAAGCCCCCCCCCCCCCAAAAAAAAAAAAAAAAAACCGGTGCGGAGCGAAGCGGAGCGCCGGTTTTGTGAGTTTGAGAGGTCATTTCAAGCTTTTTTAGTAGCGCCATTGTTCTTTTCGTGAAATTTGCCATTAGAATCAGTTACCGATTCGCAAATCCCCGCACTTTGCAACAGGCTTCAACCTCAGGCAAACTTCCTACCACTAGGGTGCTTAACTGATGACTTTAACCACTAACCGGGAAACTTCCTACCCCTAGAGTGCTTCCGCTGGATGAGGAAGCAAACACCATCTACAGTGATCTAATGGTAATATCGGGCTGCGAACTTTGAGACAAGAGTCTTAAATCTTTGGAGAAGGCAAAAAGTAAACTGAGGCTAAGGGACTGAAAGAAAATTTACCTCTGTATACTTTCTGTATTCTCAAAAAATTCGAGACTTTAGTCCCAAATACCGCAGCCAGAAAATACCAATAGATCACCGTGGATGGCGTTTGCTCACTCATCGGGTGGAGGCAGCTTAGCAGTAGGAAGTTTTCTGGTTAATGGTTATAAAGTCATCCGGTCAAGGCACCCTAGAGAAAGGAAATTTTCAGGAAACTAAAGACCATAAAAGCGACAGAATTCATCCCTAATTTATAATCTCAAAACATCATATCTCCGTTGATAACTAGTTTTGAAATTTTAAATATTGTAAAGACACTTCCCCGAATCTTGAAGTGTCATCATACCGAGTTCAGCAAGATTCTTTGATCAGTTTTCCTGCTTCAGCTGGCCGATTGTAAAAAAAAAAATAGCGAAAATGGACAATTCCCATCATATCTTGTGTGTGTTGATTGTTGTTTAGTTTGTTTAATTCCTAAGTATCACAGATTAACTGAGAACAATCACTGTTACAGTGTCCGAAACCAGTAATTAGTGCAATCCATGGTGGATGCATCGGCGGCGGTGTCGACATAATTGCTGCGGCAGACATTAGATACTCATCCTCAGATGCCTGGTTTCAAATCAAAGAAGTAGATATTGGTAAGTCGATAGGTTAATATAAGGGGTTTTCCATATGCTGTGTTGCGAGATTTTTCCGATTTTTTTAAACTCACCTACCCCTTGTAACGCGATTGCAACGCTGGCCATGACACCTTCAAAATAATTACATAACATTTACCTAGCCCTTTTCCCCCTTTTCACAAGAAAACTTAAAAGAGAATTTCTCTCTGAAAAAGAGGGTTGGGCGTAGCTTTTCTTAAGTAGACGGCTGTGTTTTTCAAGAGACAAGGAAAAATAAGACAAAAAAAGTAGCGTATAAAACTGGAAACGAAAAATATTAGTTATCCAGGAACAGGAAGCCATACCCCCTAGCAACTACCCGGTTTGTAACCCCCAGAAAACTCTCTGTGTGTCCTTGTTACTTACAAAATCTCAGTAGATAGCCATGGTAAGGAAAACGATGGTATGCTTTTCCCTTATGTAAGCAACCGAAATTAACAAAACGCCCTGGTCCGTTCGTCTTGACTCGGGGGAAATCTGAAACCAAGGAGAGATTGGACCAATGAGAAGTCAAGTATAAAATGCTGATATTCATACCCAACTCCCATTGGTCCAATGTTCCTTTGGCTGGGAGTGAATAGATCAACAAGCATCAAATATGAAAATCGACATTTTATTTCAAATTTCCTGTCAAGAGTGAAATGAGACGAATGGGACTTGGTGTTTTGTCGTTCTTGGATGGTCTGTAAGAAAAGAGTACACCTTTGTTTTAGTAACCCTGTCCTATTGCTGTTCCTGGCTGTCCATTCTAAAAGTGAATTTTATTGAGGAACTTAAGAAGAAACCAAGATTCAACATATTTTGTTTAATTCAATTTTCTGCCTAATTTGAAATGCTCATAATTTAGTTTTTGATTTTTCAGTTTTATCGGCGGGAATTCAAAGTTTTGCTCATTGTCCCTTATTTTGCTCAATTCCCTGATGTACTCTAATATGGACGTGTTTATGCCAAAAAGAACCTTGTGCATAGGGTTTGGGTGTAACATAGTTCCTTTTAGCATAAATACGTCCAAATGAAAACCTGAGTCATATTTTCAAAATCTACTTAGAGCAGGCTCATCTATCGATTGCTGCAAACATTGTGGAAATTGGCCCAGTAGAAAGCTAAAACCAATCGTGACAATAAAGAAAAGTTTACACTGTTTAAATGGGAGAATTTGCAACTTTACCACATAATATACTAAACTCCAGGCCCTATTTCTAAAATCTAAATAGAGCGTAAGTAATGTATTCATCTAGGAACCACCCTGATTGCACCTGTCGATTGCAGTATTAATCATTAGAATCAGCCCTACAGAACACTATAACGAACTTTTACCAGAAAATGTAGGATATTTGAGAACTTAAAGTATCGATAAATAGATATTGACTGGATGTCTGAATTCCAGCGCCAACTTACTTCAAGCGCGTAACCAAAAAAATATGAAATTATTTTCTTGAGCAAAGACAAGGTGACAAAAAAATGAAGAGAGTTAATTTTGAACACTCCATCAAATTTTAAAGACATAAAATACGAAGAAACGGAAAACGGCATGGAAACAATAACCAATTTTTATAGAAAAAATATTCACCCTATATAGGATTGCAAGAGGGAAAATTCAAGAAGTATAACTTTATTTCAAATGAGTTGATCGGATTGAAAAACAAGAAAAGAGACTTTTTTGGAAAAGTGTTAGATGAAATAGACTGAAAGAGATTTGGACTGGTTATTTTACTTCAAATTTTCCTAAAAAATGAATAAACTCATCCTGTGCACACATTTTGAAGCTCCTCTGATGTAAAGGAGCACCTGGATTTTAACTTGAGCTCTCTTTAACATATTAATCCATTCTTTATGGGGCTCATGCAGATACAGTCCTAACACCAAAAGAGCGACAAGATGTGCTTACCCGCATGAGCCCAAAAAAGCATGGATTAATATGTTAATGCGAGCTCATGTTAAAATCCAGGTACTCCTTTACATCAGAGGATTGGCAAAATATGTGCACAGGATGAGTAGCACCACTCGTTAGGAAAAGTAGGGGCATCGATAAGGGATTTTTTTTGCCCCACCTAGAATGTAGAAAGTTATGTGGGTTTTCCAAATTGACTCAATGTAGTTTACAGAAATAATCATGATTTGGTCCATAGACCCCTGGGTACGTGTGAAACAGTTGCCTGAGCACATGTCTGCAGGCGTATTTTAGCAAAAATGCGTGTTTTCCTATCACTCCGAGGCTTTTTTGACACCAAGCGCATCATCTAACTAAACGAGCTTTTGATATGTTATCAAAGAGGCTTAAAGACACATTTTAACCCTGGTTTGGTTTTAGTTAGATGATGGGCTCATAGTTTAAAAACTTTTTCAAAAGTCGACTTTTAAGGGGCCCTGCAAAAATCTTAGGGAATTACATTGCTAGGGTTTTTTTAGCTACAATTAAAGAAAATCTCCTTTTTAGAGTTCAACAAGGCTTGATAACTGCCCTCAATAATATACGTAGCGTGCATACAGTTGGAGAGACGTGTTTCCCGAAGATTTTTGCGGATGCCCCTTAAAAGTCGACTTTTGAAAAAGTTTTCTTTAACTATGAGCGCATCATCTAACTAAAACCAAACCAGGGTTAAAATGTGTCTTTAAGCCTTCTTGATAACATGTCAAAAGCTCGTTTTAGTTAGACGTTGCGCTCGGTGTAAAAAAAGCCTCGGAGTTATAAAGAAACCCGCATTTTCGCTAAAATACGCCTGCAAACGTATGTTCAGGCAATCGTTTCACACGTATCCAGTGGCCCATGGACCAAATCATGATTACCTCTTTAGACTGCTTTAAGTCAACTGGGAAAACCCGCATAAATTTCCAGATTCCAGGTGGGGCCAAAAAAGGCCCTTATCAATACCCCTCTGTTCTAATAAAATAACCAGTCCAAATCTCTCTCAATCTATTTCATCAACCATTTTTCCAAAAAAGTCCCTTCTCTTGTTTCTCAACCTGGTCATTTCAACCTGGTCAACTCATTTGTAATAAAGCTACACTTCTTGAATTTTCCCTCTTGCAATCATATATCGTGTGAATATTTTTTCCATAAAATTTTGTGATTGTTTCCAAGTTGTTTTCAGTCTCTTTGTATTTTATGTCTTCAAAATTTGATGTAGTTCTCCAAATTAGCTCTTTTCATTTTTTTGTCACCTCCTTGTCCTTGCCTCAAGAAAATCATTTTATATTTTTTTGGTTACGTTCTTGAAGTGAGTTGGTATACAAATCAAGGCCGAATACAAAAAGTAACGTCACACTACCCATTCAGGAGAGCATTACGTAATTTATGGACAGCCCGCAATGGATTACAAGCAGCAGCTGTCAAACTGAAGCATTGTAGTACATGAAACTAATGAGGCAGATGAATTAGAAAATTTTAGGTAACATTTTTTTTTTCTGGCACATTACACTAGTCAGTGTGCAAACTCTTTTATGATAACATCTCCTTACCGACAAGAGAAAAGTCAAGACGCACTTTTGTGAAAAGTCGAAATTGGTTGAATTCTTTCCTCTTACCTTTAGATATATGAATAAATTCGTATCTCTTTTCTTGCTTAGGCATGGCGGCAGATGTCGGTACCCTCCAAAGATTTCCGAGAATAATCGGAAGTTCCAGCCTATGCAATGAATTGGTCTTTACAGCCAGGAAATTACCTGCGGAAGAAGGCAAAGACTGTGGACTAGTCAGCAAAGTTTTTAACTCTAGAGAAAGGTAATTTTTCTCATTAATGTGATCAGCTGCCCACTCTGTTACTCATTGTAGGGGACATAAACCCAAAAATCAATGTTAAGATTAAAGAAGAAATAGATAGAAGAGGGGAAAGGTGACAAACACCGAAAATCCCACTCGCAAATTCTTAAAATAATATTGTAAAATCTTCGAAAGAAATTGCTGAAATATTTGCTTTGGTAGCTATAATAATGCTGGTTTTGTGTAACAGTCTGTGTCTTTTTCGATTTGTTTTTTCCTTGAGTATACTTGCAGAAGTCCACAATGATGGGGAGGAAGCTTTTACAAGTTGATGAAAACTGATAACACAGCCCCTGCGTGTTTTCGGTCATGTCGTGTTGCATGGCATGTCCTGATTGATACCTATGTATTTTTTAGCGCTGAATTCGAGAAAAATATCCAAAAATTTCATCACGTCAGGATTTTCCGCAAATTCAAAATTTTGGTTTTTCGGTCTAAAATATTGAATTTTTTTCTTTTCAATTCGACCATTGATTTTGGTCTAAAGTATCTCTACTATGTATGAAAAAACCATTGCTTGTCAAAAAGGAGCTTCTAGGATTGATACCTGTCCGAATTCCGTCAAATTTTATGCATTTTTAGGTGATTTTTATCCCCTAAAAAATCGTTTTCTAGTCAAAATTTTTAAAAGTACGACTGGAAAAAAAATGTATTCCGACATAATTTACTTCTGTTAGTACCCACCAATCACCAGAAAAAGTGAACACAAATATCTAAACTATTGGGAAGAGGGGGGCGGCGCTAAGATGTCATGAGAGCTCCACGCAGCTCATGGCTTCTTCCCGCCGCGTGCCGCACCGTCTTGCAAGTTCCGACTTATGTAAGTTTCACGTACCTTTTTGATTCCTCGACGCATTTTCATAGATTTCAACCTGTCTAGGGTTCTATCATGAGTTCAGTGGGATTTTATCCTGACTTATCAGTGCTAAAATGGCAGAAAAAGCGGTATGTTGTTTGCTCGAGATTCGGTTCTTTTTTGAGGCAAAAATTTTATTTGTAATTTCGGCCAAATGGCTTCCAGAGGGTGCAAAAAGACACCAGATGCGTTTTTTTACATCTATGGTGAGCTGATGGTGCAAAATCAGCGACGTGATATTACAGAATTTGTGAGGAAACCTGCGACGCGGCGGCGCGCGGCGGGAAGAAGCCGCGAGCCGCGTGGAGCTCTCATGACATCTTGGCGCCGCCCCTGTCTTCCCAATATTTTAGAAACTTGTGTTTACTTTTTCTGGTGATTAGTGGGTATTAACAGAAGTAAATTATGGGGGAATACATTTTTTTCCAGTCGTACTTTTAAAAGTTTTAACTAGAAAACGATTTTTTTGGGGATAAAAATCACCTAATAATGCATAAAATTTGACGGAATTTGGACAAGTATCACTCTTGGAGGCTCTCTTTTGACAAGCAATGGTTTTTACATACTTAGAGATATTTTAGACTAAAATCAATGGTCGAATTGAAAAGGAAATAAAAATTCAATATTTTGGAAATTTTTCCGCCCGAAAAACCAAAATTTTGAATTTGCGGAAAATCCGGACGTGATGGAATTTTTGGATATTTTTCCTGAATTCAACATACAAAAAATACATAAGGAATACATGAGGTATACATAAGGAATACATAAGGAATAAAAAATACATAGGAATCTATCAACACATGCCATGCAACACGACATGACCGAAAATCGCAGGGCTGTGTAATATTTCTCAGGAAAATATTTTTAAGGTAATATCCCTTTATGTCAATTACTTACAGTTTTGTCAGTATGTCTTGCAATTCCGTTCGATTCCTATTTTTCTTCTTTTTGTTATGTGTTTTTATGATAACATCCCAGTGCTGATTAATTGACTGATCCCTAGAAAAACTGAGAAGGACTTGAATAGCTCTAATTAGAAACTTTAAAGAGTGGAGATTTTTTGTAACTAAGATGGACGTAAATGGGTGGATTTCAGCTGATGGGAGAAAATCGTTCTGAAAAAAGTTGACGAGTGATTTGGATGTATCAAGCTAAATACTACTTTTCTGTTATCTCAGAGCTCCATACTATAGAATTTAATTAAGTTCATCGCAATATCTTTAGGATTATGTTTAGAAAGGAGACTTGGAAGTCAGAAAAACTACCATTAGTGTCAGTTTGATGACGCTCACTGCTTTGGCTTTGAAGTAAGTAATTCAGCTGAGTTGTGATATTCCAATGTACTGATTGAAAGCATTAGGTTATAGCTCCTTAAAAAAATCAAAAAAATTGAGACGCCGTTTGATAAAACAAAATTAAAGAATCAGAAAGCCAAATTTATTCCTAAATTGCAAGAATGACTTTCATCATTTCTCTCTGTGCATCATAAAATCAGATACGTGCTGCTCTGAAACTATTTTTTGTGAAGAGGACTATGTACGGAAGTGGTTTAAAGTTTAGGAATGGGCTTATAACAAGATGTTATCGAAAAATTGCTTAAAAAGTGAGTGTCACCAGAATGATGTGCTGCCATTAAAGGGAGTTACTGGATATGAGTTTCAATAATTTAAACTAATTCTTAAGTATCAAAAAGACTAATCAATATGTTATATGTTGTAATTAAATCCCTGATCATGCACGGTTACGATTCATAATATCCAATTAAGGGATGTCCATTAATAAAATATCGTGATTTCTCAGATTTTTTGACACCCACCCACCCCTTTAAATGCGATTGTAAGGCTAGGCCAGACACCCCAAAATAATTACATAAAATTTTCCTCAACATCTCCCTTTTGTAATAAAAGAAGTGAAAAGAAAAGAAAAGGGAAAAAATTTAAAATATGCTGACAAGGGTACAGCCTCCATCATTTGACAAGGCTAATACATTAAATTTATGCATGAATAGTAAAATGAATAAGTCATGAAATAGAATTCTTACTAGGAATATAAAAATAATGTATATCCCCTTCCACAAAAAATTAAAGATGTGCTTCCACAAAAAGTGATGATTTTTTTTTTCTTAATCAACCGGGAATTTGGAAGTAGGAGTGTTGTTGAACTTGATACAAGTACTGAACGCAATTATTGGTTATGCAGCATGAAAGGGCTCATTATTTTTTTCAAAAATTATTAAGGAAAGCCTTTTACAATTTCTCCTTAATCGTCGAAACCCTTCCATTATATTTCGGAAAGATATGTGAAAACCCTTCATTACTTTCTGGGAAATTTTGGAAACCCTACCACAGTATTGTGGTTGAAAAATGTGGAAATCCCTCTACAATGTTTTGGTAAAAAAATTATTAGTTTTAAAATGAGAAGAATAAGAAATAAAGCTTCCTTAAAATCTGGAAGGCCTCCACATTTTCATGCGAAAAGTTTTCGTCACGTGATCGCGTTTCCGTAAAATCGGGTAGGGACTCCAGAATTTCACGCAAAAATGTTTCGCGTGATGTAGAATAATGTGCGCCCCTACATCCTCCTCTTAACTCAATGTGAGAGTTCCTATTGCCTAGAGTTAGAATTGCAGGTGAGCTAATAAAGTGCAAGTCATTTATTCGCGTCTATGAGTGTTCCAAGGAAGCCTGATATTTACGGTGATACCGCTATTCGACCATGCTGGCGCCCATGCTGCCTACACTAAAAATTGAAGGCGGTCTGATCTGGTATTAAGCCACCTCTTCCCCTAGGTGAAAATATATTATTTAAGTATTTATTCTAAGAAAGCATTCTATTTCTTGATTTATTTATTTTACTAATCATGTACGAATTTAATGAATAGCCATATCAGTTGATGGAGGCCATACCCACGTCAGCTCATTCCAAATTTTTTCCCTTTTCTTTTTCTGTCCACAATGCTCTTGTCGTATGTCCATGGCTCATGAGTGCCGTATTTACTTGGCACATAGTTCTGTGCAACAGAATGTAAAATACCGCTTTTCCATTTCTCCATAGGGAATCACGCCCACTTTAACATTGTTTCTTATGCGCTCATGACGAACACATCCCATCTTTCCCTCTTGTCTATAGTTCCGGTTGAAATGGAAGCTGAATTGATGCTTTCTGAAAGTTTTCTCTTTTTTTTTTTTTTGTTTGCATAATAAATAGCGAAAATTCTTTCGTGTGAAAAAAGAAGTTATCCTTTCATTTTGTGCATCGTTCAAAGTCGTTAAAATAACTCATTTAAACGCATAACAATTTGTTTTTCGCGCAGTGATTAATGAAAAAAATCATCTCTTGGACGTCACCAAACCTGACATGTCAATTTGGAGACGGTGAGTCAGGTTTGGTGACGTCACCAAACTGACATTTTGCTGTTATTAATTTTTCCTGCCAATTCACAATATCAACATCAAACGAATCATCGAGGTAAGGTCGAAAGGCTACCTGTAGATGTAAGAAAAAAAATGTTTGCTCTCATATTATAACAAAAGTTTTGATGTCACCAAACTGACATTGAATAAGTGAGACACTCCAAAAACCACGGAAACAACTGAAATCATCCTGAAGTTGGAAGAAATATGTGGACTTATCAAGTGCACGTCTGTTCGTTCTCCACTTCCGCACTCAGTCATGCCTTAATTCGCACACTAGCGTTATCTCTTGAGTGGCCACAAACTAAAATGCATAGCATCGCCAAACTGACATAATATTGAGTTACACGCTTCAAGCCTCAAATTAAATTGAATAATAGAGTTTTCTGGTGTTTCAATGCATATTATATCAAATAATATACATTCAAGACTTTCAAAGAAATTAGACAAAGCTCGCAAAAGATCCTGGTTTATTTATAAACCGATTTGATACATTGACTACCTCCGAGTTACGAAGTCACGAAACTGACATTTTCACTGTTCAGCACGTTGAAAAAAGGTTCAGAGTTATTCAAATCTCCTGAGGAATTTTTTCGTGGTTGGTGTGACCTGCTTCTACGCAAAAAATCAAACAGCAAGAGAAAATATTGTAATTGAAAGTTTTGAGCGGCCGGTTACACGTCTCTTCCATATTTTGTCCCATTGCTGAAATCCACCCAAATTATTTTAATGTTTTCTTTTTTTTTTTTTTTTTTTTTTTTTTTTTTTTTTTTTTTTTTGACTTTCTTTGGAAGTTTAATTCGCAGTAAGTACTTTTCCTCTGATCTGTATGAATCTGAAAGGTTTTGCTGAGGTATGCATCTTTTTCTTTTTTCTAGTTTAATGGAAGCAAGCATGAAATTAGCTCTAGAAATCTCATTAAAAAGTCCAGTAGCAGTTCAAGGAAGTAAGCAAAGTATGTTATATTCTCGAGATCATACTGTAGAAGAAGGATTGAATCACATTGTAAGTAATACTTAAAAACTATTTAGGCACTGTAGTAAGATTTTCACTTACAAAAGGACCCTACAACAAAACGGCCAAATCGGCCTAAACACAGAATCCTACGATTTTCTCAGGGTTGTCTTCCCAGACACTCAAAACTGGTCATATTTTTTGCTTAACGCCCAGGGAAAAGGGGAAGGGGGGGGGGGTCAAAGTCAAAAACTTTAAAGTAGCATAACTTCACAACGGTCTGTCGTAGAAAGATGATCTTGCTGTCAAAATTTTCCAAAAAATTAGAGCTTTCACAATAGTATTAAATTAATTAAATTTTAAATTTTGACCCACTTTTGGGGGAATTATACAAAGTCCCCCTTAAGTAAATTTACGTTTATCGAGTTGTTCGGTCGATCGGTTCGCGCAAAGCAAAAAAAAACCATTCTAAATAAAAGTAGAGGATTTAAGGTTTAAAACAAGCCAAAGTTCATCTTGGGGAAACGGTTAGAAGCAGAGTTATGAGTCTTCAAAGTTGACGCGGCGCACGGGAACCTTGTATGTTCCGAGTCTGTTCAAGGTCACCTGCGCCCCCCGGATTGTCCGCAGGTCGCAAGTTTTTGTGTTTTTATGCTTCTGTAGATCGTTTTTAATGTGAATTATTCAGTGAAAATAGAATAATCGGAATTTGTGAACTTTACAGGAGGAGTGAGAGGGGGCTCGGCTCAGAGTATCAACCATTATGTCCATCATACCTCATTAAAAATTTTCTGACAATGAAGATTCTGCGCTCAAAATTTAGGAGAAACCATGGAATCTCAGTTCAAAGATACATATGATCCATACAGAACTGAACCATTTAGAAATTATGACCCATTGATACCAAATTTTGGGGTACCCCTGGTTTTAAATTTTTATAATTGAGCTGAGCTACAGCGCTTGACGGATCTTTTTTTTTAAAGCCAAATAGTTTCTCGTAGCAGCAGACGAGTTTTAAGCTTCAAAACAAGGCACAGTTATTCTTGAGAGAGCAATTTGAAACACAGTTCAAATTTTTTAAAGTTATCCTGGCGTACTTCATTGGAGGCCCATTGTGTAAAATTTACAAATTCTGATTATTCTATTTTCAGTGAATGATTTCCATTAAAAACGATCTACAGAAGCATAAAAACACAAAAACTTGCGACCTGCAAGCAATCCGGGAGGCGCAGGTGACCTTGAGACTCAGAACATACAAGGTTCCCGCTCGCCACGTCAACTTTGAAGACTCATGACTCCGCTTCTAACTGTTTCCCCAAGATGAACTGTGGCTTGTTTTAAACCTTAAATCCTCTACTTTTATTTTGAATGGGTTTTTTTTGCTTCACGCGAACCGAACAACAGAACATCTCGATAAACGTAAATTTACTTAAGGGGGACTTTGTATAATTCCCCCAAAAGTGGGTCAAAATTCAAAGGACTACGTGCAAAACGGGCCATTTGGGGCTCGGGGCGGATACCTTTGAGACTTGCCCTATTCATTCACCTAATAATGCCCCATCTTTTCCCAAAGTTTCAAGCCCCCCAAAAATTTTGGGGAGACGCGGCGGGGGGGTCAAAGTTAAAAACCGGCCAAATTTTCGCGAATTTATTACTCGAAAACCAAGAAGTTTTTGAAAACGCGGTTTAAACGAGCGTATTCAGCGTGACGAGAGCTTTCAGAAAATGTATAACATCATAGGGTTTTGTCAACTTCAGCTCGAGTTATCGCCTCCGAAGCGCCGGAACGTTCAAAAAAGACCCCTTATTTTTTCACGTTTGGGCCGATATAAAAAAAAGCCATTTTTTCATTTTGATGAAAAACTGATATGTTGTTTCTGACTCTCTGTAGCCCCTCTAGCTCTTTACCGCATGCTGGGGAAATGTTTTGGTCGCGAGTTATAAGAGCAGAAAGGAGCGAAGGTCGGGAAAATCGGCCATTTTAAACTGCGCGCGGCGACGGATCTGGAGACATGTGGCAACAATGCGAGATCGGCAGAGGAGTGTGATTCGCCGAACTGAGTGGGAGGGGACGTTTTCCCTCCGATCAACGCCGCGCGCGCAGTTTAAAATTGCCGATTTTCCCGACCTTCGCTCCTTTCCGCTCTCATAACTCGCGACCAAAACATTTCCCCAGCATGCGGTAAAGAGCTAGAGGGGCTACAGAGAGTCAGGAACAACATATCAGTTTTTCATCAAAATAAAAAAATGGCTTTTTTTTATATCGGCCCAAACGTGAAAAAATTAGGGGTCTTTTTTGAGCGTTCCGGCGCTTCGGAGGCGATAACTCGAGCTGAAGTTGACAAAGCCCTATGATGTTATACATTTTCTGAAAGCTCTCGTCACGCTGAATACGCTCGTTTAAACCGCGTTTTCAAAAACTTCTTGGTTTTCGAGTAATAAATTCGCGAAAATTTGGCCGGTTTTTAACTTTGACCTCCCGCCACGTTTCCCCAAAATTTTTGGGGGGCTCGAAACTTTGGGAAAAGATGGGGCATTATTAGGTGAATGAATAGGGCAAGTCTCAAAGGTATCCGCCCCGAGCCCCAAATGGCCCGTTTTGCACGTAGTCCTTTTATTAATTTTATACATATATTATGAAAGCTCTCATTTTTTTGAAAATTTTGACAGCAAGATCATCTTTCTACGACAAACCGTTGAGAAGTTATGCTACTTTAAAGTTTTTGACTTTGATCCCCCCCCTTTTTCCCGGGGGGTTAGGCTCTTCCGTGCGATTTCATCGCACGCTTTTTCCCGTTTTCGGGGGGCACAGCGGCCAGATGCACCACTTTTGAGGTCTAATATTGCCCAATCCGCTACTATGTGTCTACAAAGTTTCAAGCGTGCCGGTGTGGCGCCAGAAGTGCAGCTGGCTCTTAGACTCTAGAGACTATAGGATCCTTTCTGACTAAAGCCTTCAAAGTTGTCTCTTATATATTTTTCAGATACAATTTTGACTTTTATGAACGAAATTTCCTCAAACATAAGTCATCATTAAGTAAAGATGTTGCGAAATGTAGTTTTTTTTTTCGTAATTATATTTCAATGCAACAAACAAGCTAACTGTCCTAAACCGATTTTCTTCTTTTCATCTGGATGAAATTCAGTTGTCCTGTCACAACTGGTGCTATTTCACTGAGCCATTCCATTCATTCACATAAATTCTAAATGATTCATTCGATAGTGTTTTTTTAAATTATAGTCACCTGACTATTCAAAAAATATTGGATATTACAAGCTTCGCCCAATTTTGTCGAGGAGCACAAGGTCGGGCCTATCATATGGAATGGTTTTATCAGTTTGGATTAATATTATTATTATTATTGTTTGGATTTTTATTTTTTTTGCATAAAATATCATAGCCAAGGCTGGTATTTCTGTGCCCTCTCGGGAACTAAGTACAACGGAGAGTCCTGTTTAAAATTTTTTTTTTTTTTTTTTTTTTTTTTTTTTCTAATCTTACAGGATTTCTTCCGGTATTAAGAACCCAAGACTAGTGGAGGACTAGAGTCTTGGACCCTTTTCTTGCCCCAACTTAACCTAAGTAAATTGACAAAAATACGATTTGCGACATTTTTAGGGTAGTTTCATAAAATTATCAATTTGATCAAAATCGAATACATATTAGCACATCTGATATTTGAAAGTTAAATCTTGAAGAGGGGGGGGGGGGGATACGAAAAGAACTGCAAGTATTTAAATTCCTGTTGGATTTTAAAATGTATTGGATAAGGTTAAAATTTCGCTTCTTCCACTTATTTCTTCAAGAAAAACCAAATCGCAATATCTGTCAGAATTTAATCGATAATATGAAGAAAATTCATAAATAATTTGAAAAAAATTAATAAATAATTTGAAGAAAATTAACGAATGATTTGAAGAAAATTAACGAATAATTTGAAGAAAATTAATAAATAATTTGAAGGAAATTAATAAGAAATTTGAAGAAAATCAATAAGTAATTTGACTTATACTTCTTCAGTGATTTATTTTTTAACACTTAAAATATGAGCGGAAAACAACATAGCTATGAGCGTACAACTTTTTTTGAAAAATCATTATGCATTTTTGATCAGTCAAAATACTAATAATACCAGATTTTTGCAATTGATCACTTGTCTTATTGAATATTAATGGTTATTTTTTAATTCTTGCGCAGCACACAGGTTTCCTGCTAGCTTTATCAATAATACTTTAATGAAAACGCCAGTGTTAGAAATTCTGTCTGATTGTTTTGGCTCTAAAGTATATATTCAAACCCTCTCAGCATGACTTAATTTTTGCTCGACCCCTCAGCTGGATATCTACTGAAAAAATTGTCATTCAATTTTCTCTCTCGTGCGTTTTGCCTGATTAGCGCTCATCAACCTAAAAAACAAAAGTATCACAAATTAACCAGTCATCAAACGAATCTCAACTTAATATCACAAAAGTACATTTCAACAACGTACGAGGACTTATACACAACAAAAGCCGATGTCGAGTTTTCACATTGTGAGAAAATCGCGTTTGAGGTTTTTAATACTTTGCCGCCCGTAGAACCAAGAGGATTCTGATAAAGATTTTCATGAAGAGTAACTCTTTCTGTAAGAAACACACGTTTTACGATCTATGTAATTGAAAAATTGAAGGAGTAACAGCGGTTTAAAGAAAATGTGACCTCCGCTATTTTTACTGAATACATTTTTTTATGCATGAGACAAAGTCTTCAGGAAGGGTAAGGCTGGTGAAACGATTGAAATGAACCAAAAGTATGTCAATGCTGAGTCATATAATAAAATTGAAAAAAAAAAACTAAACCGTCTGTAACTTCTACAACAAGAATAAGGAACAAATTATGAAATCAGTTAAAAACTCATTAATTTCGGTCAAAACGGTCCTGATACGCATCATTTGAGTGTCTGCTGCGGCCAATGGCCGGTACGCGAGCAGTTATTGCGAGTGCGTTCGAATCTCCACGGTGTCCTGCCGAGCCGGGCGGGGAGAACAGTGGATTCTCATAACCGCTGTTTTTACAAGTAACATGGTTTTCAGTTCATTTCTCACCGAAAAATTGCGCTGGAAGTCCGAGACTTTACACAGGCATTCTTGAGGGCTCCAGAATTGGAAAAAAGCGTTTAGAAGGAATCACTGTTAAAATAACAAAGATATATTTTCATGTCCCAGCATAGATAGGCAATTGCATGAGACACATGAATTAGACAGTGCATTATTTGATTTCTTTGTTGCCACAGATGCTTACGTTGAAGTTTCATGAGCTTTAACAACATGCATGTTGATTACGTTGTATTTTTGATCGAAAATTTCAATTATGATTGTCAAAATTTCCTCTGACCTCTTACCCCATATCATAATTCGAGATGGCGGCCAAGTTTCCTGTGTTAAAGGTCAAATAGGCATGAATGTTTCCATATGACCAGTGAAGTATCTACG
The DNA here is from genome assembly GCF_918797505.1 of Bemisia tabaci. NCBI lineage: Eukaryota > Metazoa > Arthropoda > Insecta > Hemiptera > Aleyrodidae > Bemisia > Bemisia tabaci. Next base: position 64,117,482 of record NC_092793.1, read on the forward strand.
GTAGGGTAATTTGGATCGTAAAGTCCAAATGTAATGTTTGAAGTTCCTTTACAATTCATTTTAGGCCTCAAATTCCTTGATAGCTACCAAAATTGCTGAAATTTTGGAACCAAAAATTCTGCATCAGTGTCTCATATCATGTGACCGATTGATTCTTGTAGATTTTTCGTTGAAGAATCCAATATATATAAATTCGAAATGAATTTTGAATTCAAAATTCACTCCGGCCCCATGAGAAGCCCTAAATCTAAGATGACGGCCATATTTTTCGCCTTTAGAGTCAAACAGTTAGCGTTTGCCTTATAATAGCAAGATAGGCGGAGGGGGGAGCTTAATTTGGGAAAGAGTTGAAACCCTGGTGCAGATCTTTTAATTACCCTCTGAAGTTCAAAATAGCCAAAATAAAATATCAAGGCAACCTATTATCAAAGGACTACGTGCAAAATGGGCCATTTGGGGCTCGGGGCGGATACCTTTGAGACTTTCCCTATTTATTCACCTAACAATGCCCCATCTTTTCCCAAAGTTTCAAGCCCCCCAAAAATTTTGGGGAGACGAGGCGGGGGGTCAAAGTTAAAAACCGGTAAAATTTTCGCGAATTTATTACTCGAAAACCAAGAAGTTTTGGAAAACGCGGTTTAAACGATTGTATTCAGCGTGACGAGAGCTTTCAGAAAATGTATAACATCATAGGGTTTTGTCAACTTCAGCTCGAGTTATCGCCTCCGAAGCGCCGGAACGCTCGAAAAAGACCCCTTATTTTTTCACGTTTGGGCCGATTTTCAAAAAAGCCATTTTTTTATTTTGATGAAAAACGGATATGTTGTTCCCGACTCTCTGTAGCCCCTCTAGCTCTTTACCGCATGCTGGGGAAATGTTTTGGTCGCGAGTTATAAGAGCGGAAAGTAGCGAAGGTCGGGAAAATCGGCTATTTTAAACTGCGCGCGCGGCGTTGATCGGAAGGAAAACGTCCCCTCCCACTCAGTTCGGCGAATCACACTCCTCTGCCGACCTCGCATTGTTGCCACATATCTCCTGATCTGTCGCCGCGCGCAGTTTAAAATAGCCGATTTTCCCGACCTTCGCTCCTTTCCGCTCTTATAACTCGCGACCAAAACATTTCCCCAGCATGCGGTAAAGAGCTAGAGGGGCTACAGAGAGTCGGGAACAACATATTAGCTACGTTTATGCGAGACTCGAAACCGGGGTTTCACGAAACCCGAGTTTGTAATGCAAGTTTTCTCCGTCGGGTTTATGCGGGCGCTGTAACCCGACTTTCGCGGGAAATCAAACTTTCCGATTTTGGCGCTGTTTATGCGCATATTTTCGATTGAACTTGAATTTCATGTTGGCGCCATTTTCACAAGCTATACTTCATTTTTCCACTATGAATTGATTCAATAAATTATTAGGTATTACTCTTTTATCCTGTGTATGTTCAATTTTTCCACAATATATAAGCGGAGGCTTCATCTTCACTAGAAAAGCCTTTACTGACTTTCTGAGCAACAGTTGGAAAAATGACAGTAGATGTTTAATCATTTTACGTTCATCTTTAAAATTGAATGAATACCTAATCTCAACAACCCTCCAAATCATGCTCGAGCTTATATTCTGAGTTCAGAAAAGTTGCCATAGGTAATTTTAGTGATGTTAAAAATAATTGTGGCAGGCGCAGAAATTCATCATATTGTTTATTGAGCTTCTAATGATCTTACAATAGGTAGATATAGGCATTGAAAGTGTAGGAGTGCTAATCCAGTAAAGCACTGCACCTTCACTCCATGCTGTTGTAAAGATTGTATGTCTGCCATTATTGTAGTGAAACAAATAAAGAATCGGGATATACTTATGGGAATTCCTCCTTCAAGATATGATCAAAATAAGCAGATATTGATAGGTCAACAATGTATCGCTGAAGCAGAAGCGTCTAAATCCTCTTGAGGCAACGGACGGTGACAATCTCAACAAACTGGTGACGCTTCACAAATTTTGAATTTCCACATTCCCAGAGACACGCGCTGAAATCCTGTTTCTCACCCCTCTTTCCGACTGCTCTCCGAGTCCATGAGCAAGACAGGAAGAAAATAGGCAAGATACCTACCACTGTTTGCCTACCTATGTGTGTTTTTCCTCAACTTGATTTTCAAAGGTGACTCATGTAAAGAGCAACTGAAAAACAAGATTTCAGAACCTGCCATTGCATTTCACTAACCTAAGACACCAACCCAACCTTACCATTGATATTCTTTCGCTTACACTGTATATTATTCTCCCACTGAGATTCGATATGAACTCAATTCAAAAATCCTTCTGAATTTAATTATTCAGGTAGATTGGAATCTGGAGCTCTCAGTCTATCTGTAAAGCGCATTTACTAACATTCACTGCTGTCACAAGATATTTTTGCACAGGCAGAGCCACTTTCCACAGTTGATGCATCTCTAACGCCAAAGCTCAATTATGACAAGTGGTTCAACGACCAAAAATTGTTACACGCCTCAATAATAACCTTATTCTTATCTCAAATTGAAAATCTTGGATCACAGAGCACTCACCGAAGAATCTCCTTCCTTCTGCATCAGTATTAGAAGAGTGACGATACTTTGGAGCAATAACTTTGAACTAGTTTCAATAAATGATGGCTTCAGAATTTGAGTCATCATTTACTAGAGATTGGATCAAAGAAATAAGTCAGCAGTTCACGGTTGTGGCTGGAGTCACACTTCCAGTAGGACAATCAGGAAATACGTACACGGATAACACACAAATTCAAGAGCTATGCAGCTCTGATTGGATCAGATTTTAGATTTAATCGGTAGATTGAAATGAAAAAATTCGGTGCACTACTTAAAGGGAAGCAGGGTGCCTTATCTTGAAATCCTAGGCAAATCGTGCGGATGCAGTAAAAAAGATGATGAACTGGTGGGTAAGGCTATTACTCAATTGTAGCCTGTAAAGCTCTTTGCTTGCTTTGCTTCTGTAGTCATAAAATGTTGATTAGAGTTGCAAGAATAATCTGAAAAAGCAGTAATAAGCCTGGATTCCATCTGACACTAAACACCTTCACTAGAAAATAACGTCCTACGTTTAGCTAAATAAGGATAAGTAAGCCACATATAACTGAAGGAATCACGTAAAAGTGCTTAAGCAACTATTATAGTAAAATTATGATTGTAAAAAATGTTGAATAATGGCAAAATTAAAGCTAAATCGTGGGATAAGCACCAGTTGTTTACGAACGGTATGATAATAAATCCGCCATATTGCCGATCGCGCACCTGAAAATCGCATTTGAAGTCGAATTACAACTAATTTCAACCTCCGGTTCGTTTATGCGGAGTGCGAAAACCTAGTCTTTAGTGTAAAATAAGGTTTCAAACACAAATTTCGGAAACCTACATTTCGTTAGTTCCGTATCGTTTATGCCGTGATTTGAACCTTGGTTTCAAACTCAGGTTTCGATTGAAGTTAGGTTAAGAGGCTCGCATAAACATAGCTATTAGTTTTCATCAAAATAAAAAAATGGCTTTTTTTAAAATCGGCCCAAACGTGAAAAAATAAGGGGTCTTTTTCGAGCGTTCCGGCGCTTCGGAGGCGATAACTCGAGCTGAAGTTGACAAAACCCTATGATGTTATACATTTTCTGAAAGCTCTCGTCACGCTGAATACAATCGTTTAAACCGCGTTTTCCAAAACTTCTTGGTTTTCGAGTAATAAATTCGCGAAAATTTTACCGGTTTTTAACTTTGACCCCCCGCCTCGTCTCCCCAAAATTTTTGGGGGGCTTGAAACTTTGGGAAAAGATGGGGCATTGTTAGGTGAATAAATAGGGAAAGTCTCAAAGGTATCCGCCCCGAGCCCCAAATGGCCCGTTTTGCACGTAGTCCTTTACTCCAAAATTGGTTTCCACTGATTTTTTAGAACGCTCAAGATGGTGGCTTTTCTCTAGTTAAATACCAGTTTTCTATAATTTTGAAATCATTTTCTTGAAAAAAATTTGAGTGTTTTTGAAACTGACATTACTTTAAATTCTCAGCAGTCAAAAGTTATATCTCTGCGCAAAGTAGTTTCTCCTCTTTCTCTCTCTTTGAATTGTTAGTAAATGAGCAAAAGAAAGTTGTGTCTGAAAGCTAATAAAATGATATTGAACCTTGTACAACCTTCTTTTTTATTGCTGTATCCATTTTTTCGTTCTTAGGAGGGTTGGTGTCAAAACTTGTATACTGAATGTATATGAGGACTTATATGTAGCAATTGCGGTCGCTGACATCCGCCACTTTCAGGGAAAACGTTTTTTTTCCAATTCTGGAGCCCTCAAGAATGCCTGTGCAAAGTCTCAGACTTCCAGCGCAATTTTTCGGCGAGATATGAACTGAAAACCATGTTATTTGTAAAAACAGTGGTTATGAGAATCCACTGTTCTCCCCGCCCGGCTCGGCAGGACACCGTGGAGATTCGAACGCACTCGCAATAACTGCTCGCGTATCGGCCATTGGCCGCAGCAGATACTCAAATAATGCGTATCAGGACCGTTTCGACCGAAATTAATGAGTTTTTAACTGATTTCATAATTTGTTCCTTATTCTTGTTGTAGAAGTTACAGACGGTTTAGTTTTTTTTCAATTTTATTAAATGACTCAGCATTGACATACTTTTGGTTCATTTCAATCTTTTCACCAGCCTTACCCTTCCTGAAGACTTTGTCTCATGCATAAAAAAAATGTTTTCAGTAAAAATAGCGGAGGTCACATTTTCTTTAAATCGCTGTTACTCCTTCAATTTTTCAATTACATAGATCGTAAAACGTGTGTTTCTTACAGGAAGAGTTGCTCTTCGTGAAAATCTTTTCTCAACGCGATTTCCTCACAATGTGAAAACTTGACATCCGGTTTTGTTACGTATAAGTCCTCATATGCATCCAGAACTTAAACTCAGAGATCCTGATGATGTTTCATAAGTCTATTTTTCAAAGACCGATCAATTTTAGCGTTTTTAAAAATCTGACTTGCGGATGCATTATGGGAAACCATCTTAAAGGTTTTTTGCATTCTTGGTGAAACTACGTTGAACTATTGTTTATTTTTCATTAATATGTACCTATCAGTTTCAAGCAAATGGTTGCAATGTGTAATTCTTGGTCATTTTTGTTTGGTTCAGGCTTTGTGGAACCAAGTCATGCTGCAAAGTGATGATTTTGCAAGTGCTTGCCTGGCTCAGGCCACAAAAGGCCCAACACCACCTTTCTCAAAACTCTGATCATGCTAGGTGGTACCATTGTTTCCCTCTGTAACTTTATTATTATTGTCTCTGAAAAGCGAGTAAGTGTTCTTAATTATTAGAGTAAGAATGTCCATCCACCTCAGGGTTAGCAAATTGTTTCTAGCAAAAAGGGACTTGTGAACTAGAGTGGGACTTTAAAACTGGGTAACAAAAATGAACATAATTCCTGAGTCATCTAAAAGTATAGCTTAGTTTGTGGTCTCTGAATGACCCGTAGCAAAATGTGGTGTCAGCCATATCGGGAAACGCTTTTGATTTTCAGTCAGTTTATTTTTCTTTGGAAGCCTTTGTAATCAACATTTAACCTGCAGATTGTTTAAGGTTTATCCTACCTTGGTGATTTTGACTGCAGCAAAGCTTTATCTGGAGTTTAGGAATGGAGAAAATTAAGGAAACCTCAAAAATGGCAGTAAGATCAATAGGGCTGGTAATAGGGTACTTAATTCTATTTTGACTGTAATAGCAAAAAATTAGCACCAAATATTATAAACTTCAAGTCCTTAAAATTTCTGTCCTCCGTATCACCCATAACATGAAGTCCTGGGCACCCAAGGGTTGAAAATCAAAATGTTTATTTTTTTTGAAAAATGTAAACATCAACCAACAAAGAAATGAGCTTGTCAAGTATTGTATGATTTCTGCATTTTTAAAAACTTGAGAGTGCAAATAGTTCAACGGAATTTTCCCCTATTTTTTGAACAATATTAACCAACGAAAAACGAGCTCGAAGTCGGGTATTTTGAGCTCCCATTTAAACGCGTGTCGACAGGTCATCCAAGATGGCCGCCGTGGACGCCCGTTGGAGAATGGCCACAATGTTGACCTGGCTTTGTCGTGGCGGCGATTTACCTCTGCCGCGTTCCATAGTCCGAGACAATAGGTTACGACGATGCGAGGTCAACATTGTGGCCTTTCGCCAAGGGGCGTCCAAAGCAGCCATCTTGGATGACCCGTCGACACTCGTCTAAATGAAAGCTCAAAATACCCGACTTCGAGCTTGTTTTTCGTCGGTTAATATTGTTCAAAAAAATAGGGCAAAATTGCGGTGAACTATCTGCACACTCAAGTTTTCAAAAATGCAGGAATCAAACAATAGCTGACAAGCTCAAATATCTACTGTTTTGACAAGGACAGGAAAAATTTTAAAATGATAATCTTCAGCTCAAAACAGCCCTCCATGACGCCCTAAGGACCAAATTTTGTATGAATTTCCACAAAAAAATTCCATGTCCCTTTAGAAATCGATCCGAAAGCTGATAATTTCATTAGTTTTGGCATATCTTGAAGCTCAGCCGCAAATCATAAATATAAATTGCTTCGAGGGTATGTCAGGGTGCATAGAAAAAATTGAAAATTTGAAATGTTACTCTTTCCAGGTGGCAATCGATGGCACTAGGTAAAAATACATTTTGGCCAAAATTTGGTCCAGTTTCATCCATTTTTATTGGTGCCAAAGGTAAATTTTGCGATAATATTGTTATTTTTTAAGTTTAGACCACGATTCTGTTCAAAAACCTGTTTCTGCAACGATATCATGCGTTTACATTAAAAATACGGAATAACTAAAATTGTAGAGGACGGAATTTTGCTCTAGGAAAATATCATTGTAAACAATAAAAATCAATTACAAGTGAAAAATTCACCTGAGTTTTTTTGGTCCTTGGAATTTCTGAGGCCTTACAAAGTGCCAGTCTAAAGAACCCATTTCTCGCTAAAATGAGTTGGAAAAGGGCAACTAACTGTAGGCAAGTGTTGAGGATATTTTCATCAGAACCTCCTCATCTGACTTTCTTTTCATTTTCCCCAAGAAAGTTTTTTTGCTTGAAAAGCAGGAGACTGAAGTATATCATTCGGTGTTGATCGTGCGAGCAGTGCGGCCGTGCTCTTGCCGGAGAAAAACTAGTGAAAATTCGCGAATGTTTTGACTTTCGTTTCGTGAACGTAAACGGGCAAAGTCAACTCGTCGCGGTCGGACAGCGCGCGCAAGGCGCGGATGCCGTGCATGACGGCGCGTAAACGTAAACAAGTGCGATGATATCTTATGTCGAGTTCGCATAAAAAATGCAAACACGATGTTGTGTGTCATTGGAAAGACAGTCGCGTCGGTTCATCGGCTATGAAAAGTGCCTTGCCCGATGAAGACTGGCCCTCCCCAGAGCGAGTCTGTTGAAAACTCAAACACTTACAGCGATGCCAAACGCTGAAAATATATATCCGTTTCAGGAGAGTTCGATTCTTTCGAGATCGCCTCCTGGGACACCAGGGGCCTGAAGATAATGCTAAAGCTGGCACAATGGCGCATAGGAACATGCACAACCCCTTCCGGACAGCGATTGCGGTTCGAATAAGGGGGAGGTAGAGATCAAAAAAGCAGCACAAGGAATCCTAACCACAGATCCTGAAATTGTCAAGGGAGACCATGCATTAACTGAAACGGCGAAATCGTTCATTCTGCAGTCGATTTCTGTTGTTAAGTCACTGCACGATGAAAATATCCTCGCAAAAAATTTTATTCAAGAGTGAAAGGCCCTCATAGATAAAATGCGAAGTGATAGTAAAGCTATGCAGGCCGAAATAAAGGAGCTTAAACTAAATCAGCCGCAACCTCAAGTGGCCAACAGCAATAAAGGTAAGGGAAGACAATCAAGGCTGTCAACAAGCAAATTTCCTGACAAAACAGCGGAAAATGTGGAGTCCTGCTGCTAGATACGGAAACGGATGATGATTTTTCATCGGGTGACTGGCCGAACTACAATTCAGATCCGGAGTATCAAGGCAAACGAAGGACGACAGCGAAGAAAGTTGAAAAAAATTACAAAAAGGAAGAGGAAGGATCAATCCAGCCCGATCTTTAAAGACGCTTCTAGAAGTGGAGCAGACGTCCAAGCTACACAGGATAAATCCAATGGTTCTGAGCCTAGCAATAATAAGTCAAATAGCTCTAATCCTGATGATAGGTCCACAAGAGTTCTACCACTCCCTCCCACTAAAGTGGTAGGAGTTAAAAACTATCAGGCAACTACGCGACTTCTCAAAGAAGCGTCTGATGAAGAAGAGTATGTTCTAAAATTTTTAGGAAGTGAAACCTGGATAGTAAATCCCTCTAACGACGAAACTTTCAGAAATACCTATTCCTGAAAAACTAAACGAAAGAGAAGTACAATGGTATTCTCACTCCAAAAAAAACACTCGGAACATCAAAGTATCATGCAAAGGTCTCCCCCCCCCCTCCATGTCTGAAGATGAAATTGTCTTGGATCTCCTTTCAAAACATTTCAAAATGAAATTAGCCGTTTGCATGAGAAAAAGAGTGGAGAAACAACAGAAAAAAATTAAAAAATAGTTATACCCATAGATCCGCCAGCTGATCCTCTATCTACCTACCACCCCCCTTCAAACGACCCCTTTGGTAAAAACATCTGAAATTCAAACCACAAATGTTAACCCTAACAAGGAATTGGAACTTATAAAAATACCAGGTCATCAACTTGATTTTGACCATTGAGAATCAATAGAAAACATCCATAAGATCAAAGCAATTGCTCATATTATTGCTCAAGTAGAGCCAATAAAGATAGATAACAGGATAGTTCCACGGTGCAAAAGATGTTCGGATGTTGCGATGTTCGCTAAGTTTTTCAGATACCGCCAACTTTTGCAGAAAAAATCCACGGTGTGTCAAATGCGCAGGCAAACATTTATCTCCTGAGTGTCCTTTTAAGGGTCGGATCTTAAATCCAAAATGCGTCAATTGTGACGCGGTCGGTCATCCCGCGAGTTATCGCGGATGTTCCTTCGCGAAAAAATTTCAAGTTGCCCGAAAAAAGCAACTCCCAGCTAAGAAAACTACTCCTGATAAAAAAGTTTTCCAAAACTAGGGAAAAATATAACAACTCATGCTCCTCCAAAGAAATTAGATAAGACTTTTTCTCAAGCATTATCTGGCAATAAAGCTAATCCGGCAACACAGGGTGCAGGAGACAGTTCCGCCGCTCTGATCGGTGTTTGATTACAAACAATCGAAACTGTAAATGCTCAGCTCAGAACCGAGAAAATGAGTAAACTTGAAATTAGCCAGAAAAGATAAACAATTTCATACTTCTAAAATGTGTGACAATGATTTATTTGACAACTCTTCAATGCCCTCACAGGAGATAGAGCCCGTCATTGATTTCGATGATTTATGAATAGTTCCAGCTCGAGTTTATGGCAAATCATTAACATTCTTGGCGTGGAACTCAACAAGAGAGGCCAGAGAACAAAGAATGTTCAAAGTATTGACAGCAACAGGGATAAGGTTTGGGGGGTGGGAGAAAGTTCTCAAATTCTACTTTCTGTTGATGGAGTAGATTTAAGAACTTTCTGTCAACCCAAACCGCTCGCTTCTCCCCGAATCTTCGCTTTATCCGGTCTCTCTTGTTGAGTTCGCTGCACCCATCAAGTAAGTAATGGCATAATTTTCATGGTACCTAAATGCATAGAGTATAGAAGAACCGTCATGACCAATTCTGAACGAAATAAAAATACAGACCTTGAGGTTGCAACGCCATTCGGGTCATTTTGACGAATTTTAAATCGTGAAGCTGGCAATGCTGCAACTCTAAATTGTTCAATTATACTTTTTCTTATCGAAAAATCTCAGATTGCACATTTTTCGTGAAATTTTGGAGGAAATCACACCTCAAAACCTTCAAATATCATCAAATTCGATATTTCAGAGTCCGCAACTTGGCAACGCTGCCGCGGGGGCAAAAAATTGTGTATGGGCATGAAAATTTCAGAAAAGTCACATCTAATACCAGGTGACAACATACTTAAAATTCAGATCGGTCAAGGCAAGGATGAGGGAGAGGGGGTTTAATTTATGTCGCCCCAAGGCCAATTTTGATATTTTACCCCTAAAAGACCACAAAAATGCGATTATTTTTCCAGGAGCTCCGACAACCTATTTCGAAATTGCCCAATAACCCATCAGGGAGTACCCCGCTACAATCTCCAACTTGAATTTCTGATGTACATTCAAAGTGCATAATAAGTGAGTCCAAGCGCACCGTCCAGGGTGAAGGTCCAGGAATTCAATGTCAGGCTGAAGGATTTTAATGTGGACATAGCCCTTATATCGGAGACCTGGTTCACCAGGACCGATTATAAAAGGTACTTTGTTGGTTACAAAATGTACAACTCTTTTCATCCAGCAAACTAACGTGGAGGTGGATCATCCATTCTTATTAAAGAAAATATCAGTCACAATCTCATTAAAATCATAGAATCGTATGCATTTCAGGTTGTTGTTGTAAATATCCAAACTGAAATAGGCACTTTTAACATATAGCTCCTCCTTACACTCCACCCCGTAATGTAATCACAACAGATGATTAAGTACACTGGTTTCCTGGATGAACTGGGTCTAAAGTACCTAGTTGGCGGGGATTGGAATGCTAAAATCGCCCAATGGGTCTCAAGGATAGTCAATCCTGAAAGAGAATTCCTCTTAGAGGCTGTAAATTGGTCAAGTGGTAATTTTATTTCACCAAGTAAACCAACGAACTTTCCATCTGTGCCTGGTCATCAACCTGGCTTTATCGATTCTTTTGTGTTTAAAAATATCAACCAGATCGATCATACATCTTGCGACACTTTAGAGTCAAATGACAAAGGGCACGCTAAAATCAACTTAGAAGTTTTCACTAACCCAATTCTCGAAAATCGCCCTCCTGCAATTTGTTCAAAAAGAACAAATTGGGAAAAAGAACCCTGCACAGAGCATGGGGGTCAGTGGCTCTCTCTAGAAGTCGATGAAACTTTAATAGATTGATATAAAGTTCACCATTAAGGGAAAGCCAAAAAATTAGCTCATTTTCGCGAGTAGAAGCCGAGATATTCGCAATTGAATCCGGACTATTTTCTATCATGCCGCAGCATGGCGGCAGAATTCCGAGTCCCCTCTCCTCTCGTTGTTCGGCGTTCTCGATCAGACCTCGCGCGTAGATAGGTGCTTATGCGCTTGGCCGGTGCGAGATGCGGCGAACGCACGGGGATTCAAAGAGGGTATACGTGAGAGGTGCGAGAAGCAGAGAACTCCATATAGCACAGCCCGAACCAGGGACGAGTTCTATAGGACGCCGTTCTGTTGTGAGCGGGTGATTGCAGCGCATTCTCGCGTAGGATCCTACATAGGCTGTCCCAAAACAACTAGCACTAAGGCTGCCATTCGGGAACTACAATAGCTATCGATGTGCGGTTTGCAGGAGGTGATAGCTCATACTCTTAGCTCTTAAACGAGCCTAAGTTGAGCTAATTTGGTTAAAAACTCAACGAGTTACATCAATTTTCCCGAGACGTGTAAGAAATACCCCTACGGATTTTTCGGTAATTTTTCATTCCGTTAACTTTGCCTCCGCAAGCTGTACAATTGGTTCAGACGTTATGAATCAAGTTCCCACTTGTCTGGATGCAACTTTGAACTGGTCAGCAAGTGTTTTCATCACAGCCGAGAAGTTTTTCTCTGTTTGCAAAGTCAGTCTAGTGAAATTGTCCGGCCTGATAACGCGTTTTTTGGTGTTTCGTCATGAGTTCACCCGCGGAGTCGAAGCAAGACCAACGATACGCAATTCGATATTGCGTTCGTCGTGAATTATCTGCTTCTGAAACACTTCTGAGCCACTGTCATTTTATTCACAGTTTCAGAGACCGATAATTCACGACGAACGCAATATCGAATTGCGTATCGCTGGTCTTGCTTCAACTCCGCGGGTGAACTCATGACGAAACACCAAAAAACGCCTTATCAGGCCGGACAATTTCACTAGACTGACTTTGCAAACAGAAAAAAACTTCTCGGCTGTGATGAAAACACTTGCTGACCAGTTCAAAGTTACATCCAGACAAGTGGGAACTTGATTCATAACGTCTGAACCAATTGTACAGCTTGCGGAGGCAAAGTTAACGGAATGAAAAATTACCGAAAAATCCGTAGGGGTATTTCTTACATGTCTCGGGAAAATTGATGTAACTCGTTGAGTTTTTAATCAAACTAGCTCAACTTAGGCTCGTTTAAGAGCTAAGAGTATGAGCTATCACCTCCTGCAAACCGCATATCGGTATCTATTGTAGTTCCCGAATGACAGCCTTAGTGCCAGTTGTTTTGGGACAGCCTATGTAGTCAACTCAGAGGATCCTTTCCCCCGAACCTCGACTCATCCATCGCCCGCTCCAAAAGTGAGGTTACGCCGGAGATTGAAAAATAACACATAAGGCGGCTGAATTCTTGAAAAATAAGTATATTTTTGGCGTTTTTCGACCCCTTTCGACAAGGCACTATGGTCTGGGAGCGCCGAATCGTGGCCAAAAATCCGATTTTTGAAAGTACGAAAATCTGTCAATCGAGCATATAATCCTTATCTACATCATTTACTAGGTGTGAAATGACCCATCAAATCTTCTGTAATTGTTTTTACGATCAGATACATGGTGGCGAACTTCACATCCTCGAGGTAAGTAAACAAACGTGAGAATTTAAAGTGCACGTTATCGTGTCTTGCCTTGTGTCGTTTGGTGATAAGTTGGCGTAAATCCCCGATCAAATATGGAAAAGAAAGGTGAAAGTAAGTACTTTTTGATGGTTTAATCGTTTTTATTATTATGATTAATTTTATGATCACCATGAGACTCCAAAGTTTTGTCCTAATTTAGGCAAAAAATTGCCTTCACCTTAAGTTTTAGTTATCGGTAACACGAGGTAACACGTTCTCATTTGTGCAAAAATGTTGATCATATGTTCCTCTAACAGGATATCACAGGTTTTTTTGCGTATTTTTGCGTCTGGGGCCTTTTTTGGTCATTTTAGTGAAGGACTTATACGATTTTCTGCGCAATCTGATTTCATTGCAGAAGGAGATAAGAGAGATGATACAAGGTCAACATTTGATATAGGGTGATTCATATGTATTTTTGGCTGCTGAATCCGAAAATGATATCAGTTTTTTTCCAGCACTTGCCAGATTTCCGGAAAATAAAGTTTTTTTGCAAAAAACCTCATTTTTAAGCAAAACAATATTTTCTCCGGAAAAACGACAAATGGTGGATAACACTTAGGTATTTTTTTTTATTCTTCAGCCTGTATACATAATACAAATGTATTAACTCGGCCCGCTGTGGTGCGTAGTGGTTGTAGTGCTGGCTTTAAGATCAAGAGGTTCCGAATTCAATTCCTGGCTAGGCAACCCGAGAATGGTAATCCGCAAGGTTTTAGGGTCTGATCTGGGTCTGGGTCTGAAGGCCCCAGAGCCAAAAAGATGCAAAAAAACCTATGATATCCTGTTAGAGGAACATATGAGCTACATTCTTGCACTGATAAGAACGTGTTAGCTCGTGTTAGTGATAACTTAAACTTAAGGTGAAGGCAATTTTTTGCCTAAATTAGGACAAAACTTTGGAGTCTCATGGTGGTCATAAAATTAATCTTAATACTAAAAACGATTAAACCATCAAAAAGTACTTACTTTCACCTTTCTTTTCCATATTTGATCGGGGATTTACGCCAACTTATCACAAAACGACACAAGGCAAGACACGATAACGTGCACTTTAAATTCTCACGTTTGTTTACTTAGGTACCTCGGAGGATGTGAAGTTCGCCACCTTATATCTGATCGTAAAAACAATTACACAAGATTTGATAGGTCATTTCACACCTAGTAAATGATGTAGATAAGGATTATATGCTCGATTGCCAGATTTTCGTACTTTCCAAAATCGGATTTTTGGCCACGATTCATTAGGCCTAGAATCTTTATAATAATTCTAACCATGAAAATCAGCGCAGAATGGTTGACAGCCTGCAATGAGTAAAAGAATGTCAAAGCTATTTAGGTCTAAGTAGTATTGAATATATCTAGAAAATTTTGCTAGCAGGATTTGATGATCAAAGAGTAAATTATTTTTAAAAAATCGCTAGAAATGAACATTTTTAGGGACAATTTTTGGTTCGGGGAGGGGGCGACCTAAAGGGCTAATACCATATGTCTTGCTAACACGAATATCACCATATTGAATGTGCATTTTTTTTTAACTTACGCTCCAGTCAGGATCAATAGACCGAAAAACATAGTACTGACTTGATTCAATTTCAATCATTTCTTCTCCTCTTATATTTCTGGATTAAATACGTATTTTTGGGGCTTCTGCCCTGATAACCTCTTGATCATTGAAAAATAGATTTCATATTATAGTTAGACAACCTTCAAAACATTAAACTGACATTCAATGTGGTATTCTAATCATATTTTGGCTTTTCTTCTAATTTTTTGGTTTCAAGGGCCTGCCGCCATCTTGGATTTAAGAATTTTGTAAAACTAAGGTCAAATTTGAATTCAGCGACCCAAAAAACATAAGTACACCAAATTTCATGATATTCTGATCATTTCCTGATTTATGGCCACAATTCGGCGCCCCCAGACCATAGTGCAAGGGAGGGTTCGCCGTGTGTAATAGTATGGTGAAAAATTCGATTTTTTGCAGTTATACGCGATCCTACGGATTTTAATGAAGTCCAACAACTGATAACAGCAGTGAGTTGCGTGGATCCTACGCGAGATAGCAGCACTAGTACCTGCTCACGAATTTTTACATTGACTCTTACGCGAGTCCAGGGTCCTATAGAACTGGTCCCTGCCCGAACGGAGCGTCCTAATGGAAGGAGTGAGTGTAAACAATGCAACATCGTAGTTACCTGGTGGGGAGAGGGGGTTTCCTGGCCGAAGTGCTCAAGCAAGGTAAGGCGACGCGGAGCGCCCATTTACCTCCGCCGCACAGAAAATAGTCCGGGCTCAATCGCGAATACCTCTACTTCTACTCGCAAAAATGAGCTAATTTTTTGGCATACATATAAGTCGCTTTACAGCACTCCCTCGCGCTCTACGACTCCTAACCTCCACTGCTCTCTTTCAAACCACAAATCATGGGGGGATTGAGCACCTTAACATTTCCGCTTCAATCCCTTCCCTCCAACCTTTCATTGGGCGCCCTCTGTGTCTTCTCCCAGGAGGAACCCAGTCAAGGACCTTCTTCGGCAACCTGTCTCCTGCCATTCTCTGGACATGACCATACCAAATTAGTTGTTCTGTCATAATGTCATGCACGATGGTCTGCTTGGCATCCATGATCTCCCGTACCGTTTCATTTCTGACGCGATCCTTTCTGGAAATACCAGCGGATCTACGCCAGAAGTCCATCTCTGTTGCCTCTAAAATCTCCCGGGTCCGCTGTTTCATTGGCCATACTTCACACCCGTAGGATACTATGCTCTTGACAATCGCGTTGTAGATCCTTCTTTTGTTCTCTTTGGAGATCCTTTGGTCCCAAAGGACTCCATTTAACATAGCGATTTCCCTCCTACCCTGCATACGTATTCCTCTTCTTGATGGCCTGGTCCAATCTTCCATCCTGGGTTAGAAACACTCCTAAATATTTGTAAATATCGCAACTTTCAATTTGCCGCCCATCCTCCAATTCTATACTTTGCTGATTCCCGCCAACGGTCAACTTCTCGGTTTTGCTGACATTCACCTCGAGGCCCCATTTCCGATACTCAGCCACCAACTTTCGAGTCATGTACTCAGCATCATCCTGATCTTGGGCGATAAGTACTTGGTCATCAGCAAAGCATAACGTGTAAAGAGTTTCTTCAGGGACGAGTTCTATAGGACGCCGTTCTGTTGTGAGCGGGTGATTGCAGCGCATTCTCGCGTAGGATCCTAGTCAACTCAGAGGATCCTTCCCCCCGAACCTCGACTCATCCATCGCCCGCTCCAAAAGTGAGGTTAAGCCGGAGATTGAAAAATAACACATACGGCGGCTGAATTCTTGAAAAATAAGTATATTTTTGGCGTTTTTCGGCCCCTTTCGACAAGGAAGGGCTCGCCGCATGTAGAAGTACGGTGAAAAATTCGATTTTTTGCAGTTATACGCGATCCTACGGATTTTAATGAAGTCCAACAACTGATAACAGCAGTGAGTTGCGAGGATCCTACGCGAGATAGCAGCACTAGTACCTGCTCACGAATTTTTACATTGACTCTTACGGGAGTCCAGGGTCCTATAGAACTGGTCCCTGGTTTCTTCGTCATTCAGAGGGACACCCATTCCGGAACATATTTTCTTCCATTCACGCAGTACATGTTCTAAGTATATTTTAAACAAGGCGAGGGAGAGGCAACACCCTTGCTTTAGCCCCTTTGTTACATAAAAACCCCCCGACAAGCCCCCTTTACATTTAATTATTGCGAAAGTCTCTTGATAAAAAAGCTTAATTGCATTAATTAGTCCACGAGTAAAATCAGATTTTTCCAAGGCCTCCCACAGTTTCACTAAAGGCACGCTATCATAGGCTTTTTGCAAATCCACGAACACCAAGTGCAATTCTTGACCAACCGCCATCTTCTTCTCAATAACCTGGGTGATGCAAAATAGATGGTCGACGGTTGATCTGCCAGCCCTGAAACCCGCTTGCTCTTCTGCCTCATGATGACTCCATTCTTCTTCGATTTTAGCTTTCAATATTTCACCACAAATTTTACTGATCGTCCCGGTCACCAACAATCCACGATAATTATCGAGATCGTCCTTTTTCCCTTTTTTGTGGGTAGCTGTAATCCAACATTCTTTCCACTCCTTCGGAACTTCATCACCCTTCGCACATCTATCCATTAAGTCCCTTAAGCAATGGAACAGTCTGTTGGACCCACATTTAATTAATTCTCAAGGAATATCTCCGGGTCCATAAGCTTTCACATTCTTCAACTCCCTGACGGCTTTAACCACATCGAAGAGCTGGACTGATACAGTGGATGCCTCATCGGTATTTATCTGCGTACCTCCCTGAAACTCTGGTCGCCTCTCGGCTAATTTTTTGGCTTTCCCTTAATTATGAACTTTATATCAATCTATTAAAGTTACATCGACTTCTAAAGAGAGCCACTGACCCCCATGCTCTGTGCGGGGTTCTTTAGACAAGACCATGAAAAACATGTTGATAATAGCGTTCCAGTCCTCGCTCCGGCAGACATTGATAGGGAGGTGGAGCTGCTGGTGGAAAGCATCAAAAAATGTGCGCTGTCAAACACACCTGTTGTTTCAAGCAATATTAAACCTTATGTAAATCCAAAAAATCTCCTCAAACTCATCCTTCTAAAACGGAATGCTTAAAGAATCTCAACACACACTCAATTCCCAGATGACAACACAAGTTACAATAGATTTAATTCAATAGTAAAAAAAAAAAGAATGCAAGAATTCCATAACTTAAAATTTAAAAAATTCATCAATTTACTCTCTCCAACTGCCGATAAAAATTATTCTCTATGGGCGGCCACAAAATATCCAAAAAAAAAACAAAGCAATTAAAATTTCCGATCAGCAAACCCAATAAAACTTGGGCATATGCTGATTCAGAAAAAGCAGAAATTCTTGCAGATCACTTCGAGGCAATATTTCAACTGTACGTGGATCTAGAATCACAATCAGTTTCTAATGTTTCCACCAGGAGCTCCGACTCGGAGTCAGATCGGGGGAGGTGTCCACATTGAGACCCCGAAAGGTCAGAAAAATTCCATCAATGAAAATCAAATCCATCTCTCCCTCAGAGATCATAAAAGAGATAAAAGGAAAAATCAAAGCAAAGAAAGCCCCTGGCTTTGACAGAATTTCTCGCCTTATTCTGAAAAACCTTCCTAATTTAACAAGGCAATAATGAAATTGGCCGTATTATTTAATGGAGTCATTCACTGTAAATACATTCCATCGCAGTGGAAAATGGCAGAGATTTACGTTCTCCTGAAACCAGATAAGCCTCCCACAGAAGCAACATCTCACCGGCCAATTTCATTGTTGCCAATTATAGGCAAATTATTTAAAAAACTATATATTAAAAGGCTGAATGAAATCTCAATTCGGTTTTCGAGCTAAACATTCTACGACCAATTTTGATCGCGTCTGGCACGAGCGTCTCATCGAAAAGCTCTATAAAATACCTTCCTTTTTAACAGAAACCTAGACAATTCCGAGGTCGGTATGAAAATACTACCTCGGGTTTCAGACCAATAAGGGCAGGAGTTCCGCAGGGTTCCTGCCTTTCCCCCCTTCCCTATTTCCTTTTCTCCCTAGACACCCCACAGTCTTGGAGAGAGGGAAAGCTGGGAGTTTATGTCAATGATACGCTCGTTCTAGCAGCGTCTAAGAGTTACAGAGAGGCACGTTTTAACGCTCAGTGTCACTTGAATAAAATTCATCATTGTACAAACAAAGATAAGACAACATTGAATGCCTCAAAATCGGTAGAAGTTGGCCTTTCCAATAGGTCTTTCAATCACATTCCCTTACTCCTAGGAGACACTGAAATTTCTCGCGACACGGTCGCACGCTATCTTGGCCCCCACCTGGATTCCAGGCTCAAGTGGGGAGCGCACATTAAGAGAAAAGTCGAACAATTGCGCCTTAAATTCCACGATATGCAATGGCTGATAGGTCGCAAATCAAAGTTATCCCTTCAGATCAAGTTGCTGCTCTACAAGACAATGTTGAAGCCAGTTGGAGTTATGGTTGCCAATTGTGGGGTTGTGCAGCTTAGTCAAAAGACAAGATTGAAGTCATGCAAATGCAAATTTTCAGAAGTATAGCTAAAGCTAAATCGTTCGAGAGTTACAGAGATGTTTGCGCTGACCTCAACTGGAGGAGCTGTTACTGGAGGAGTACAAAACCAAATTGTACAACTCCTACGAAGATCGTCTGCATCGGCACTCCAACCCTGATGGGCTCGCGCTCTTGGAAAGGGACCAATGCATTCGGAGACTAAAACTATGCAAACCCCACGAGCTTGGAAGCCAGGGGCTCTCAAAATTCTCTTTTGTTTGAACTGATTAGTAGTGTCTTCTTGTGCTCTTAAGACACATTCGGGGTGCCTAGGACTTCGGCCGGTAACGGCTGTCCACAATTCCAAGTTAAATCAACAAGATATTTTTATTAGTAGTAATGTGTTCTTTAAGCTTCTCCTCACTTGGCAGAGGTAGTATGTTCTGATGTTAAAATATGTAAAACCCAAATAAGCCAAGTTCGTGTAACTATGGTGTCGTTGCCTCGACCGGGCTGTGCTATGTTGCCAATTGTTGGAGGATAGGTTACTTGCCCGGTGGTGGCTACCGCCACTCATGATAAATTAAGTTATTAAAAGATTAACAATTGAGGCTAGCTTTTAAAGGTATGTATGTACCTAAAGTGTTTCTTTTACAAATATCTTTTGTGCAAATAAAAAAAAAAAAAAAAAAAACGAAATAAATGACACTGACAGAGGTGACAAGCTGAGCATCGTAGAAATTGGCTTAGGTCCTCATTTTAGCAGTCTTAATTCCTATCTTGTTATAATTTAAGCCGCACTAGTTACTTCTTGGATCGTAAATTTTTTTGCCCTCCACATGCCCCTAAAAATGCTATAAATATAATCGCGGCTAATTCCGATCGGTCTATTTCCAAGATTTTATCAATTTTTTCTGAAGTGACTAGGTAAGCACTCAAGATTTGTTCGTAGCTTTTGGTTTTTAGAAACCAGGTCTATGATTGATTAAGAGAAAATATTTTTTTCCGGATATGGGGGGGGGGGGGGAGGGAGGGAGGAGTCCGAGTCCCAACTCGTGAGCTCTTAGTTCAGCGGAATCGCTGATTTTCATTTTTTTTGCTCCAGTTGGTAAGAACGAGAAACTCGTAATTTTTATTTCTAGAGACCCGAGACCCCATCTATAGAGCATTATATCTACAGGGTGTCTCATGAAAAAGGAGCCGTCTTGAATATCTGCTGAACGCGTTGAAATTTCGAAAAACGGTGAAAGATGTGTTCGTTTATACAGAAGGGGACACCTTTTAGCATATTTGACATGTTCCCAAACCGCAAGCGGGGCGGGGGGGTGCCCCTCCCGTAAGTCGAACTTTTCAAATGGCACCCCTACTTTTTTATTTCAGAAATCAATTCTACGTAAAAAAAAACAAGCCACACTGTCCAAACCGAATGTAAATCGGACAATTTTTCAGTGATTGGCAGAGGTTGAAACATTTTTGCTCATGCTCTCTTCAAAAATTTCCCACGCAAAATGAAATTGCCGTATCAAACCGAACTCTCCGCCAAAAAAATGCTTAAACGTTGCACTTTTGATAAGAAATAAAAAAATCTGCTGTACTCGAAATCTGGAGCACGCGGAGCCCTTCTTTGCGACATTAAAATTCGTTTTACCGAACATTTCCGAGGGGCGCTCATCGGGAGAGAGTAGTAAGCTTTAGACAAGAATCATTTTTCTTTTTTCTGAAGCATAAAAAACCGTGGCCATGAAGAAACAGCTAAGTAGAGAAACAAATGGGTTAGCTTTTTTGGGGTGGGTTTCAATGATTTGAGCCGGACTTAGATACTTCTGAGGAGCGAGGACGCTATTTTTCCGCGGTGCGTTGTTTTTCTACTTAGCTGTTTGTTCATAGACACGGTTTCTTATGCTTCAGGAATAAGAATAATAATTCTTGTCTAAAACTTACTACTCCCTCCCGATGAGCGCCCCTCGGAAATGTTCGGTGAAACGAATTTTAATGTCGCAAAGAAGGGCTCCGCGTGCTCCAGATTTCGAGTACAGCAGATTTGTTTTTTTGGCGCGTATACGTAGTATACCGCCTTTGCGATCGTTTCGAACCCTGCTCGATACAATAACCGAGTCCCTTAGTTCCTTACCGAAAAGTGACTACCGCGAACTTCTGAGATTTTCCAAAGCGTGTAAAAAGTTTATTTATCCGTCAATAATTATGATTTAAAGTTGTTTCTCATTCTGGGGCTCGCTAGTTTATGTGCAGTGAATACCAAGAGTCTACGTTACTTGGTTTTTTTAAAAAAAGCCTAAGAGTACGACGCGCTGATTTAAAATATGCATATATAAAAGCGAACTGATTCGAGGATGGCTGACCAGTTCGGCACTCCTTGAATGAGAATTTCACTCACTCCGTTTTGTTCAAAACGTTGCTTTGACATACCTCCACACCACTGTTATCCTTTTCAAAAGTTGGTACTCCTTGCTCTGATAGCCGGGGCCAGCAGGATAGTGGTAAGTGCAATCTGTGATGAGCCTCGAGACTCATTAGACCATTTGCTAAACGTGGCTCATACAGGAGTCCACTCAGCCCTCTCTTCCCCACGCTCCTGATCACTGCGTCGGCGTCACGAAGAACAATGGGCCTTGGGCCGCCTTGGGTCCCGACGCGGCCGATACCCGTACCCCAATTACTCACGCTTCATTAACCATTTCACCGTCACGCTAGGATTCATCCAATTTTCAAAAAAAATTGTTTCGCGTGTATTTAGCAATTTTTTCCTTACTCTCCGTTAAAACACAAATAAAAAGAGACCTCATTCATAAAAATCGGCCGAATAGAAGAGAAGTTACAGTAATCGAAATCCGAAGAAATTAACAAAACCTCGACTTCTCGATACGAAAAATAAAATGAAGGGGAAAAAAAGAAAGTATAAATTACAATTAAATATAATTGACCTCAGAATTTGACAAGCAATTCATTTATATACCTAACGCTGAAAAAACTGGGAGACATTACAAAAAATTCGCCTCTTGCAAGGGGCTTCTTTGTAAGAATTTTGACCTGAAGACGACGGTCGAATAACAGCAGTACTCCATACAATACACGGTGTGCCTGAACGAGTTAAACATTTTTTATACGTCCAAATCGAAAAATCTTTATATTTTTAACTACAATATCTCTTGAATCGTTTAAGCCAAAAAAAAAAAAATTCCGTCGAGATTCTGGAACGTAAAGGCGCTTAGAAGTATTCTGGGGCTATAATAGCTAAATCATTGGTAGTAAATCCCGTTATATTATTAAAAAGAAATTGACTCCATAGTTTAATTCCTTAGTTTCTTGAATACGATTATTTTAAGCACTTAAACATTTATGCCACCAATTTTAGCCATGGGGTGATTTCCTGAGAGCCGATAATATCACGAATTTCTCATAGAACCCTTCAACAGTGGCTTGCTTTTTTGGCAGCCGATTCGGCCATCGAACCGGAGTTTAAATGGAAGCTGATAATAACCCAAAGCTCTGAGAAAAATTTTGAGATGAGTATAAGAACGGTTTGTTGTAAGTAAGGAGGAGAGGCGGGCAAAGCGGCTAAAATTCGATCTAATTTTTACAGTTTTTCTGTTGAATTAATGTTGCCGCGGGCTTCTGACTGTGTCCACACATAGTTTCTGTTCAGCATATCGATACATAAGTATTTACACACGAAGAATCTATTTTCACGTCGGGGAGTCGACATATTTTGATTTTTTCGATTTTATACGGAAAATTGATGGTTTTTCGGGATTGAAATTATTATTGTTTCATGAAAAATAAATGCACCCAAAATAACTATAGCATATTGATTTTCACACATTTGCACTCACGAAATTGGTTGGTAAATTCAACGAGTGGGTGCATCGACCTGGTATATCAAGTTTCTGCAATTTTTTACGGCAAATCAGTAGATTTTCGGGATGTAGATTGCTTACTTTCAATTGATGAATGAATAAAGCAACGACATGGTTGAACTTCTTTGCATGGAAAGACGTTTAAAATAACAAAATCAAGACGTATTTAATGCAATTGCATTTATATCGAGGCATTTCTTTTCAATAATATGACGGGATTTATACTACCGGTGATTTGGGTATTTTAGCCCCAAAATACCTTTAAATCGACTTTATCTTCTAGGAGTTCGACAGAATTTTTCCTTTCTTCGCTCCAATTATTCCGTAGCACTTTTCTTCAAGAATCTGATAAGATTTTGCTTGAGGCAGATCAAAAAACTTAAATTCGATTAGCTTCCTACATTCACAATACACGGTCTCGTCAAGGTGCGTCTTTGACCTCGCAGTGTTGGATCTTGAATTCTCTTGTTGTGCTGTTTGCCTATTTTGAAATCTCTGTAAATGAAAACTAAAGGGGTTGGTATGTGCGAGTTAATGACGCGCCTTATCAACACATTGTGTTGGAGTTCACTGCTTGTTTTTTTTTCTTATCGAAAATGCAGTGTTTAAGAATTTTGTTGGCGGAGAGTTTGGTTTGATACGGCGATTCTATTGGACGTGGGAAATTTTTGAAAAGAGCATGAAAAAAATGTTTCAACCTCTGCCAATTTTCTTGAAAAATTGTCCGATGTACATTCAATTTGGACAGTGTGGCTTGTTTTTTAACGTAGAATTGATTTCTGAAATAAAAAAGTAGGGGTGCCATTTGAAAAGTTCGACTTACGGGTGGGGCACCCCCCGCCCCGCGCCTCTCCCGCAGTTTCGGAACATGTTAAATACGCCCAAAGGTGTCCCCTCGATATAAACGAACACGTCTTTCGCCGTTTTCCGAAATTTCGACTGGTTCATCAGATATCCAAGGTGGCTCCTTTTTCGTGAGACACCCTGTATAGAGCAACATACTTTTTGCTAAAAGGTGTTTTTGTCCCTCCGAGCAGCCTGTAGCTAGGTCAAAAAGACGATTTCAATCACCTTTTCAGCAATTTTGCACTATTTGTTTTAGTGACTTGGCAACATGCAAAACTTGGAATTCAATATTGACCCTGTGTCTCTGAAAATTTAATTAAGCTACAGCTTACTGTCTCTAATCAGCTTATAGGAATTAGGTCATAACTCGGCTGAATTTATGACTAAATCACCCAAACAGTAAGCATCACCAGAATGACATAAATAGTAGTTTTTCTGACTTTAGAGTCTCATTTCTTTTCGTAATCGTAAAGATGTTTCGTTGCACAATATTGTGTCCTACAGCCTACAGCATGGAGCTCCAAGGTAATAGAAAAGTTGACTCCAGCTTGATATGTTTGTATTAGTTTTCAGCTTTTTTCCAAAACCATTTTCTCCCATTGTTTAAATCCAACCTGAAGCCTTAGGGTTCAGGTAGGTGAATTCAAATAAGGGTCCAATTCCAGATTGTATTTCCTCCCAAAATTTTTTTGTGAATTATTGGACAAACCAAACTTTATTTTGACTATCATTAGGTGTAGAATTAGGAAATATAGCTCGTTGAGCTAAATAGTTGGGCTTAAACCCAAATTTCCACCGTCAAGTGTATCACTTCCCAAAATTGCTCTAATTTTGCCTGATTTCCCAAATTTTCATCTCAGAGGTGACATACATAATGCTTTTCATTGAAAATTGAACACAATTTTCATAAAAGCATCGTCGAGCACTATATTAAAGCGTAATTGAAAACATGTAACTCTTTCATGCCTTGCAGAACCAAAAAAAATGAGATAAAATTCATGCGTCATGAAGCTTATTCTGCTTGTCTTTTAGACAGTTCCGTCTTGTCACAGGTATTGAAATACCAGTAACTTGCTCTTTTCTTAAACTTATCAATTTTCTATGCATATTCTGTTCACTCATTAGGGATGGCTGGATTTCGTACACTTTCCTCTTTTTCAGTCCTATCTCCCAGCCATCACCTTAAATTACCCATTACTTTTATTACTGAACTTGCAACTGATAGCTCCACTCATTATAGCCAGCCATATAGCAGCATTATAGCATTATTAATGCATTGGCGTATTATTATGCCAGCATTATAGCAGCGTGTAGACTTGTTGTCTCACCACCTGTGACGTCAGCAAGTCTATAAAAGCTTCCGCTGCCCCAAAATCGAGGTCTGACTCCATCCCCGACCCGTACTAGTACGTAGTGCCCATTTTCGCCCTTTTGGCACATTTTTAAGCGACTATTTCAATCTTGTAATTTTGTAACTTTATCCTCTCTTTCGGTCTCAATACAACTCCAAATTTTCCATCTCAAAATTTCTTCATTTAATTCCATCCCAAGTAGTTTGTGGTTCCTACTCAAAGAGCAACTGGTGCCGAACGGTATTTCCAAAACCTAACTTTAACATGGTGCCGAAACCAGCTTCACCAAGTTACGCGTGAAGTATGGACGGACCGGCTCTCTCCCGATCGTGCTATTTTTCCTTTGCACCAGACACTGTGCACCTTTCAAAGTTCCTATTGCTGAAAAGACGTGAAGTTCCTGTTCCACCCGGAACAGATGAGCAGTTTTTTTTACGGGGTTACCCTTTTCCTCGTGCCTATGGGCAAAGTGAAAAAAAAAGACGTACCACCATCCGGACTTGGACTCTTTGTGATCTCTGGCTCTATCCTTCTCTCTGGCCTCAAGTCTCCAGCCGTTTCTGCCTCTTTTTCTTGGACTTCTCGACTTTTCTGTGATATTTTTGTGAACTGTGCTTAAAAGACTTTCCGACCATCTGGATTACTGTGATTTAGTGCTTAAGTGTCTAGTGTTAAGTTTCCTCAGCGACAGTGGTAACGTAGACTAATTTTCTTTCATTTTTCTCTTTTTTTCCCCAGTTCCTTAACTTTTTGCTTTGCTCGATGTTCCTTAATTTTTTTTTGTCTCTCTTTGCTCTCTCTCTTTTGATTTGCCTTTTTTTTTGTACCTGTATATACCCAGATAACAATTTCAACGTTGACAACAACGTAGAATTCCACGTTTCTCGTGAAACCTTCCACGTGGAAAGCAACGTGTACCGGAACGTGTAACTCTACGTGGATGTCCATGTATTAAGTACCGTTTCCGGAACGTTCCCGTGTAAACGTTGTCAGCGACAACGTTTACAGGAACGTTTCAGTGTCCACGTCGCAGGAACGTTGCAGTGTCT
Source organism: Bemisia tabaci (assembly GCF_918797505.1). Taxonomy (NCBI): domain Eukaryota; kingdom Metazoa; phylum Arthropoda; class Insecta; order Hemiptera; family Aleyrodidae; genus Bemisia; species Bemisia tabaci. The sequence goes on from NC_092793.1 coordinate 64,143,513, forward strand.
AAATTGCAGGGACGTGCAGTAACATTAGAATCCATTTTATTCGCAAAACATAGTGTGACATTCATTTTTGGGCTTTTCACAGTTTGTGCGTCTCTTTCCCTCCTAACGTGTTTACGATTAGAAAAGGAGGGGTATCGATAAGGGCCGATTTTGGCCCCACTTCAAAAAATCATCTGAATCCATATTTTAAGGACCCTAGGGTAGGTGCATTCTGGCGCAAAATATTTTTGCGATTGTGCATCGTTTTCCTGCCAAAACAGCCGACTCAATTTTTCGGCTGAAAAATGGTTTTAATTTTATGACGAGCCCCAAAAAGCTTTGTTTCATGAGTACGGGAGGTTCATATACGTAATTTTTTGCGTGCTTTTCAATGTAACAGGCGAAAATTGTCTAAACCCACTTTTGAGGGGTCATTCTAGACATTTTCAACGATTTTTGGGGGTTTTTTGGCAATTTCTCACCTATAACTAGAAAACTGATGATTATACAACAAAAACGATTGCAGATTCAAAAAGAGCGTAAAAAATCCGTTAGAAATCATTGGTTAGACATTTTCTCAGCTTAAACTGTCAACACGAAAAACAGCTCTAAACTTGAGAAAACCGAAAAAACTGCATTTTCCACGATTATTAGTCTTCATTTACACCCAGCACAATTTTGCCACATCACCAAAATTTAACAGATTAAAGTTACATACCAGTACATGAAACACGCAAAAATTACGGTGTGAAAAATTGTGCTCATAGTTAAAAATGGACTTTTGTTGAATGGAACCATCCTTGAATAAAAGATGAAAATTCTCTAACTCTCCGGGAAGATTCGCCAATCATTCACGGGATACCTGTATCCGGGTAATTTTTTGCGTACTTTCGATTGAAACGAGTGAAAATGGTGAAAAATCATGTTAAGTGGGCCATTCAAAGAATTTTTCAAGATTTTATGGGGGTTTTGGGGTTTTTCTGTGGGGGGGGGGGGGGGTTAGGGGTTGTTGGGGGGCTTGGAGAGCATTTTTGTTTGTAATACACCAAAAAAATAACAAATTCAGAAAGAACGCGAAAAATTCGATTGGATTCGATACTTGACACTCTCTCTCAGCTTGGACTGTCCACACGAAAAACGGTCTCAAACTCGAGAAACTGGAAAAAACGGCCTTTTCTCCAGCTCCCCAGTCATAATTTACATCAATAGCTTAACAAAAGGTTTTTTGGTTGTTTTTTTTTTGGTAAAACCCCCTCTAATGGAGATATATTTTTTTAAATTTTTTTTTATTATAATTATTCATTCATTTATTTCTTTCATTATTAAACAAGTCACTTTATTCTGAACAATCATATACAAACTGTATACTTAGTACTAAAATACATCGCATTACAGTTAAAAAATTAAATAAGGGCCTTATATCTGCCTTCTGCATACACACCCGAACCACCCTCTGGTATTTCTTCAATAAAACCTAGTGGAGTTATTGACCGTTAAAAAAAATACCGTTTTACCGTACGTCCTGACCAACTTTATTTGCGACGTGCGGTAATACGGTATTTTTTTTACGGTCAATAACTCCATTGAGAGGGGTTTTACGAAAAAAAAAACGAAAATACCTTTTGTTAAGCTATTGATGAGCACTTCACGAAACCACAATTTTTGTCGGTTCCGACAATTAAGACAGCCACTGTGACGTCTTATCTAAACACGTGCGGTATTTTTTTCAAAAATTGAACTCCCCGAAACTCGAGAACCACGCATCGTAGAAGATTTTGGTACGGGACTTTTCTGCTTGTTTTGAGCCATGGAACAACCCCTGGAAGTTTGTCGTCACTTAGTTGTTACACCTTGTATACTGCTTAACGATCTAACCTGTTAAGTGACCAGGATGTAAATTATGACTGGGGAGCTGGAGAAAAGGCCGTTTTTTCCAGTTTCTCGAGTTTGAGACCGTTTTTCGTGTGGACAGTCCAAGCTGAGAGAGAGTGTCAAGTATCGAATCCAATCGAATTTCTCGCGTTCTTTCTGAATTTGTTATTTTTTTGGTGTATTACAAACAAAAAATGCTCTCCAAGCCCCCCAACAACCCCTAACCCCCCCCCCCCCCCACAGAAAAACCCCAAAACCCCATAAAATCTTGAAAAATTCTTTGAATGGCCCACTTAACATGATTTTTCACCATTTTCACTCGTTTCAATCGAAAGTACGCAAAAAATTACCCGGATACAGGTATCCCGTGAATGATTGGCGAATCTTCCCGGAGAGTTAGAGAATTTTCATCTTTTATTCAAGGATGGTTCCATTCAACAAAAGTCCATTTTTAACTATGAGCACAATTTTTCCACACCGTAATTTTTGGCGTGTTTCATGTACTGGTATGTAACTTTAATCTGTTAAATTTTGGTGATGTGGCAAAATTGTGCTGGGTGTAAATGAAAACTAATAATCGTGGAAAATGCAGTTTTTTCGGTTTTCTCAAGTTTAGAGCTGTTTTTCGTGTTGACAGTTTAAGCTGAGAAAATGTCTAACCAATGATTTCTAACGGATTTTTTACGCTCTTTTTGAATCTGCAATCGTTTTTGTTGTATAATCATCAGTTTTCTAGTTATAGGTGAGAAATTGCCAAAAAACCCCAAAAATCGTTGAAAATGTCTAGAATGACCCCTCAAAAGTGGGTTTAGACAATTTTCGCCTGTTACATTGAAAAGCACGCAAAAAATTACGTATATGAACCTCCCGTACTCATGAAACAAAGCTTTTTGGGGCTCGTCATAAAATTAAAACCATTTTTCAGCCGAAAAATTGAGTCGGCTGTTTTGGCAGGAAAACGATGCACAATCGCAAAAATATTTTGCGCCAGAATGCACCTACCCTAGGGTACTTAAAATATGGGTTCAGATGATTTTTTGAAGTGGGGCCAAAATCGGCCCTTATCGATACCCCTCCTTTCGTTAATTATATACTTATTTGCGATAAATGACGATTAATTAAAATACTATCATTCACTTCATAGGCACGACTTTCATTTAGGTGTACGTACAAGAGGAGGAATAAGCACTTTCAGTTTTAAAGTAGAACATGAGGTCTATGGGTTAAAATTGTGGTCATTGACTTGAGATACAGAATTAGAAATAGACAAGTAAGTGCAAACCAGATAATTAATGAACTTTTATGTATGTAAAACACGGAGGTATAAGCATCACTTCAAGCACAACATTAAACTGCGAAAATCACTGCAATATCAAGATAACAAATGGTGGACTCTCTCGAGCAGTTGCAACCTTTGCTGATCAGACTGATTCCAGGAACTTGGTTGGTGCCGACATGGGCTGCGCATGCGCTGTAGACTTTTTGAGTAATCTGCGCCGCGAAATGCAGCGCCACCTAGTGGGCGCTCCTGGCCTGTGTCCTGCCTGTGCTGCCTTTTCTAGTACAACGTGTTTTGGACTACGTTGAATTATACGTCCCGGAAACGTAGACAGCGAAGCGGCGAAAGAGCGATTTTAACTTTTTAGGTTAGGTTTACAGAGCAACGTTCCTTTCCACGTTCCTGTTACGTCGCCAGTGAGACGTTTTCGGAGCACCCCTGTTCTTCCATGTTGATTACTACGTAGAAATTGTAAGGCCTTGTCTCGACGGCGCAACTGTTGAGGGAATTAGGTGCAACTGCAGCGAGTTTGTTGCACCAACCGAAATTCCCTGTCTCGACGCGCACGCATGTGTTCCTGGAACTTTTAGGCGGGAATATTTGAACAACATTAATATTTTTAGGTTAAATGATGTCAATTGAGGTAACTGAACTGACAATTATGAACGGGAGGTGAATATTTTGCGTTATTTCGACCAGGTATAAAACAAAAAACAATAACATAACACAGATTTGGATAAAAAGAAAATATATTCGATAAAATTGTATTTTCTTGCTGTAGTGATATGCTATAAACGAAAATATAAAATTAATACTGAAATGTATACAAATATTTCTAAGTAATAACCGCTCCGGAATAAAACACCCGTAATAAACTCCCGCTTCACGTGTAACCAGCGTTTATCAATTCAAAATACTAAGAAGGTAAACAACTGTTGAGGTTCCGCCAGGTTTCTGACCTTGAAAGTTTCTCTTATAAGTGAAACATTTTTGAGACACTTCCTTCCTTCAACAGTTGCGTCAGCTTCCCTCAACAGTTGCGCCGTCGAGACAAGGCCTAAACGTTCCCGGAATGTTTCAAGGTCTACGTTGATTTCCACGTTGCTGAAACGTTCGATGTTATCTGGGTAGCTTCTCTCTCTTCCCGGTGTTCACCGTGTTGCTGTTGCGCTGCCGATCGTCCGGTATCAACTTCAACGCAGGTGTCGTTTCCCAGCATTCGGCACCCACCCCAACCTAGTCTTAACCGGTGGCCCGTGTGTCGTTCCCAAAGTACGACACCACCCCAAATCTTCTCTATCTTTAAGTCTAGTTTTAAGTCAACCTCCCCTAAAAAAGACAAATCAATCGATCTCTATGCTCACCCTCCCGTACCTTTTTCTTAGAGCATTTTCTCTCTCCATTTTGTCGAATTTGTTCCTCTAATCTTTTCCTCATTCGACTTAATCTCTCTATCGAGCTTATCAATTTGTATTTATGAACTGTGTTTTTAGCCTTCACTCTTTTTCAGTATTTTTCTATTGTCAATGTCAAGGCTACTCTCTGTCACTATCTCTTCTCAATCTTATCGCCTTCCGCGATTGTGACAGTTATTTCACCTCTCAAACTCTTTTACTTCTCTTGTTTACTTCTTTTTTTGCTTTGTCTACTTACCTGTTCCACTGTTGTCGCTCGCGCCCTCTCATTTTTGTATTTCTAGTCACAATTTTTAGTCACTCTCTAGTCAACTCTCTTTTCTATTATTTTCTAAATTTGTTTACTCTGTTGACTAGTTCAGTCTATAATCTCTGTAGTTATTCGTTGCAAGCTTTCCCATTTTCGCACAGCATTCCACCTGTTTTTCGCTTGAAGAATCCATCCTAGTATGAATGTTTCCGGAACCGTATGAATGATCTTTTCCTCTATGGATTTTTCACGTTAGTAATCTTCCTTTCCCCCCTCTTTTCGTACTTTTTTTCTTACTTTTTTTGTAACTTAAATTCTTTTTTTTTTAGTTGACACCCCATTTCTGCCCTTCAGGACCAATTTTTCTTTACTTTTTTTTTCATTTTTGAATTGCGAGGTCGCAATTTTCTCTCACCAGGGGGATGTCACAGGTATTGAAATACCAGTAACTTGCTCTTTTCTTAAACTTATCAATTTTCTATGCATATTCTGTTCACTCATTAGGGATGGCTGGATTTCGTACACTTTCCTCTTTTTCAGTCCTATCTCCCAGCCATCACCTTAAATTACCCATTACTTTTATTACTGAACTTGCAACTGATAGCTCCACTCATTATAGCCAGCCAATAGCGTGTAGACTTGTTGTCTCACCACCTGTGACGTCAGCAAGTCTATAAAAGCTTCCGCTGCCCCAAAATCGAGGTCTGACTCCATCCCCGACCCGTACTAGTACGTAGTGCCCATTTTCGCCCTTTTGGCACATTTTTAAGTGACTATTTCAATCTTGTAATTTTGTAACTTTTTCCTCTCTTTCGGTCTCAATACAACTCCAAATTTTCCATCTCAAAATTTCTTCATTTAATTCCATCCCAAGTAGTTTGTTGTTCCTACTCAAAGAGCAACTGGTGCCGAACGGTATTTCCAAAACCTAACTTTGACACGTCTGTATATCAAAATGCGTCCTGTCTTCCTTTAACACGAGAAGAAGCTTTTATTTCTTGGGATATTGCCGTACAAAATGGATCAAAAACACCGAATTTTAAAACTTCGAGTGGGCGTGTACCCGCTAAAGTAGAGATAAAGCCAGGAAAAGTTTGAGGAATTGCATTAACATGTCAATTACCTACACTGGTCAACTTTTTTTTTTTTTTTGACTTTCCGAAGATTTGCCAACGGTTTCGGAGTAGATTTCTGGCGCTGATTCTGAAGATCCCCTCCATTTACCTGTATCAGTGCGACTTATCTCGGGAAAGTTCGAAATTTTTCCGGAGAAATCGGAATTTTCCCTAAAAATCTAGCTTTTCCAGCAGAGCCAATTTTCCGGGAGAATCTGTGCACGATGGGAAAAACCTAAGAATTTTTCGATTTCGTAGCCTAACAAGGGGAACTTACGGACCTGCCGCCTCCGATTGGGCTGAATTTTTTTTTACAGACTCTATGGACCAATTCTAGAGGTCAATTTGAGCCGTTTTCCCGAATGCGCAATAGGAAGGGCGTATAAAATTCCCAAAAGTTGCGTTTTCGGCGTGTGATTTGGTCGTGCGGCGCGTGGCAACACTGAAGCAGCCTCTAGTACCGCTTTATCGGCCTGAAGGTTTCAGCGGAGTCCGGAGCCCTACTGCACACGTACTGGTTCCATGATAGTGATGTCCCGGGTTCGATCCTCGACTTTTCATTTTCCGCATGATCACGTAACATTTTATTTTTAATTCTTCATCCGCATTTATAAATCAAGCAGTTCCGATCACTATCCCCCCCTCCCTCATTTTACGTACATTTTCCCCCGATATTTATTCACATTGGCCACATATAATCGTATGAAACTTCATTGATATAAATTAATGAATTAAAAAGCAAAGGGCTAAAATAATGTGTTTCTTGGTGACCCTTGCATGCACATGGGTTTGGGGTTGCTCTTCGATTTATTTACACATTACATATTTTTCCAGGAAAACATATGAAGATAATGTAGTAACAAATAAGGTTTTCTTTTGCCTTTTAATTCATTAATTTATATCAATGAAGTTTCATACGATTATATGTGGCCAATGTGAATAAATATCGGGGGAAAATGTACGTAAAATGAGGGAGGGGGGGATAGTGATCGGAACTGCTTGATTTATAAATGCGGATGAAGAATTAAAAATAAAATGTTACGTGATCATGCGGAAAATGAAAAGTCGAGGATCGAACCCGGGACATCACTATCATGGAACCAGTACGTGTGCAGTAGGGCTCCGGACTCCGCTGAAACCTTCAGGCCGATAAAGCGGTACTAGAGGCTGCTTCAGTGTTGCCACGCGCCGCACGACCAAATCACACGCCGAAAACGCAACTTTTGGGAATTTTATACGCCCTTCCTATTGCGCATTCGGGAAAACGGCTCAAATTGACCTCTAGAATTGGTCCATAGAGTCTGTAAAAAAAAATTCAGCCCAATCGGAGGCGGCAGGTCCGTAAGTTCCCCTTGTAAGATACATAAAAAAGCATGTATTGCACCCCTGTAAAAATTTCCTGTCTTTTCCTAATGTCAAGGTTTGCCGGTCCAGTTTCATTAAAATCAATTACTTAATTAGTCACCGAGATAGTGTTTTAAGCCTCGGCCGCCATGTTAGATTTTCGAATCTTGGAAATTTGACTAAAATTTTCAGTTTCCCGTCGAAAAATATCTAAGGGTACCAAGTTTCACTTTAATCGATTGATTAGGTGCTGAGATAGCATCTTAGGCCACGTCCGCCATCTTGGATTTTCGAATTTTGAAAATTCGAGTTCCCCATTGAAAAATACCCTTGGCGGATACCATGTTTCACGTAAATCGATTGATTAGGCGCTGAGATAGCATTTTAGACCATGTCCGCTATCTTGGATTTTCGAATTTTGAAAATTCGACTAAAAATTCGAGTTCCTCATAGAAAAATACCCTCCGTCACCAAGTTTCAATTAAATCTGTAGTAAAGAGCGCCTATAGGGCTTCAACCACAGAGTACATAGAGTCGTAATGTAAATGGGAGAGCTGGCGCCATATTTTGCTCTACGAGTTCCGAGCCCGGTGTGCACCGAGATCTGGTCACTTTTTCGATACATGTTCGATCCAAAATGGCGGTGTGGAATACGTGGTGATTCCTATCTTCTTTGTTTACATTGGACGGCCGGGTACCCTTGTATCGCAAACAATCGATTATTATGTATGGAAAAAGTGACCCGGCGTCACACAGGAGTCTCGGAATTCGGGACCTGGAAAATGCTTAAAAGTGGCGCCAGCTCACCCACTTACATTACGACTCTATGTCCTCTATGGCTTAAACAAGCAAGTCTTACAAAGTTGTAACAGTTTTCCACTCTGTCCCACTAAACTGGGACACTGGGACAGGAAGGAAACATATGGGACCGAATGGAACGGGACAGGATGGAAATAAGCTGTTTTTTAAGCTTATCTCTAAGAGTAAAGATAATTTTGGTGTTTATTTCACGGAATATATAGTAGCACATCCTAGAGTATCGGAATAAGAAAAATATTTACCCAACGCACACTTCAAAAGTATTTTACGAGCTGATATTAGTGTGTGTGTGTGTGTGTGTGTGTGTGTGTGTGTGCTTGACGCCCTGTTAGATATCGTGTATAGAATTTTGTTTGGCATCATTAATGGCGTTAATCTTGCACAAAAATTGCGAATTTCAGAATTTTTGCCCTCTGTGACGTGTGAACTATTCTATTGAAACAAGAAAAGTCGTTTTTGGAAAAACCTCAACGTTACGGCAATAATTTAGAGCTTGTCACATCGTTGCCATGTCTCTCCTGACTGTAATTGCTGAATGATGTAATTGCTGAGTCTAGTGCGTGAAAAAGTTATTGATGGAGCAAAAAAGAAATTGACATATTTTTTTTGTCAAATTCCAAAGTATTACCTATCATCTCCAATAAAGTTTTCTCAAGTAATCACTCTAGTTATGCTGCAACATCGATTTAAAGTCAAGAACCAGGCACAGGGGACACGGAAATTTGGGACAAATGTAGGCACTTTGCACATTCAAAGTTCTCCTAAATTTTTATTTCAGTCCAAATAAAGTGGAAAGTAGTATGTAATAGTCAACAGTAGTGTGGAAAATGAGAAAAAAATTTGACCTACCCATGTTTCTCAGATTATAACGATTAAAACAGCTCGGGACACCAGATTGGACGCTTATTTGAGTTCACCCAGGCACACTTACAAGAGCTGCAACTCGTCAAATTTCCTTGTTTTATCAATAAAACAAGGAAAGAATCAATTCTTTATTTGATTTAAGTTTAAATTTGTCAAAAAATGGACATTTTGATTTCCATCTCTGAAAAAGCCTTTTTGAAATCTTTATGCAAAGGTAAAGGGTTGAAAAATTCACGTCAGTTTTATCAAATTTGACACTAGCCGGTTGCTATTACAGTCCAAACAAAAGAAAAACCATTTTTCTGACCCTCCCGAGAGGGTTCAGGCACATAGTAGGTAATTCTCTATACTATAAATGTTTGCGTTTTACTTCTGAGACTTGTGATAATGGGCCTGTTGCAAACTTTTGCTAGAGCAAAAATAAGAGTTGTTTCTTGTAGATAATGCCTCAAAAATCACGATGAGCGCATCGGCAAAGTCTGAAATGCACTCATAACTTCACAATCTGCGTAAGAAATTTGCGTTTTTTTAAGCTTCCCGCTTCAAAAACGATACTACGGCGTAGGTGAACATTTTGTTAGAGGAGTCGCTCCATCGTCGGCGATATTCATCATGGCCGACACTTGCGCGCAGTTTTGCGCGTAATTCGAGGAGAGTTCAAGGTCAATCAATGCGGGCGTGGAAAACATGAACGTTAAAACACGCCGATTGTTATCTGGTCTAATCCAGTTCAGGTATTATCTCGTCCCATCACACGTGTTTTGGCGGATTGGCGTCGGCCATGATGAGTATTGCCGACGATGGAACGACTCCTACAAAATGTTCACCTGTGCCGTAGTATCGCTTTTGAAGCGGGAAGCTCAAAGAACCGCAAATTTCTTACGCAGACTGTGAAGTTATGAGTGCATTTCAGACTTTGCCGATGCGCTCATCGTGATTTTTGAGGCATTATCTATAAGAAACAACTCTTAGTTTTGCTCTAGCAAAAGTTTGCAACAGGCCCATTAGATTCGCAAAGATTAAAAATTAATTTTTTTCAAAACCTTTAGTGTGAATGAATGCAAAAGTTTTTATTAGAAAACCCTCATTGATAAATTCTAACTACTTTGGTTTCAAACACTAATTGGTTTCAGCCTTGTGTTGGAGCTCTTAAGGCTGTTAATAATCAAAGAAGAGAGCCTTCATGAGCATGATTGTTTCTAATGTAGGTTTACTACTGGGTCATTCCACGTCAACTCAACCAGGCTCGGTACCCGACCCCCTCCGATTTGGCTGAAAATTGGTATAAGGGGTCTTTACATCATTCTAAGAAACTTATTTGAAGGGTTTTCCCATCCGACGCCCCGTTCGCGAGATATCGACCCCCAAAGATGGGGTGAATTTTAGCTATATTCAAAAAAGCCCGTTTTAGCGATTCTCATTTTCTCTACTTCCCTCTCTCTGACTCTCCATAGCGAGACTCTGATTCAATCCATCATACTTTGAAAGAATGTTACTAGACCATTTTTTCATGTAGATTCTGAATATGCCATCGAAGTTGAGCTAAAAATTATTTAAATGGCCGTAATTTAGGGTTTTTTAAAATTTATTATTTTTTCGCCATTCAATGGTCAAACTGACTTATCCAAAATACAGTCTCTCCGATTTTCGATTTCCTTTTTTTTATACTTCAAGCTTAAGATAAATACTTTTGGTTGATACACTTTTTTCAATTGCTAGCGGACGGTTAAGCGCCTAAAAAAATTCAAATAGGCCAAAAAGGTCAAAAATTGGTAAAAAAAGACGAATTTTTACATGTTAATCCAAATATTTCGATAATGAACGCTTCAATTGTCGATATTTTCCCCCAGTTTACCTTCTAAGATGTATAAAATCAGACTATAAACGCTTTCCATACCTTCACCGATCGATTAACGGCCTGATGGAAACCGGGAACCAACCGAAAATCCTCGAAATCGACGCAAAAAGACGATTTTTATCGAAATTATTTTTATCAAGATTATTACCGAAATTGGGAGTATCAAGTACTCCCCGGCAGAAGCACAAAAAAATTACAACCATGTCTCCCGGACGAGATAAAGTGATTCCTACGTATTTTGATGCTCTGGATCCGGAAATCTCCGTTCTTTCCCATCACCCTACAATTCTCCGGAAAAGCCGATTTCGCCTGGAAAATGGTCATTATTCTGGTTTCTGGAAAACAAAGAGGTGATCGGGAAGAAGAAACGCAATTTTCAGATTCAGTGGCTCAAAACACATCGGAATAGATCTATTGCGTATCTGAGAACAAATTTACGCACATTCTGCAGGGGTATTGGTCCTAAAAAAACCAATAGTGCTGATTATAGAAACTGACCCGGAAAATGATTTCGCCTATAGTGTTCCCGAACACTCAAAATGACACTCAAAATGACTGCGGAGTTCGGCCTTTGCACGGTCCAAATCAGTGGGTACCATTTGGCATGAAATGTTTTTCCTCGACCTCGAAAACAGATATCTAGAGTGTTTACTCCTTTCTTTGCTCCGCATTTGACGTTTTGGCCAATAAAGGGCCAAAATCGCTCGCCATCTTGGATTCTGGGCATTTCCGTGGGTCGAGGGGTCTGTATGACAATTTTTTTGGAATCTGCGATCCAAAATACATGAGAATCGACACCTCTCTTGACGTCTTGTGCCATTTTACCAAAATTTCAATTTCAGCCTCCATTTTGGCCGCCATCTTGTTTTTTGGGGCTCTGGCATCAAAATCAGAGAGTGCACCAAAGCATTTATCATTCTAGGGACCAAAATGAAGAGAGTGAACTTGCATCACAAACGTCCAAACAGGACGTAATTTTCGAACACATGCTCCCCTGACTATGCAATAGTTCGCCTTTTCCCGTCATTTTTGAGCATTTCCGGCCGCTTTTAATTTCCGTTTAGATCCGTGCCCCATCGATGCACGTCGGTAAGTGTTTAGTGCTCAAAAGCATATACCTTAAGGTTGAAATAGAGAAAGAAAATCGGAAATTGCAGTTACAATCCATGGAATGCATCGCTTACGGTGTGAAAAATCGTCTTTTTGCGTCGATTTCGAGGATTTTCGGTCGGTTTCCGGTTTCCATCAGGCCTTTAATCGATCGGTGAATGTATGGAAAGCGTTTATAGTCTGATTTTATACATCTTAGAAGGTAAACTGGGGGAAAATATCGACAATTGAAGCGTTCATTATCGAAATATTTGGATTAACATGTAAAAATTCGTCTTTTTTTACCAATTTTTGACCTTTTTGGCCTATTTGAATTTTTTTAGGCGCTTAACCGTCCGCTAGCAATTGAAAAAAGTGTATCAACCAAAAGTATTTATCTTAAGCTTGAAGTATAAAAAAAAGGAAATCGAAAATCGGAGAGACTGTATTTTGGATAAGTCAGTTTGACCATTGAATGGCGAAAAAATAATAAATTTTAAAAAACCCTAAATTACGGCCATTTAAATAATTTTTAGCTCAACTTCGATGGCATATTCAGAATCTACATGAAAAAATGGTCTAGTAACATTCTTTCAAAGTATGATGGATTGAATCAGAGTCTCGCTATGGAGAGTCAGAGAGAGGGAAGTAGAGAAAATGAGAATCGCTAAAACGGGCTTTTTTGAATATACAGTCGAACCTCGATAACTCGAAGCTGAAGGGAAGCGATGAAAAATTCGAGTTATTGCGGTTTCGAGATTATCGAGGTTTCGAGTTAAGGAGGTTTGGAGATGAAAAATTCGATTTATCGAGGTTGGAGGTTCGAGGTTGGTGCTAGGTCAATTTAGAAAAAAAAACTGTTATTTGTTTTACGTTATCATAATAAGGGAATATTGGGGAATGAAAGTAGGAACTAATATTTAACCCCACGTCCGATGGGGGTAGGACAATGGTTTATTATTGGAAAAAATATGTACACAAAGATCAAGAATTAAATTTTAAAAAACTGAGTTATTCTGCTCTGCTGCAAGTGTTGCAAACGGTGTCTATCCACCTCATTTTCAAGTGTTACCAAAGCAGAAAAAACATCATCACTAACATTAGGCAGTTGCTCCACAAAATCTCGGAGTGTAGTAAGTATGCTCTTTGCCTGCTTATTTGGCACCACTGGTTTTGTGACAAGAGGCTCGTCAAGCAGCCACGTGCCCCGTCACTTTTTGAAAGTTCAAGGATCTTCTCCTCGTTTTTTAATATCGTTAAGAGGGTGCTTGGTGGGATAGGTACCGAACTCTTTTGCAATTTGTTCCTTTGTCTTCGCACCTCTGTTTTTCACCGCCTCCAATATGCTCACTTTTTGGGCGACACTCAACGCGGAACACTTGCGCATTTTTTTTTAACGCGTCACAACATTAACTGATGATAAACTGATTAACCTGCCACCGATGATTGCCTGCGGCCGCCTTGAGATTATCTGGGCCGAAGCATCCTTCGAGTTATTGAGGTTTTTCTCCAATTCCTTCGAGTTACTGAGGTACATATTTGACACATGGTAGTTGCCTTCGAGTTATAGAGGTAAACCGCCGATTCCTTCGAGTTACTGAGGTACAAATGAGCCTCAAATGTCTTCGAGTTAACGGAACAAATTTTTCGAGTTATCGAGGATTTTGGCCTTCTGCGGAAGGGAACGGACATTTGAGTTATTGAGGTTTTCGAGTTATCGAGGTTCGACTGTAGCTAAAATTCACCCCATCTTCAGGGGTCGATATCTCGCGAATGGGGCGTCGGATGGGAAAACCCTTCAAATAAGTGTCTTAGAATGATGTAAAGACCTCTTATACCAATTTACAGCCAAATCGGAGGGGGTCGGGTACCGAGCCTGGTTGAGTTGACGTGGAATGACCCTACTAGCTTTTAATTCTCATTTATCGGAATAGTCATGCAATTTTTTTGTACAATTGGAAGCAAGAGTGATTCCTCACATAACTTGACAATAATTAAATTCTGCCAACTCTTGAATGTCATCATTTTGACTGTGTCCAAATTTTAGTTGATGTAGCGGCCTGCAAATATTTTAACCAAGTACACCTGTGAAATCTCGGCAATCAGCTAGCTGAAGTGGAACTTAATGGCAGGCTCTAGTCAACTGGAATTTGCTCATTACAGACAACAGAATGTGAACCCTTATCATTAAAAATGAAATTTCAGCGGAATGGTCATTTTTTTGTAACCTCAAGACCAAAATAGTGTTGCACAAGTCTAAAGTTGGTGAAACCTAACACTTAAAGCCTAGATTTCTTTTAATACCGACTAGAAGGATAGGTACAGGTGGCAAAAGAATGTATCTTGCTGAAGGGTTGTCTCGGGAGTAGGTACCGTTATTACCACTTATTCTTTTCATGTGAAGGCTTCGAACATTAAGTACTTTTTCTGCTTGATTATTTTAAGTAGAAAAAAATTAAATGATTTCTTGGTATTTCATAGTATCTTAAAGTTTTTAATCGGAAGTGGACAATCTGTATAGGTATCAGTTTCCTCTTAAGCACCCAAGTATTTACTAGTTGTGATAAAGCTTTGCTCATATTTCATGTTAAGATACCTACATAAATTATTGTGCAGATCAGCAAAGTTAATGACACAAACTGAAACCTTCTCACTTAAGAAGGAAAATAATAAAATCTGATGTTTCTCACTTCATTTGTTTAGTCACGAATATCTCGGCTCTTTAAGTACCTATATCGTGGAATCTCTTAATTTTCTGGCTTTTCACTAATGATGAACTTTATGTCAACCTATTTAAGTTTCATCAAAGTATACCCGGAGCCATTGAAAGCCCCCCCCCCCCCCCCGGGGTGTACCAGGGTCTGTAGAGAAATTGCGTTTTCTGGTTATTACCATGATCTGATTCAAGTAGTATTCATATTGAACCATGCCACTTTCAGAATCAACAGTTGCAGCCATCATTTCATCGACTTCCTCTTGAATGAATGGTTCCCCCTCTTCCATCATAAGTTTTCTCAAGTACTCTGTTTCTAAATATCCTCTTTTTTCTTTGTCCAATGTCTCAAACGCTTTTAGCAATTCTTCTGGTGACGCAGGCTGAAATCTGTTAAATGAATCATCAGTTCAGTCCTTCGGATTTTTCAGAGGTTTTGAATTGGAACTTCTTTACTTGCCGTAGCATTTTTCACGTGGAAAATGTGCAATATAATAGTTTCTAAAGAAAAAACCAAATTTTTTCCTCCCCCCAAAAAAAGAAAAAAACTATGGGAAGCTCCCAATATCCTTTAGGTTGCCGGAAATACCCTTTAATAACTGTTGTTTTCCTGGTTTTTGGGCAACGATGTGAAAATCGTTCCTTTCCAGCTATTTACATAACATCAAAACGAAAGGAGATCAAATTGTCGTCCTAGCCCAGCTGGCAATTTCATGGATGAAAAATTTCCTAAGATGAAACTGTTCTTCCAATTCACAATTTTTCCTCACCAACGATTGATTCTCAATGTGTACCTACTTAGTTTTCTAGAGACAGTTTTCTTAAAAGTGAAGAAGAATTTAGCCACTTTTAATTTTTCCAAATAATGTTACTTCCTACCTAGATACCTATCATAAAAACTCATGCTGTTTCTTATTTCTTAAAAACCTAAGACTGATTTAGTAAATTTTCCTTGATGTGCTAAAGCACAATTAGTCATTAAATATTCAAAATCTAAAGTTACGATACTTAATAGGTTTTTAGTAGGTAGGTAGATTTTTAGTAGATTGCTTTCTACAATTTGTCTCTCATTAGTTTAATTTTTGCACCCTATGCTTTCTGGGTTTAAAGATAATCCACCTACCTATTGTTACTGAGGCTACCTAATAGAAAACTTTGTGCCTCCGCCTTCACAAGGACTTTAATTATTTTCCATTCACTTAGATATTGTTAAACGGTTTAACCAAACTTTTTGATACCAAATGTAGCTCATTATTTAACTAGTTTGTATGTTTTCTATTTTTATTTGTTCTTTTCTGAAAAAAAAATTTGTAAGTAAAAGAAAATGCTTCAAATTTCAGCCTGTCCCAACCCTCCTTGTGCCGAGGAGGGTTGGGACATTTTGACAATTTTTTAAAAAGTGGTTGCAAAACTCAAATTTATCACTTTAAGGAAACCAAAAATTTACTGAAGTTAGTTCATGACTGTACACTCCCATATTGTGTAAAACCAATTTTTAGAAACAATTTTTAACCCCAGTAAAGATTAGAAGAAAAAAACGTCCCAACCCTCCTCCGCCTCCCCTAATCAAAGAGTCATATAATTATCAGTCAACACCCAAACAAAAGTTTATTTAAAAATTGTTTTTACATAAAAATAGGTCTTCATAAGAGGCTTAAGAAGATGATGCAGTTCAGAGCTCATTCGAAATTCTGTTATTACTGTTAAATTTCTGCCCTCGAAAAATATTTTAACGAAACCATTAAACAAAGTTTTATTTGAGAAAATTAGGAATCTTATTCTAAGTAAATGCTTGCTCGCCTACTAATTAATTTTCTATTTGTTTGTTAAGCATTCCTGTTGTATCTCCAATACTCTAGTTAAATACTCACTCAAATTTTTTTAAATTTTACTCTCAAGCTAAACATATATTTTAAAATGTAGCTAAGCTAAGGGAGGGTATCAATCAATTATTTATTTTTCTCAATTATATTTTTCATACCTATTATGAACTTTTTTGTCGATTGAGGAAGGTGTTTCTCATGCCAATCACCAACGTTTCTTTTTCCGTTGCCTGATATTCTAGTATATTTACGGCAACCACGAAATATTTTTTTCTCTCTCTTTCCCAAGTAGCAGTGATCGCGATAAATAACGATTTTATCGGTTGGTTATCGCGATTATATCGTTGGCAATATATCGAGATATCATCACTTTAAAAATTGCGATATACATATGGCGATCAAATCGCTACACATCGCATTTTTTGGTTCGATAAAATCGTGATCAATTTTCAACGATAAAATCGAGATTAAATCGCCATTTATCGCGCTTTTTATTTCGAAAATATCGCGATAAATTGTCGGGCGATTAAAGCGCGATTTTATCGCAATAAGATCGAGGA
The DNA here is from genome assembly GCF_918797505.1 of Bemisia tabaci. Taxonomy (NCBI): domain Eukaryota; kingdom Metazoa; phylum Arthropoda; class Insecta; order Hemiptera; family Aleyrodidae; genus Bemisia; species Bemisia tabaci. The sequence goes on from NC_092793.1 coordinate 64,160,493, forward strand.
TACTCGCTCAGATGTTGATGATCTCGGCGATTTTATCGCCGGTTAAATCGTAATTTATAGCGATTTTTCCGTTGAGAAATGCTACTTGGGTTCTTGTCATACATTTTAGCAGAGACAAGAGACCCTCCACTAGTATCTTGGCCATGGTGGAAGCTTTTACTTTCGGGACTACAGCATTCTACTGCGTTGACTTACCTACATGGTTAATGTTCAACAACGTGTTGGCAGTTTCGTTTTGCAAACAAGCCGAAAATGGCCGATGTTTGGGAAAGTTGTTTGGCTCATGACGTCATCCGAAGCTCATCATCGACCATGTAGGTAAGTCAACAGCCGAAACTAGGGTGATGACTGTTGCTCCCTAATAATTGTCCATAAGGAATTGTTGAAACCCCGAAAGTAAAAGCTTCCACCTGTCGCTAGGAGGCCAATGGAGGGTCTCTTGTCTCTGCATTTTAGTTACCTTCTGTACTTAGTTTTTTTGTTGTTGTCCCTTTGTTGCTGAATAATCCTTGAGTGTGAAGGAGGGTGTTAATATTATGCAACCTCATTTGGCAACATTGCAACTTTCATTCAGCCAATCATGATGCCTCTTTAATTGCTAGCAAACCATCCTCTTACTTACTGTTTGCCTGTGCGTTCATGTACTTAACTTCTTATACAGGGTGTCTCACGAAAAAGGAGCCACCTGGAATATCTGGCGAACGGGTTGGAATTTCGAAAAACGGTAAGAGACGTGTTCGTTTACATCGTGGGGGACACCTTTTGACGTTATTTAAATTTTCCCAAACTGCGGGAGGGGCGCGGGGCGGGGGGTGCCCCTCCCATAAGCGAACTTTTCAAACGGCACCCCCATATTTTTATTTCAGAAATCGATTCTACGCAAAAAAAATGCCACCCTGTCCAAGCCGGATGTAAATCAGACAATTTTTCAGTGATTGGCAGAGGTTAAAACATTTTTTTCATGCTCTTTTCAAAAAATCCCCACGCCGAATGGGATTGCCGTATCAAACCAAACTCTCAAACGAACACGTCGATCAAGTTTACTTATATGCCGTAATGGAGGGATATCCCACACGCTATCCCGAGAGTCCACCTCTGTATCAAGTCAAACTCTCCATGCAAAGAGCAACCCTACCTTGTAGCATTTGCATGTATTTTTTTACAATTTTCTGGAAATTTTGCAGGAATTTAATAGCGACTTTATTGAGATGAGATTTCGATTTCATTCCAATTAAATCTTCTTGAAGTCACCTTTTTATTTGAATTTAATAGCGATTAAATACGTATTAAATTTCAATTATATTCAGATGGTATCGCCGGATTTTATCAAAACTATATAGAAATATTTTTTAGATGTGGAAATACAGGCAAAGACCGTCATTTCCTCAGCACTGCACATATATTACAAACCATATTGTAAGCCACTTACCTGAATTCCTGCGACGTTAATAGTAGCGTTAAATACCCGGACACCCTCGTGCGGATTTGAACCCGAGCTCCGAGTGTGATACCCCACGATGTAAACGAACACGTCTCTTACCGTTTTTCGAAATTCCAACCCGTTCGCCAGATATTCCAGGTGGCTCCTTTTTCGTGAGACACCCTGTATAAGAAGTTAAGTACATGAACGCACAGGCAAACAGTAAGTATGAGGATGGTTCGCTAGCAACTAGAGAGGCATCATGATTGGCTGAATGAAAGTTGCAATGTTGCCAAGTGCTGAAAAAGCAACTTATCTGGCAACAATAGAGTCCGGGAGGGACGAGAAGCTGCCTTCCTGGGAAAACCCATGATTTAGTCGGAAATGTCATTAAAACAATTGATTCCGTTTGAAGCATCAATTTTATACTAAGGGGAAAGCTATTTTAAAATAATAATTGTAAATGGACACAGATGCTACAGAAAGGGAAAAAGGAAAGGAAATGAAATGAGGATATTATTACTAATATGCAATCAGAGAGAATAAAACAAAAACATCAGAGAAATTAATATGCAATGAAAGTATAAGAAAACAACACGAGTGGGCTCATTGCGATTCGGAACTCGAACTATACTATCGTTGAGCAGTTTTTAGACCCCTACGCCACCGATAATCTTCTTAAGAGGTAAAGATGAACTTTTGCTACTTCAGCGAGTCAAATCGCGGAAGAAGATCCATGGATTGTCTTTTTTCCGCCACCCGATGGAATGACGTCCCAGTCAAATGCGTTTTCGAAGAAATGATCGATCCCCATCATCGATTCATCTCCACATATCTATTCATGTGCAAATGATGGCACGCTCCGGCAACAAGGTTCTATGACGAAATCATTTTTGCCTCCAGAGTCTCCTACATTTATACACTTAGTGATCAAACGTCCAATCACTGAGAAAAATGGTCGGGGGGCGCAGCCCCTTGGCTGGCCGTTGTGGACGCGCAAAGCGCGTCCAGAACGGCTAGTATAACCATACAAAAATAATAAAAATAGTCCGATAAACATTTTAAGACCGTAAGCCTTCAAGTAAACTGTCGATTATTTGATTTAGTTGATTAACTTTGAATTGTTTAATTTGTTGAAATTGATTCTCCTACATATAGCCGATATTTTACTAAGAAAATTTGTATCTTTTATGTACCTATTTATACATTTCAACTATTTCTTAATGTTAAAGTGTATCCTGGTCAATTCATAATGATACATTGCAACGGACGGGAACTTAGCGTAAGCTTAGCGCGTGCGTGCGGCATGTCGCTTAGGCAGTGCCGAGGACGTGGGCGCGCGTTGCACTACGGCGCGGCCGCTTTGCTCCTATAGTGTATCTCATTGCGCGTGCCATTCTTGGGTGTTTTACGGCTTTAATATTACAGATACGACCAAACGGACGAAATTTTTGGAATGTGGGACCGTAGCTCGGCGTTTTCCATGGGAAGACAGTGTTAATTTATCTAACAACCTCAAATTTCAACCTGTGTCACTTCAGTCGTTTGAGCACCGGGTAAAAATTATTTAAATTTTTTTCCATGCACAAGGCTTCTAATCTATCCTCACATCAACTTTTAAGTCCAGGATCTCCTGCTTCGAATTCGAAAATTTAAAAAATAAGAAACACCCTAACGGAGGTACTTTTCGTCTTGAATTCATACCTTGTTGGGAGTAAAGATAAAACTTGTTCAGATTATCAGGTTATATTTGCAAGGTAAAACAAGTTGCACAATCTTAGCGACATTGGAATTCTTTTGGTACCTTTTTGCAAAATGCAATCCATTTGCAGAGAAGTTCTTATGGCTTGTTTATTCTATGTATTTACTTTCTCAATCCATTTTATTTTATTGTATTTTATTTTCTTATTTTAATACAGATAAATTGAATAATTTACAAAGAATAAATGCAATAAATTAATAAAATCGTGTTGAAACTCAATAGGTGTGCCTCAGCCATAAGATGCTCTAAGGCCCAATAAATCTCCTATACTATTAATAAATTAGAAGTAAGTAAAACAAAATAGATTAAATGAAAAAAAATAAACTAATACCTATAAACAAATAAATAAAATAAAACAAACTAAGAAAAATAAAATGTATGATGAATACCTAGATGCAATTAAAATAAAGCATAAATAAATAAAATATATTAAAGTAAATAAATCAAATATAATATATTAATTTTGTAACGGGGTGTTCCCCCTACCCCTTCACTTTTCAAAATTTTAGCCCGCCAAGTAGCGCTAGTGGTCGCGTGGCGGCTACTAGCACTACTCGGCTCCCCTCTTCCTCTTCTCTGCTTTTCGGTCTTCGAGCTCGTTCTTTTGTTTTGCTGTTCGGTCTGTCGTTTTACAGCCAGATTTCCTTTTTATTTTTCTCATAATGTAAGTGAAACTTAGTCTGCCCGGACGGGGGGCTAAACCCGTCAACTCAGCTTTTAGTTTATTTTCTTTTTTTGTGTGTGTATTTATTCGTACTGTCCGGTATCGCTCGTCAGTCCTGTTCCTTGTTCGCCTTCATCACCATCATACTAGTGGTCTTCCTTCATCTCAAACCCCTTTTTTTGATGGGCCTTTCGCTCCAGCCGGGAAGGAAAGGTTCCAATTTATGTAATATATTTACTTTATTTATTGTTTCATTTATCATTTTATTTTATTTCATTTCATTTATTTATTTTTCTTCATTTTAATGACTGGATTGCATTTTGCAAAAAGGAACCACTAGCATCGCAATGATGCTAAGATTGTGCAACTTCATCCTTTGCAATAAAATTGCGGAAATCGTGAAAAACTATGAAATTTAGATGACAATTTTTGTCTTAAATTCACAGTTTTTAGCGAGTAAAATAGAAACTATTAATGGATAATCGGGTTTTTCCTCCAAGACAAAAGAAGTTGCACAATCTTAGCAACATTGCAATGTTAGTGGTTCCTTTTTGCAAAATGCAATTCAACTATCATTTTGTCTTATTTTAATCGTGTGTTATTCACTATTTTCTTTCCAAGAATTGATCTGCCTACTTAGTTTTAGTTGGCAGTTTTTTTGCTTCTTTTAAATTGTATGAACTGCAGCAAGAATAATATCATTGTTTTCAATGATGGACTCGGCGCTGGGGACGTTATGAATGCTAAATTACCTTTTTGCATTGCGCAAACCTCCGAATCTCCACGGCAGCGGCACTCGAGCGATCATTGGGGGTTTACCAACGCCGGGGTGGCAAGTACTTACAATTATATGGTATACCTACCATTTTTTGAGAACGACCGCGGCAAGGAAAAATTCCACAGTGGCTAATGAGAGTCCCTTAGTTGCCTAAAGGAAAGAGTCGTGTCCCGCGGGTGTCTAAAGGAAAGAGTCCAGTTCCTTTATTTCAAGTTCGTTGTAACTTTTTGGTTTGGAAATGGCTACTTGGGTGAGCGCGGGGTCACGCGGGAGTAGGTGCAGGAGTGGGTGCGGGGACACGGAGTGGGCGCGTGGGCGTTCCAAAAACGAATTTTCAGTGTCCGCAGGGTGTCCGTCGTTTTTATATACCAGGGATTTTACTAGTCCAAGATTCATTTTACTTACTTCTAACTTATGTGTAGCTTTATAACCCCACCTACTTGTATTCAGCAAGAAGATTCGAGACCACAGGAAGGAACGTTGATAAGTGCACACTACCAGCAATTTCAGTATCCTCTACGCTCAGGATTACCTCTTGAACCTCAGCTTCACTGGGACAGCACCCTTGAGTATAAGTCAGAACATTAAAGAAATGCGCTAGTGGTTTTCAAAGCCACATTTGCTCACTTATGCCCTGTAGCAATGACTCGTGAAAAAAAGAGATTAAATAAACTCCAACAAAACTTACGTACTTTGACTTGCGATAACTTTAAATAAACAGTTTTCTCGTGGAAAACGTGAAGAAACTCGTACAAAAGCTTGTAAAATGTATCTGTTTTTCACCTGTTCATTTCACACATTTCAATTTAAAAAAATACCTACCTACTCATGAAAAAATTGTGAGATTAAACTTTATTTTATAATTGAATCTCGGGCAATTGCTACGCGTAAAATACCTACTCCTTTGAAACTTTTTTTACCTTTTTACCAGAGGAGTTCAAAAAATAAGACGTGAAACACAGTCTCATATATGTCGCAATATTAGCTTTCCATCCGAAAATCGGTTTCCAAATCCTTAGGTACTGCTATTTACGTATCGAAAAGTACATGGGCTAGGTGAAGAAACCAGGTTGGCGAGGCGGTGTTGTCACAATCACCAGAATCTGTTATCACTCAAAAGCGACCGTTTTAAGAAAATAGAGTGGTTCCGAAAACAGCTTTTATTTTCAGTTTTTGAGAACATTTTTTGTTAGTGCCATATTATTTTTCCGTTTTCCTCGGATGAAGAAATTATTGATTCCTAATATCCCGCACCTAATTGCAATATATGTATGGTTTGCCGTTTGGGCAAAAAGATATTCTAACAGAGAAAAAGAATGATCGAGAAAAAATATTCTGGGCACTGATAAAAAAAATGAATGTTGTCCAACATTCTTGAAACATATGTTACGGGTAATCTAGTCAAACCGGGTAATGTCGACATTACCCGGGTAATGGCGGCAATAATTGACATTAACCAGGCCGTTTTGGTTAGGTTAGGTTAGGTTAGGTTAGGTTATAGTACCCGCCATCCCACCCCTCTGTCGTCAGGGAGGGCCGCAGACGGGACCGGCTGGACCTAACCTAACCTAACCTAACCTAACCAAAACGGCCTGGGTAATGTCAATTATTGCCGACATTACCCGGTTTGACTAGATTACCCGTAACACATATATTCTTGTTGATGAAAAATGATTATTCTCTGAACACTTACGGTCATGTTGCCAGGTTCTGCAATGATTCGGAGGAAATGTTTGTGAGATGGATAGTAGCCAGTACAGAATAGCCAACCTTTGAACACACAACGACCCACGAAGATGCAGAGACGCACCCGTAGACAACCTAGATCGTTATAATTTGCCTGTTTTTTCTGTATGAAGGTACCGTAATACCTATGGGGTGAATGGGGACAGTATTTGATACAAATGCACGTCTGTGGCCTACTGATTTCAAGAATTCCGCTTTTTTTAACAGGAACTTGTGACCTTTCAAGTCCCAAGGCGGATAAACAATTCCTCGATTCGGCGATTCTTTATCCGCCTTGTTCAAGCCCTTTACTTTCCCCCAAAATCGTGATGATACGAAAATTTTAACCATTTTAAATTTTTCTTACCTACTGTCCCTATTCATCCTCCACTGGGGTGAATAGGGACACCAGCAAATTTCAATGTAAATAAGGCGTTGTCCCCATTCTACTAACTGGAGAGTGAATGGAGACACTACCTGAGTTTTTTTTTTTTTTTTTTAAAAAAAAGTGAAATTCGAATCTGAAATGGAAAAACATGTCTTTAAATAACAAAAATTAAGTAATAAGAAGCTAACAGATGACAATTATCCTTTACGCCCTGATCATTGTGATCTGAAAGATACATTTCTCAATTAAACCAGGGCAGTATTCAAAAGTCACAGAATGTGAAATTAGTACATATAAAAGTATTTCAAAGGATGCGATAAGAGGCGGCAAATGTCAGAGAAAGCCCATCCGCTGTGCCTGAATCTACGATACTTAGACTCCCAACGCTCGTTTTTTGGAGAAAAATTTTTTTAAACCACCTAATATCGAGCAAATTGCATCATTTTTGGTGATGAGCAAGGTAATTTATGATGTCAAAATGTGATAACATAAAAAAAACTTTTCTTCAATTCGTGATTCACTTGCATGGGTCGTTATCACGCTTGTTTTCCCGCTTTTTTTCAAGGTCTAGTTTTGAGGTTATGTTGACATTTTATGCTTTCACTAAACAACACCGATTACACCGGTTTCTTAAAGAGGATGCCAAACTATGCATTTTCGAAAAAAACGAGTTCTGTAGGTGCCAAACTTACCGACTTTCGATTAGGACTAAAAACGGAAATAAATCAAAATCGTCCCTATTCACCCGCCTGTCCCCATTCACCCCATATTACGGTATTTCTTGTTGTCTTGGCAAATACTTGACTCAGTGTATACTATATTTTTTCCACTTTGTTTTCTTCAGAGGTGGACAAATGCGGTTTCATTAATTTTTACATTAATCATATCTTAAATATTTGCCGCGGCAATCCAAAAAGAAGCTAAGTATACAACTACCTACGGACCATCTGTATGGATATTATGTTCATAGTCCTGGTTGCCACTCTAGATTACGACGGTTGGTGCAACTAGCTTTTGCTACGAGCCATCTCACTAAAGTCCTCTTCCCTTCATTACACAGTGCGGCAACGTGGCGGTGGAGCGTTGAATTTATAATTTTGTTTATGAGAAAATAAAATTGATGAAAAAAAAAAAATAATCGAGCGAAATGAAAATAGTCAGCCCAGAATATGTTTTCTCGGCAATTATTTTTTTTTAGTCCTGAATGTTTTTTCTCAATCATTTTTTTTCCTCAAATAGTTAATCTTATTATTGCCCAAACGGCAAACCAAAATAATAACAATATGAGAATAATGTCTCTATGCTGAAAGATCATCACATTTCAAAACATTTAAGTCTCCAAGTTTTTGGAAAGGTTTATCTACACTCACCTAATGAGCGAATGATCGTTCCAACCTCTCGCACATCCACTGTTTTATTCCCTCCGTGGTCAAACACTTCAAAAGCCTCAATTATCTTCTTCTCGAAGTCATTTGAGATACATACTGTGGAAAAAGTACAATTTTGTGAAAGATCATAGTCATGTATTTACAAGAGGGTAGACTTATCAGAGATTGTATGGGTAAAGTTTTTCAAAAAGGCCTTGTCTCGACGGCGCAACTGTTGAGGGAAGCTGGCGCAACTGTTGAAGGAAGGAAGTGTCTCAAAAATGTTTCACTTACCTATAAGAGAAACTTTCAAGGTCAGAAACCTGGAACCTCAACAGTTGTTTACCTTCTTAGTATTTTGAATTGATAAACGCTGGTTACACGTGAAGCGGGAGTTTATTACGGGTGTTTTATTCCGGAGCGGTTATTACTTAGGCCTTGTCTCCACGGCGCAACTGTTGAGGGAAGTTGGCGCAACTGTTACGAGTTTGTTGCACCAACCGAAGTTCCCTGTCTCGACGCACAAGCATGTGTTCCTGGAACTTTTAGGCGGGAATATTTGAACAACGTTAATTTTTTTAGGTTAAACGATGTCAATTGAGGTAACTGAACTGATAATTATGAACGGGAGGTGATTATTTTGCGTTATTTCGACCAGGTATAAAACAAAAAACAATAACATAACACAGATACGGATTAAAAGAAAATATATTCGATAAAATTTTATTTTTCTGCTGTAGTGATATGCTACAAACGAAAATGTAAAATTGATACTGAAATGTATATAAATATTTCTAAATATTAACCGCTCCAAAATAAAACACCCGTAATAAACTCCCACTTCACGTGTAACCAGCGGTTATCAATTCAAAATACGAAGGTAAACAACTGTTGAGGTTCCAGGTTTCTGACCTTGAAAGTTTCTGTTATAAGTGAAACATTTTTGAGACACTTCCTTCCTTCAACAGTTGCGCCAACTTCCCTCAACAGTTGCGCCGTGGAGACAAGGCCTTAGAAATATTTGTATACATTTCAGTATTAATTTTATATTTTCGTTTGTAGCATATCACTACAGCAAGAAAATAAAATTTTATCGAATATATTTTCTTTTTATCCAAATCTGTGTTATGTTATTGTTTTTTGTTTTATACCTGGTCGAAATAACGCAAAATAATCACCTCCCGTTCATAATTGTCAGTTCAGTTACCTCAATTGACATCATTTAACCTAAAAATATTAATGTTGTTCAAATATTCCCGCCTAAAAGTTCCAGGAACACATGCTTGTGCGTCGAGACAGGGAACTTCGGTTGGTGCAACAAACTCGTAACAGTTGCACCAACCGAAGTTCCCTGTCTCGACGCACAAGCATGTGTTCCTGGAACTTTTAGGCGGGAATATTTGAACAACATTAATATTTTTAGGTTAAACGATGTCAATTGAGGTAACTGAACTGATAATCATGAACGGGAGGTGAATATTTTGCGTTATTTCGACCAGGTATAAAACAAAAAACAATAACATAACACAGATTTGGATACAAAGAAAATATATTCGATAAAATTTTATTTTCCCGCTGTAGTGATATGCTACAAACGAAAATGTAAAATTGATACTGAAATGTATATAAATATTTCTAAATATTAACCGCTCCAAAATAAAACACCCGTAATAAACTCCCACTTCACGTGTAACCAGCGGTTATCAATTCAAAATACGAAGGTAAACAACTGTTGAGGTTCCAGGTTTCTGACCTTGAAAGTTTCTGTTATAAGTGAAACATTTTTGAGACACTTCCTTCCTTCAACAGTTGCGCCAACTTCCCTCAACAGTTGCGCCGTGGAGACAAGGCCTTAGAAATATTTGTATACATTTCAGTATTAATTTTATATTTTCGTTTGTAGCATATCACTACAGCAAGAAAATAAAATTTTATCGAATATATTTTCTTTTTATCCAAATCTGTGTTATGTTATTGTTTTTTGTTTTATACCTGGTCGAAATAACGCAAAATAATCACCTCCCGTTCATAATTGTCAGTTCAGTTACCTCAATTGACATCATTTAACCTAAAAATATTAATGTTGTTCAAATATTCCCGCCTAAAAGTTCCAGGAACACATGCTTGTGCGTCGAGACAGGGAACTTCGGTTGGTGCAACAAACTCGTAACAGTTGCACCAACCGAAGTTCCCTGTCTCGACGCACAAGCATGTGTTCCTGGAACTTTTAGGCGGGAATATTTGAACAACATTAATATTTTTAGGTTAAACGATGTCAATTGAGGTAACTGAACTGATAATCATGAACGGGAGGTGAATATTTTGCGTTATTTCGACCAGGTATAAAACAAAAAACAATAACATAACACAGATTTGGATACAAAGAAAATATATTCGATAAAATTTTATTTTCTTGCTGTAGTGATATGCTACAAACGAAAATATAAAATTAATACTGAAATGTATACAAATATTTCTAAGTAATAACCGCTCCGGAATAAAACACCCGCAATAAACTCCCGCTTCACGTGTAACCAGCGTTTATCAATTCAAAATACCAAGAAGGTAAACAACTGTTGAGGTTCCAGGTTTCTGACCCTAAAAGTTTCTCTTATAAGTGAAACATTTTTGAGACACTCCCTTCCTTCAACCGTTGTGCCAGCTTCCCTCAACAGTTGCGCCGTCGAGACAAGGCCTAAAGTACTCAAAAAGATCTCCAAGATGACACGAGTACCTAGAATGTTTCCATAGAATCACTATAGAATGAGCGTTACCATGGAATGAACGTCACTATAGAACTACTTCCCTGTAGGTAGAGTGTTTCATAAATATTCGCAGGAAAATCGAATATTTATAGAATACTAGCAGCAGACGCCTACTCCGCACGGTTGTTCTTTCTCCCTTTTCTTACTTCTATATTTCCTGTTTTTCTATTCTTCATTCACTTACCACAGCTGCATAATCTTCTTCTTAAAGTAAAGGACGGTTTTCACGAAATGAGGGTCAAACCGTCTGTCCGATCTTCCCTAGAATTTGTATACCGGTCCTCCCCGGTTCGGTGGGTGACACTGGCTACTTCAATTTTCTCCCTGTCGTGATTTCGGGATTTTATCGTCAACAAATGGAAAAATTGGAGAGAGGAACGGTCCCACGGTTGCTAACCAACCGCCGCCGCAACATCGCCGTATTGCGATTATCGATACATGCGATTATAAATGCAAGCGATTATCGATACATGTGATAATTCATGTGTATCGCAGTTTGATGTGTTTGTTGTGTGTTGTGTTTTTTTTTATTTTTTTATTTTGTCTTTGATGTGTTTGCTTGATTTGTTTTTGTGTTTGATGGGTTGTTTGTATTTGATGTGTTTTTTGTGTTTGATGGGTTGTTTGTATTTGATGTGTTTTTTGTGTATGATGTGTTTTTTGTATATTATGTGTTTTTTTGTTTTTGGTGTGTTTTAAGTGTTTGATGCGTTTTTTTGTTTGATGTGTTGTTGTTTGATGTGTTTTTTGTGTTTTATGTGTTTGTTGTGTCTTTTTGTTTGATGTGTTTGTTGTGTCTTTTTGTTTGATGTGTTTTTCCGTTTAATGTGTTGTTTTTGTTTGATGTGTTTTTTGTGTTTGTTGTGATTGTTTGTTTGTTGTGATTATTTGTTTGTTGTGATTGTTTGTTTTTTGTGTTTAATGTGCTTTTTTGTTTTTTGTGTTTGATGGGTTGTTTGTATTTGATGTGCTCTTTGTGTTTGATGTGTTTTTTGTGTTTAATGGGCTTTTTGTTTTTTGTGTGTTTTATGTGTTTGAATTGTTTTTTGTGCTCAGGGTTGTTTGTGTTTGATGTATTTTTTGTGTTTGATGTTTTTTTGTTTTTGGTGTGTTTTATGTGTTTTTTTGTTCGATATGTTGTTGTTTGATGTATTGTTTGTGTTTGATGTGTTTTTTAGTGTTTGATTTGTTTATTGTTTTTGTTTTGTTTGATTTGTTTTTTGTGTTTGATTTGTTTTTTGTGTTTGATGTGTTGTTCGTGTTTGATGTGTTTTTTGTATTTGATGTGTTTGATGTGATATATATCGTTTTGCATCGATACATATCGATTTACCTGTATCGATATCGAAATATACCCACATTGATATTTAAGTATACCTATATCGATACATATCGATGCATCGATATAGATGGATACATAATATGTATATCGATACGTATCGGTGTTTCGATATAGATGAATACATATGTATATCGATACGTATCGATATAGATGGATACATATGTATATCGATACGTATCGATGTATCTATATCTGTATCGATACATATCGATCTATATCCATATTGATTCATATTGATAAATACAGTGGACTCTCGATAATTCGAAATTGAAGGGAATCGGCTTTTTATTCGAATTAGCGAAGTTTCGAAATAAAGAGAGTTCGGATTAAAGAAATTCCATTTGGAGAAATTTCGAATTAGAGAGGTTCGAATTATAGAGGGAAGGCGCCATCTGAATTCGAATTATAGAGGGGCAAATGGACGGATTTACGCCAAAAGATCTTTAGGTCAAAGGTCAAGCTCTTTCAGACACCCAGGTACATAAACAGTTGACTTCGAATTGTAGAGGGAATGTACCGTCTTATTCCGAATTATAGAGGGAGGGCCATATTTACTTCCCACACTTCGAATTACAGAGAGAATTCTCGTAGCAATTTCGAATTATAGAGGGCCGCGCCAGCTTAAAAATTTCGAAATAACGAGGGGAGAAAAATATATTGATTTTCTTCGAATTATCGAGAGATTTTCAAGGGAGACAGACTTTCCTTCGAAATAACGAGGTTTTCGAATTATCGAGGTTCGAATTATCGAGAGTCCACTGTACATCTATCGATATACATCAAAACATATATCCTAACTAATTATATCCACATCGATAAACATCGATCTATATCGATACATTCTGTATGTCGTTATCGATTCCTGGCACGCTCTAATTAACTGACTCATTGCCGAGAACAATCTGTAAAAAATTTGATTTTTTCTTTCTTAGACATGTTAAACTGCCGTTTTGCCGTTTGCGTTTGATGTGTTTTTTGTGTTTTTAGTGTTTGATTTGTTTATTGTGTTTGTTGTGTTTTTTGTTGGATGTCTTTTTTTGTTTGTTGTGTTTGATGTATTGTTTGTTTTTGATGTGTTTTCGTATTTGATGTGTTTGATGTGATATATATCGTTTTGCATCGATACATATCGATTTACCTATATCGATATCGAAATATACTTTTATCGATATCGAAATACACTATCCCATCCCATCCCACCTATAATCCCATCCCATCCCATCCCGACCTATGTCAGCAATTCTTTCGTTCACGATAACTATCGTTAGATTTACGTCCGCTGATTCAAATTTTGCAATTTTGTCCATTTTGGTCTCATGAAGAACTGTACCTATAGATTTTCGGTTAAATCGCATTTACCGTTTACTTATAAACGGTAATTAACGTAAGTCCCCTATTTACGCTGTTTTCCACTAAACTGTTTTTATTAAAGTTCCATTCCTTGGTTTCCTTGGTAACCTTTGTTTGCTTCGTTTTCCATCAGCTGATGTTTAAATTCAATTCTTTTTTTCAAGGTTTCTTTTTTTTTTTTTTTTTTTTTTTAAATAAATCATAGGTAGGTTTCTTCCTTTTTTTTGCCAGCATTTAATCTACTTACCCCCCCTCCACCCCAGCACATTCTTCTAGCTCCATCACCCTCTCTCCTCAACTTTTTCTCCTCTTTTTTCCTCCGCATTTTTCTATCGGTTTCATTGGTTTTTTTTATATCATATGACTTAGAGCTCCCCTACCATCATTTTTTCGGGGTTTTATGGAGTAACATATTTTTATCGATTACGTAATTTGATAATTTTCCTTAATGAGTTTTTAAAATCGTTTTAAAATGATCTAAATTAGCCAATCCTGACCTAAAAATAAAAACAGTCGGAAGTGCCGGGCAGAAAATAATTCATCAAATCCAAAGGTTTACTCATTTAAAATCTTGAAAATTAATATCACCGCGTTACGCAACTCACCCTATTTGATAAGTCCCGATTTTGAACGCACAAAAGCAATATGCACGCCTATGTCCTAATTAACTAATTTTCTCAAACCGGATTTCCGAAGTTGTCAATTTGTGCAGATAGTACCTCAAATTAGAATAAAATCCCAACTTATTGTCACCAGTGAACTCCTAATGAATGATGCCTTCCTCTATACTCATTCAAACAATTTCTCCCTTAATTGAAACACATTGAGTAATTGGTTTCTTAATTTTTTTCTTATAATTTTTATTAATATGATAATTCAAATATAGGTAGGTACTATCACTGACGAGTAGACTTCGTCAATTTTTATTTTATCACTTGTCATACTTTAGTAGGTACATCATTCAGAGTCAGTTCTCAAATGAATCTTAGCTTTTAAAATATCTAATCCAGTATTAAGAAGTGAAATTAGGGATACCTCCAATCATAAAAATAAGCTAACAGGTCACACTAATCAGCGATACTTAGCATGCTCCCTTGACTTCAAGATACAGAGAACATAATACATAGGTACTTAAATACTTAATATACAAAAATCTTAAGGTCACATATATTTCATATTTAGACACATTATTATTTAGAAAATTAATGTATACTTGGACGTTTGTGAGACCGTAAAGAATATTTTCGTGGGTAGGTGCCCATTCTTAATTGATTTTCTTCATTTTCTGGCCTCAGACACTCAAAGATTTATATTAAAAAGAAACAAAATAGTACATGTATCGTGTGAAATTGTTCTTTCGAATCATCGAGAGAAGGTGATCAGTCTTGCCCCTGGATTCGGAAGGACAATATAAATTTAAGCAAAGAGAGATCCCTGCTAAAAAGAGGGTTATTCAAAATCTCACTGGAGTTTTCGTCAACAGGCAGATCCCAAAGTGATCGCCTGGGGCCAGAGTCGGACTGGCGTAAAAAAAGTTAGGCAGCTACTAGGATTTTGGGGCCCCTGACGTTAAAACTGGGCTCCTATGGGGGGTCTGGGGGGTCGCCCCCCAGGGATGGAGGGGGGTCCGGGGGTTCTCCCCCGGGAAATTTTGAAAATTTAACCCCTGAAAATAGAAGTTTTAGGCTCTTTTCGCATTGAAATTTGATAAATAGCGCCTCCGAAAATGTCACCTATTTTTTAGATATTTTTTGAAAAATTCGACGATTCCTCATGTTAAAGAAGCACATAACCTCCTCAAACTTTACGCAGGGGCCTCGGCTGGTATCTTCTCAGAGGCCTCGCCCCTGAAGTTACCTTCTCCCGGCTGCAGGGCCAGTAGTGGCGCCTCAAAAAAAAGTCATCTTAAAGTGAGTAACCTTCAAAGACCGGAAAAAAAATTTGAAAATTTAACCCCTGAAAATAGAAGTTTTAGGCTCTTTTCGCATTGAAATTTGATAAATAGCGCCTCCGAAAATGTCACCTATTTTTTAGATATTTTTTGAAAAATTCGACGATTCCTCATATTAAAGAAGCACATAACCTCCTCAAACTTTACGCAGGGGCCTCGGCTGGTATCTTCTCAGAGGCCCCGCCCCTGAAGTTACCTTCTCCCGGCTGCAGGGCCAGTAGGGGCGCCTCAAAAAAAAAGTCATCTTAAAGTAAGTAACCCTCAAAGACCGGAAAAAAGAGCTTTCGAGACCCGGAAGGGCCCCTTAAAGTGAAACTCTTTTTTTCGAGCCCAGGGTCAGGGCCCCTGCTGACATCTTTTCAAGGGCCCCAGAAGTGACCTTCTTTGGGCTATAGGGGTCTCAGAGAAAGAGTCATGCTGTTTAAAGTAAAAAACCCTTAGAGGCCGGGAAAATATAGCTTCGAGGGCCGCTCCAGGGCCCTTGAAGCTCATATTTTTCGATCGCTAAGGGGCCCTTCCTGGCATCTTTTCAGGGGCCCCTGAGGTTAACTTTTTCCGGCCGTAGGGGCCTTAGAGAAGGTATTATGAGTTAAACCTTCAAGGACTGGAAAAACGAGGGTTTTTCAAGGATTCATTTCATTTATTGAAGAATAAATTCACGGATTTTTTTCAAGGATTTTTCACTTTTTCATGGATTCATTTCATTTATTGAAGAATAAATTTAGGAATTGTCGGCTCAGGGGCCCCGAAGGGGCCCCTGAGCCGACAATTCTTAGGCAGCGATCGCTGCCTAGCTGCCTTAGCCAGTCCGGCCCTGCCTGGGGCTATTTTTGGTAGAGTAAACGCTCCGAGGGCTATTCTCTCGCGACAGCACGGGACGCGAAGACTCCACCGAGCCGCGTCACGGGCCGCCCTGTTCCACGCCTACGAGCCCATCGCCCTTTCCCCCGTTTTGAGGCAACTCACAACAGGCCGACGCTCCCCCCTCCCTTTATATGCGTCTATCCTGCGTCTCGGGTGTTACCGCCTGGAAGTAGCCTGCGGGGAAATCCCTGCGGTTGTTTTCCGCTCGCGCCTCCGGCGCAAAGTCTCCGAATCGCCGAGCACGGCTAGCCGTGTGATCTCCAAAGCTCATGACTCACCTCCGCATTAGCGAGAAGCTTCGGCGCGCGAACACTTATGGTCTTCCATGAAGACCGTGGGGACACTCTACCATGCTACGCTCGCGGGCTCCCCCGCACCGCGCCACACCCCGTCCGCCCCCTCCTTCCCCGCTCCACGACGTCCATATCTCGGCTTCCCGCAGAATCCGCTAGATAGCACTGGTAGCCCGGCTGTGGGGCGTGAGGATGCCTTCAAAATCAGATCGCGCTGCAGAAGTGGAACATCTCCGCGGCCAGGCCACCAGCGCTATCTAGCAAATGCTGCGGGAAGCCGAGATGGGCGTCGCAGAGCGGGGAAGGAGGGGGTGGACGGGGCGAGGCGCGGTGCGGGGGAGCCCGAGAGCGTCGAGGTGGCGCGGGCGTAGCATGATAGGGGCGGGGCAACCGCGCTGTACCCAGCTGGTAGTAGAGTACCTTTATAGACAGAGTATGGCCATTCGTATCTTTTTACTACAGGAAAACTGTTCCGCTTTTTGATTGGTCAACGAGTTTTTAGGCTTCATGATGCTCTTACGGCCGTAATTAAACAAACAAAATGGCGGCTCACCTTAACATCGATAAGAAGCTAAATTTGACAAAAATGTCAATTATACGGCAGTAACAATTTAAAGGTGTGGGATTCTACCTGAGTGACTCGAATAAACAATAAAACAATGGAAAAGCTCGCGAAGGGCTCCTCATTCGTCGAAATCCGATTTTTTTTTTAATATTTAAAAATAACATAATGAATGGAAATTTTTCCAGTAAGTGGACTGTGAAATTATGTACATCTAGAGTATGTACATCCAGCTATTCCTCATCATTTACAAATCTGAGTGTTACGTCAAAAATTTGAAATCGATGCAGCTCGAACACAGAATGGTGTATTAAAATGGAAGAACATTTTTGCCTATACATATGCGTATAGGGCCCGCCAAGCGGGCCTGAGGGCGCGAGGCGCCCTCCCGCGGGTTGGGCCGCGTAGCGGTCAGGGGGCAGGGCCCCCTAGTATTCGATAAAGGTAATATATTCTTAGTGACGATGAGTTGGAAACATTTGTAATGCAATATATCTAATCTATCTAATCCACTATGATCCACTATAAAATAAAATCGTACTTTCCGCTCCTTTGTAACGGGTAATCTCCGCAACCAATGCATAGATCTCGGTGCGGTTTTTTCGATGGTGTGCGGCATGCGCTCGCGGATACTATACCTATTTTATATGGTTTCTAATACCTACCTTATGATTGATCACTGTATTTTAATCTGGTATTTTATACCTAGGTAGGTATGTTAGCTATTTAATACACTATCTGATAGGTGGGTATTTGAATAGGCATTTCGACGGTGAAAGTCGGCAATCACATAACTCGATTTGCGACGTCGCAGACTTCCTGTCATACTTTATTCTTTAAACGGAAAACTACTCAACGGTAATTCCTTAAAACTGCCGTGATTTTTCTTCTATGTGCGAGGAAAATTCTGCAAAAACTGCAAGGAATCATGTCCATTTGTTCTCCTTTAAAAAAATAACATAGTTGCGGAGATTTTCAGACACCGCAAACGAGTTATGTGATTGCCGACTTGCACCGTCGATTTATTACATACTCATCTTGATGAGGATTCCATATCATATTTTCGCTACCTACTATATACGGATCCTTTCATGTTGATATTAATTAGAAGATTTCGCAGATGGTTATATATTAGCTCATAAGCTCAGACGAAAAGTAAAAGTGAAGTGAGTTTTCAAGCGCTCCAGAAAAGTTCGCAGTGTTGAAGTAGGCACTTCTATGGTTCTTTAGCCATTGATAGGTATGATTCATAAGTAGTGAAAAGAAGAACTAAAACTTCATACCGTCAATATCTAATTTATCGGTGGTTTTTGTATCTATTCCTTTCATTTTTGACATCACTGAAAATCACTAACCAATTCAAGTACTTTGTTTACAAGATGACATAGCAACCAGAACCTAGGTACGTATATGGGGCGCCGTTTCGGCCATGTTTCGGCAAGCTCGCGCGACCTGCAAGCGAATCGACCTCGATCTCTTCGATACAGTCTCTAGTTCATAACCAATCATAACGTTCATAACCTTAGAGTACAATAGAGTCGCAAAGTCCTGGAGCGCCGATGAAGCCAATCCATGAACAGGCGTTTCCGAGCCGCGTGTGCTCCGAAAAGTTAGAGTCCCTTTATACCCAGAGTTAAGACAACTCACTTTTGGTTGGGCTGAAAGTGGCCTAAAAAAAAATCCAATTCTGATTGGTTCTCGCTCATGGGGGCCGAAACGAGTGCACCAAGATGGCGGTACCTCGAATGTGAACGAGAATAATGAAAATATTACCTATTTGTGGTTTATCAAGAGTAAATTGTTATTACCATCGGTCCAAAATGAAAATAGATTAAGAAATTATTCACAAACCAATCTCATTTTCTTTTTAATTGATCAATTTGTTGATGTTGTTGTTTTTGTGTGACAGACATCACAGGATTCCTGATCTTTATCCCTCAATATCGTTCGTTTGGGTGCACTCGTTTCGGCCTCCATGGCCAGCCAAGGCCGGCTGCCAGTCAGCTGATAATCGAGTTGTCTTAACTCTGGGTATAAAGGGACTCTACGAAAAGTGTGAACCAAGTGTGAACCCAACGACATTTTGTAACACGGCGGCTTATGGAGAGATCAAGAACTGCTTGTGTTTTTTCGACATTTTATAATTCAATCAGCATTAATTTTTGCAAATTTTGCTATTAAAAGGTAGTCAAAGCCATAATAAATCTATTGATGTATATTAGTCCTGGATAATATTCATATTGGGATTTAATTTCTGACTTATACAAAGTGTGAACCAACCGGCATTTCTTATCACGGCGGCTTTAAGGGAAAAGCAACGACTGCCTATGTTTTTTCGACATTTTTTTATTCAGTCGATATTAATTTGTGCAAATTTTGCTATAATTAGATAGTCAAAGCCACAATGAATCCATTGATGTATATTACTCCTGGAGAATATTCATATAGGGATTTAATTTCTGACTTATACCAAGTGTGAACCAACCGGCATTTGAATCACATATTGCAGAAATGTTAACTGTTCAGAAAATGCAAAAAACTGATTTGAGTAAACTATGAGCTTTTGGAAAAAAATTTTTCGAGGTTTTCTTTTGTCCCCCAAGTAGACTGACAATTTCCATAAAAAAATTTTACATGATACTCTTTCTGGGTTGTAAATAATGACACTTGAAGGAAGAGCATTAGTGCCCTTTCTGTAATACATGGGGGAAGGAGCCATAAAGAGTGATAGAATGAAGCCAGAAAATTATTTTAGCCCTTGTTTTTCATCTCACATGTATGGCAATGATGCATGTCTGTCGCGAAAGTTGGAAATTGTATAGCTCCATTGCAACGTTTCAAAATTTCTGCTCTCTTTTTATACTAATTTTTAAAGAGAACTAATAGAGATTTTCCCATGAAATTTTCAGAAAACAATCTTGATGGTGTGAAGAAAATTTACACAAAATTTCAATAGAGAATACTTAAGAACAAAAAAAAGAAGACGAAATAAAATTGGCAATGTCGCAATTGATGGTATGCGATTTCGAACTTTCACCATGTGGTTTGCCCACAGCTATGTAAATTTTAAAGATATTTCTGGCTTATTTCAAGTCAAGAAATTTAAAAAAAAAAAAAAAAAAATGTATCCTTTGAAGTTCAATAGCGTAGTATTCTTCTACCTACTTCCTCATCCAACCTGTTAAGGGCTCCTCTCACTTCCTACACTCAAGGTTCAATTCTCACTCCTTTCATTTTCAGCGTGAGTGAAGCGTGTAGCGTGATCACTGTCGTTTCGAAACGCAAAACTAACCTCTCAATCGTATCAAAACAAAACAAACGACGAGTTGCCGCTGCCGATGCGCGCGCACCCAGTGGGCATGTACTGCAGAAACGGCACTATATTGCTGCAACAATGCCCTTTCTGCTCTACGTGAGGAACTTAACCCCTGTCAAAAACGCATAAAAAATGCGAATATAGTGCCCTGTCTGCACTACATGATGTGTCTACATACACTAATGCGAAAACCGCAAAAAACTCAATTTCGAAAAAAATGTCGATTGTGCCCTTTCTGTAATAGCTGATTCATTTTTTAACACGGTGGCTTATGGAGAAATCAACGACTGCTTGTGTTTTTTCGACTTTTTTAAATTCCATCTATATTAATTTGTGCAAAATTTGCTTTAAATGGATATTCAAAGCCATAACAAATCCATTAAGGTATGTTACTCCTGGATAATATTCATCTATGGACTCAATTTCAGACTTATTACCGGCCTACTTAGCTGGCTCAATGTGTATGGACCTCTTTGTAGCGGAGCCGAGTCGGGGAGTGGGGAGCGCTGAGCGCCAGTCTCTGCGCGTGCGTCATCGCCAGTCGCCGCACACTAGTCTCTCGTGTACTGGACAAAACTAGCCTCCAAAAGTGGCTTCAACGGCGATCCAGTACATTGCGACTCTATTGTACTCTCTGTTCATAACGCACAAAATTCAGGCATCATCGGGCGGACTTCATAGAGTACATAGAGTCGTAATGTAAGTGGGAGAGCTGGCGCCATGTTCTGCTCGACGAATTCCGAGCCCGGTGTGCGCCGAGTTCGGGTCGCTTTTTCGATACATTTTCGATCCAAAATGGCGGTGTGGAATACGTGGTAATTCCTAGAGTACCTTTATAGACAGAGTATGGCCATTCGTATCTTTTTACTACAGGAGAACTGTTCCGCTTTTTGATTGGTCAACGAGTTTTTAGGCTTCATGATGCTCTTAGGGCCGTAAATAAACAAACAAGATGGCGACTCACCGTAACATCGATAAGAAGCTAAATTTGACAAAAATTTCAGTTATACGACAGTAACAATTTAAACTAGCTTATCTACGAATAACACACGAAAACATTGTTAAATCGCCTTTCACCTTTATTAGAGTACCTGTATAGGGAGAGTACCGACAGATCGGTTCATGGAGGGCTTAGGGCCCAAAAGTGCAGCCACCCTTCTAACCAACTTCTAACGCACACAATGGGCCTGTTGCAAACTTTTGCGAGAGCAAATATAAGAGGTGTTTCCTACAGACGATGCCTCAAAAATCACGATGGGCGCATTGGCAAAGTCTGAAATGCACTCATAACTTCACAATCTGCGTAAGAAATTTGCGTTTTTTTGAGCTTCCCGCTTCAAAAACGATACTACGGCACAGGTGAACATTTTGTTAGAGGAGTCGTTCCATCGTCGGCAATACTCATCATGGCCGACGCCAATCCGCCAAAACACGTGTGATGGGACGAGATAATACCTGAACTGGATTAGACCAGATAACAATCGGCGTGTTTTAACGTTCATGTTTTCCACGCCCGCATTGATTGACCTTGAACTCTCCTCGAATTACGCGCAAAACTGCGCGCAAGTGTCGCGACGCGTCGCCGGAGATAATACGTGAATCTAACGTCAAAATTGTTTTAGCTTCGGTTTTTATTTTATTTTCGTTCTTAGTTTTAAGCACCTGATGATGACTCCTACTGGAGTCGAAATGGCCATTGTGTAAGAGTGACAACCGAGGAAACATTTCATCGGGCGAAAAAGAAAAGTAAGTGTCAATCACGTTAGTTCCCGATTAAGAAACAAAGGATTAGTAGTTTTATTGGATCCTTTCTTCGCTCTGCTCATAGAAAAATCAGTGTCGTTTACTAGTTAAATGACGCGTAATGAATGAATAAATCGATGGTTAAATTCTGAAAACACGTAACTCGGAATCCGCATCATGAACCCTGAGACTCGTAAGGATGCTCATGTTTTGCGTGGTTCCTTATGAGTCTCAGGGTTCATGAGTTAATGATGCGGATTCCGAGATACGTATTTTCAGAATTTAGCCATCGAAATAAAAATAAAAATGAAAATAAAAATACAAACAAAAAATTGACAAAAATCCCTACTAGGGGCCTCCAAAGTTCAAAATTGCATAGAAATGCGCCCTCGAGGCCTCTCTGAATCAGTACCAAAGGCCCCCGGCAAAAAGGACCCTTTTGTCGAATCGGCGATAAAGAGACCGGTGCCTTGAAGGTCCTTAGAGGCGGTATAAAACCGCATCAAGGCCTCTTCAAATCGGCAATAAATGGTCCCTTGGAAACGGCAAAAAAGGACTCCTTCGAATCAGATAAAGGGGCTCTTTTAAGGTCCTTAGAAGCGGCAAAAAAAGGCTCCATCGAGTCTTCTTCGAATCGGCAATAAATGAGTCCTTCAGGGCTCTTCCGAAATGACAAAAAAGGACCCCTTTAGAATTATTCGAATCAGAAAAAAGGGCTCTCAAAATGCAACGCCCTTAGATATGGCATAAAAAAGCTCCTTCAGGGCGCTCTCCGAATCGGCAATAAAGTGTCCTGTCCTCTGCCCAAGTAGCAGTGATCGCGATAAATTGCGATTTAATTGGAGAATGTATCGCGATTTTATTGACGTCGCGATTTATTGCAATATTATCGGGAGAAAAATCGCGATAAATTGCAACAAAATCGCGATATTATCGAACGCGATTTTATAGAGATAAAATTGCAATAAATTGCAATTTTTCATTAACGCATGAATGACGCATATGAAAGATGTTTCTATTCCGCCGCCGCCGTTTTTACCGAGATCCGTTGGTAACTTAACCATCTCATTTTTTTTATCAATTATTAGTATAATGTTACAAAGACAGACTGGTAAGCTTACCTACCTGAAAACCGGTATTTTTACTGATTTTTTCAGGTAAGAATACCACTTTTATTGGTAATCAATCCCCGGTAACTTTACCATTTTATCTCGGTAATTCTACCACAGTCGATAAAAACTATTGGCGTTTTTCCCAAGGTCCATTGGTAACTTTGCCATCTCACTATTTAGTCCAGGCAAACAAGGAAAAGAGCCTGCAAAAATCCCGGGTAGCAATGTTTTCATCGTTTCCTATGTAATTTTTGACGCTAAATCCGAATTTCAACTTTGCGCCATTAAATTCGGACCGGAAAGTTGCCAAATTTGGCGAAAATGGCCTAAAATCGGACTTTTTTCCAGATTATGGCCTGTAACTTGCCAAAAATTGATCTGACGATAAAATTAGTTATTTTCAGAAATAAAGCTCGTTAAATTTCCTATGAAAAAGTTCCCATTCACTTTTTTGCTCAAGGCAAAATCAAGCGCGCTGTTGGGCTCCGAACTTTGTAAAATGTGCGAAAATTGCGCATACTGTAATGTGTTGGGTTATCCTTATTATTTACATCAATTCATTTCACTAAGTGTAAATTTTATCATCTTCACTTAATTTGTCCAGAAATTACTCGTCGGACGATTAAAACAGGAGACATCGGGCAAAAACCGCGAAAAACACAATTTTTGCTCATTTTTCAAAGTTCGGAGCCCGCCAGCGCGCTTGATTTTGCATTGAGCAAAAAAGTGTATAGGAACTTTTTTTACAGGAAATTTAACGAGCTTTATTTCTGAAAATAACTAATTTTATCGTCAGATCAATTTTTAGGAAGTTACAGGTCATAATCCAGAAAAAAGGCCGATTTTAGGCCATTTTTGCCAACTTTGGCAACTTTCCGGTCCAAATTTAATGGTGCAAAGTTGAAATTCGGATTCAGCGTCAAAAATTACGTAGGAATCACTGAAAGCATAACTATCCGGGATTTTTGCAAAAACCGCATAAAACGCAATTTTCGTTCATTTTTCAATGTTCGGTGCCCACCAGCGCGCTTAATTTTGCCTTGAGCAAAAAAAGGTATAGGAACTTTTTTTGGGGGAAATTTAAGGAATTTTTTTTTTTTAAACAACCACATTGTCGTTAGATCAATTTTGGACGAGTCACAGGCCGTAACCCGCAAGTAACCAAATTTTCGCTCATTTTTCAAAGTTTGGAGCCCGCCAGCGCGCTTGATTTTGCCTTGAGCAAAAAAGTGTATAGGAACTTTTTTACAGGAAATTTAACGAGCTTTATTTCTGAAAATAACTAATTTTATCGTCAGATCAATTTTTAGGAAGTTACAGGTCATAATCCAGAAAAAAGGCCGATTTTAGGCCATTTTTGCCAACTTTGGCAACTTTCCGGTCCGAATTTAATGGTGCAAAGTTGAAATTCGGATTCAGCGTCAAAAATTACGTAGGAATCGATGAAAACATTGCTACCCGGGATTTTTGCAGGCTATAGCCCTTTTCATGGCTTAGGTATTTGCCTGGACTAATTATTGGTAATTTTACAGAGACAGAATGATGAGATTACCAATAGAACCTTATTTTACCAACCGTATTTCAAGGTATGAAATAAAACACAGAGGAGGGAAAATTAAAAAAAAAAAAAAAAAAAAAAAAAAATCCAATGAAAAATCGGTGTCAGTCAACGCAAAGACATAAGTTGTGAGGTTGCGAAGCGCCGCGCCGATCCATGTATAAGAGGCTTCAATTCGCACACACAAGTCATATAGTGGTCATAGCATAGTGTCAATGTGCTGGCCTTCCACCGTACACGGAAAAAAAAGTCCTGCCATTTTAATCGTCGCGACTGCTGAAGGAACAGCCCTTGGCTGTTAAAAAACGGCACAGCATCCTGGTTGTTAAAATAACATTACCTTTGTCTGTTATTACAACAGGCGCTTTGCTGTCACAATGACAGTAAATGAATGTAACAACGACAGCAAAATCTGCTCAACCTTCATCGAATAGTCTGTTACACTGGCAGCGCAGCTGCTGGCGTAAACGTCGGTTCCCCATCAGATTGACGTTCACGCTGCCTTCGATTTAACAGCGGCCGCTGCTGTCGAAATTGCAGCGTCGCTGTTCTCATGGCAGCCAGTTCGTTTTTGAATTTAAATCCACGCTGCTGTCGATGTAGCAGCGCTGCTGCTCATGTAAAAGCTAAATCGCTCTTGAATTTTCATTCACACTGCTGTTAATGGAGCAGATACAATGCCAAGCAACTGTAAAAAATTATGGTCATACTTACATGCTTATGTAAATAGCTGATAACTGCTTAACTGGTTTCAAGTAAATGATACAAAAACCGTAGATAATATTCCGGTCAAAGTAACATTTACAGACTAAATCAGTTTCACAATGAGTTAATTTCACAAAAATTTTAACAGTTTAAATGCACAGAAACACTACACAAAGTATACATCTTTGCAGTTCTCGGTGGGGCAGAATTGATCATGGCCTTGGGGTCGTCAACAAATTATGTGAGGCACATTTTAAACCCTTCCTCTCCATCCGTTATTTTCTTTTTTTCAAATAACCGAACTTTTCACTCGCAGCCTGGTCAGATACCGCACAGACACTGTATTACACATTGAAACACTTTACGCCATTAAGACAATGTCACGTTGGCGTCATCAATAAAAAACAACGTAAGAACCAAACAGCAGATCGTGCTTATGAGTTAAAAACACCGAAAATGTATTATAAAAGGTTTCAAAAAATTCTACCAAGATTAAGATTTGCTAAATTATCACTTCATTTCATTTCAAAACAGCCTAAATTTCTTTGAACGAAAGAAAAGGAAAAAATCACACAATGGAATTGAGTCGGAAAGTATAGAGGACAGGGCTAATGGTATAATCTACAGGAAACGAAATCAAAAGAGTGCCTGCATATAAATATGTAAGGCACGCTAAAAATAATAATTTGATGCACTGGACGCAAACCTAATTGAGTTGAGAGTGCGTGTAATGTCAATGGTGAAGTTGAAACCAAAAAGCACAAATATACGGCAGCAGAAATTTCGAATTGAACGGATTCATGATGATGCCTCAAAAAATGGCGTCTGCCCGCAACTAATTACAATGTGCCCAAATTTGCTTATATCGTAAGAGTTACTTTCCTATGGAGCTACTAATTTTGCAGATCGCGCACTGAGTATCAAAACTAATCACTTTCTTCGCCAAAATTCACTCGCAAACACAATTTGAGCACGATTTCGAAACGCAAGCGCAAGACTTCTCTGACTCAAAACCACTGACTGTTGAGCAAACGAAATCCCTTTAAACAATGACATGGCGGCCTCAGCGAACAGACTGGAATGCGGGAACAACGCCGAAGGAAGAAACAACCGAACGCCAGGCCCGGGCGGTTGGAGTTCTGAGAATTTCCCTGACCGGGCCCTTTGTCAGGACGGCGCGCAACCCTCGAGAAGGAGGGTGGGCAGTGTGGCGGGTAGGGTAGGAGAGGTTTTCTGCGTCACCGCTCGCAGCGGGGCGATCGACAACTGTATACAACTGCGCATGCGCGCTGCGCCGATCGCGCGGGACTGGCCGGGATGGAATGCTCCGTGCAACGGACAGCATTTTACTGTCAACTCGCTGTTAAATGAGAGGCTGCTATTTCGACACCCTCGCTGTTGCTTTGGCAGATTATTTCTGCAAATTTAACGACCTTCAAAACATTAGACCAACACCTGCACGAGTGTAAATTTAAAATCCAAACGAATGTCAAAATAACGTGTGGACTGTAAAATCAAAAGTCAATGACAGTCATTCCAAAAGCTTCAGGAACTGTTGATTTAATGACTGCGCCTGACGTTAACTCAGCAGTCGTGTGATGATGGAATAACATACAGAATGTTATTTCAAAAGCATCAATAAGATGTTGAGCTAACAGAGTTGCACACTTTTGTTTCAACATACTTAAAATGTTAAACTATCAGTCACGACAACTAAAAGAACAGAGAAACGTCAAACAAATTTAACATTCAATGCGACTGTTAAAATGACAGGTCTTTTTTTTCCGTGTAGCGATTGGGGTTCGAATCCCCGCGGAGGCTCCGGGGATTTTACGCTCGTCTTCGTCAAAGGACCTAACGGCTGAACCTAACGGCAATCGGCTGACAACTTTAACCCCTTTTTTTTGGCGATTTTATCAATCGCTAGGATCATCAACATCTGAGCGATCATCCTCGATCTTATCGCGATAAAATCGCAATTTTTTCGGGCCGATAAAATCGCAATAAAATCGCGAAAAGATCGAGGATAATCGCTCAAATATTGATGATCCTAGCGATTTTATCGCCGATAAAATCGAGGATAGTCGCGACTTTATCGGCGATAAAATCGCGATTTTTCCGTTGAAAAATGCTACTTGGGTGAGGAGTCTCGGGGCCCTTTCTCGAGGACGAACCGAAAAAGCCCTCGGGCGTTTCTTCGAAACGGCGAAATACGGCCCTTTTGGCCGATGAAAGTGGGGCGATCGCCCCATCGCCACCCCGGCCAGTCCGTCCCTGACCAAGATGTCCAAGAATGTACAGAAATGAGCGTTCTTCCGCGACATTGAGTAAATTTATGCAAAAACTGAGTCAAACACGTGCTTACTAAAGGACGGTTCGTAACAATAGTATCAGTAAATCGCTATGGATAATTGAAATTCATAGGTTGGCTGCCCTTTTGGGCCCTGACTTTATTCGTGGAGGCATCGGTGATGGCCTGATCGACTTTTGGAGTTTCAGATCTGTCGCTACTCTCCCTATACAGGTACTCTAACCTTTATCACAGAGGATGTAATAAGATGTGCATAACTTGTCAGTGGCTGTTTGTGCTAGGCACTAAGGCCAAGCCCTCATACGGGCGAATCTTATAAACAATAAACAATAAGATGTGGAACCTCAATCTTGCTTGCTGATAACAGCCATCTTGTTTGTTTATTTACGGCCCTAAGAGCATCGTCTCAGCGGGGGCAGATAAATTGTATACAAGATAAATCGTATACTCCCGTCGAAATCAGATAAATCATATACAGATGGATGGTGAGAGGATAATTCATATAATTTGCCAGTTTGTCAAACTGTTGGGCGATCGCGAAATTCACTCTGATTTCTGATCATTCATAATTTCATAGCCCTTCTTTCTCACAAATAATGTAAGGAATTTTTTTTACCTAATACCACCAATAATTCTCATTTGGATTATTAATTATTTCTGCACTAATATTTCCAAAGACATATATTTCACATCTAGATAAGGTGGATTGCCAATTATCGATACTATCCACAGACTGTCCAGCTTTTTGGGGTAACGTAACCAGTCTGTTGGCTTAAATTTTAAGCGTCTTTGAGAAGAACTTAGTTCATTCTGACATTGTTGAGTCCATATAAAATTTAAAAAATTCTAGTGAAGAACTGTGTGCAGCCCGTTTAGGAGTCCCCAATATTTTGTGTCAATCTGTGTGGCAGTGACCGTTCGTCTGTCCTGATTAGGACGGAGGCCAATTTTTAATAATTTTAAATAAGTTAAAGATACAGTCCTACAATTTCAGTAGTGTCTTGTCAGTGGGTCAGCTCTTTTAGTATTTGTGTCTCCAGATATCCGTCGAAGTTCATCCATGTGGAGCTCCTGCACCGAAGTGTCTTGCGTCCCCGTCCTTGACTTCATTCGTATCTGTTTTTTCCGAGTCACTTGAACAGCTTACTCATTTTTTCATTTAAAATCTTCCATATCTGATGTTTGATCTCAACAGTTTACTTATCATAATTTAGTCAGGCCAATTTGTTCATCCTGCATGAATCATCTTGTTACGTCTCATTCCTTTCAATACGTGTGTAGTCCTGGCAGCTTGATTTGGCTCGACGCTAGTTTGTTCACACTTTAAATTGAAGACCCCACTAACTCCAGTTGAGAAATCAAGAGATAACGGGAGTATAAGGAGTCTCCCAAGTAGCATTTTTCAACGGAAAAATCGCGATTTTATCGCCAATAAAGTCGCGATTATCCTCGATTTTATCGGCGATAAAATCGCTAGGATCATCAACATTTGAGCGATTATCCTCGATCTTTTCGCGATTTTATTGCGATTTTATCGGCCCGAAAAAATTGCGATTTTATCGCGATAAGATCGAGGATGATCGCTCAGATGTTGATGATCCTAGCGATTGATAAAATCGCCAAAAAAAGGGGTTAAAGTTGTCAGCCGATTGCCGTTAGGTTCAGCCGTCAGGTCCTTTGACGAAGACGAGCGTAAAATCCCCGGAGCCTCCACGGGGATTCGAACCCCAATCGCTACGGTGGAAGGCCAGCACATTGTCACTATGCTATGACCGCTATATGACTTGCGTGTGCGAATTGAAGCCTCTTATACATGGATCGGCGCTTCGCAACCTCACAACTTATGTCTTTGCGTTGACTGACACCGATTTTTCATTGGATTTTTTTTTTTTTTTTTTTTTTTTTTTTTTTTTTTTTTTTTTTTTTTTTTTTTTAATTTTCCCTCTGTATTTTATTTCATACCTTGAAATACGGTTGGTAAAATAAGGTTCTATTGGTAATCTCATCATTCTGTCTCTGTAAAATTACCAATAATAGTGAGATGGCAAAGTTACCGATGGACCTTGGGAAAAACGCCAATAGTTTTTATCGACTGTGGTAGAATTACCGAGATAAAATGGTAAAGTTACCGGGGATTGATTACCAATAAAAGTGGCATTCTTACCTGAAAAAATCAGTATAAATACCGGTTTTCAGGTAAGCTTACCAGTCTGTCTTTGTAACATTATACTAATAATTGATAAAAAAAAATGAGATGGTTAAGTTACCAACGGATCTCGGTAAAAACGGCGGCGGCGGAATAGAAACATCTTTCATATGCGTCATTCATGCGTTAATGAAAAATTGCAATTTATTGCAATTTTATCTCTATAAAATCGCGTTCGATAATATCGCGATTTTGTTGCAATTTATCGCGATTTTTCTCCCGATAATATTGCAATAAATCGCGACGTCGATAAAATCGCGATACATTCTCCAATTAAATCGCAATTTATCGCGATCACTGCTACTTGGGCTCCGACAAGGAAGCTTAGCCACTGAAAGTTTCTTGATAACCCAGCATTTGGATAAATGATAACAGCAAGTCAAACCGCAGGTTTGCTTGGTTTCAAGAAACCTTATTGGCAGCCTCTAAAACAAGCCACTAATTAGTGGCAATTGCTCCAAATCCTTGGTAACTAACATCATCACTCTATCTTTGAGCAGAGGTAAGTGAAATTGTCGTAACATCTTATGTCGTTAATAACTCTTGTAACTTATGTCGCAGCTGACAATGGAAGTAGAGAAAAATAGCCTCATATTTGAGGTTTTACATTTTCTGCTATCGCTGTCCAAATTACCAGAGACCTGAGTTGTTGGTGAGACCCACAGCTCAGCAAAACTTCGGTCTCTGCCTCCTAAAATTTTTCCTTTTCATCATTGGGCCTTATTTGTACACTTTAGTACCTATCCTGAAAAGCCGCTTTCTGCTGACTTCAACTGGTCAAGGGCATGGAGAAAGGCAACAAAATACGTGATAGAAAGATAACTTCAGCGGCCTCGTCATATCGTTGGGTTTGTTCTAATTATCTTTTGTGAATATTAAAAAAAGTCGCTTGGTACCGAACGTCAAAATAATCAACAACTCTCGGGCCATCCTAGTCACCTTATTGGCTACTAATCCCTAATTAATGATCACCATCTCTTCTTCCTTGAGGGTCCGAGGGTGAGATGTGTTTCAGATATTCTCAAGAATATCGACATTTCAAATAATAAATGTCAAATTCTGCTATCTATATTGCCCTTTTGCCTCTTCCGAAATGAGGTTAGTTTAAATTGTTGGTAGATTGCTAACAAATCATAACAAGAGTACAGTTTGATGTTCGGTACCCACCAACCAACAATTTTATGCTAGTATGCAATTTACCCATCGGACACCCAGTATATAAATTACCGTGTATGCGATTTATACTAACTCGTGTCAGCCTATTCGCTCGTGACAGGGACGAGTTCTATAGGACGCCGTTCTGTTGTGAGCGGGTGATTGCAGCGCATTCTCGCGTAGGATCCTAGTCAACTCAGAGGATCCTTCCCAAAGACATAAAGACGGAGTGCTCGTATCTAAAAGCACGGGGAAAAAGTGAAGCTAGGTTCGGCGCTGCGCGCTTGTGTGAGTGTGTAAATGAGCGCGGGAATCCATGGCGACAAACGGAAATTTGATTTGAACTTGTCCTCTTGATTTTTGCATATTTCTTCTTCGAAACGTATTTTAAATTCCTAAAACGAATATACTAAGAAAGTTCGGTCTGCGTCCTAATATAATACACCTACTTTTGCTCGGTAACAGGCAGTAATCTCGGATAAAGTTAGTTTTTCTTCTGCTCATGGTGGTTCTGCAGGTTCAAACAGGCCGTTACAGTTCTAGATCAACGTTACTCCCAAATGAAATTAATCGGTCGACGACGGACGGAAACTAACCTAGAGTTAAAAATATATGAGTTTGTACCTGAATTTGGGCAAAAATCAACCTAAAATACTTTGTTTCCGCAATTATTTTATTCAGTTCCCGCCCTATGTTTGAATTCAAACTTGTCCCGATTTCGCCGCCAATCCTCTAGCCAATAGTAGAGGTGGTTGAAAAGAAGCTTCATTTTTTGCTTTTAGCCCTCCGTCTTTATGTCTTTGATCCTTCCCCCCGAACCTCGACTCATCCATCGCCCGCTCCAAAAGTGAGGTTAAGCCGGAGATTGAAAAATAACACATAAGGCGGCTGAATACTTGAAAAATAAGTATATTTTGGCGTTTTTCGACCCCTTTCTTCAAGGCAAGGCTCGCTGCATGAAATTGTACAGTGAAAAATTCGATTTTTTGCAGTTATACGCGATCCTACGGATTTTAATGAAGTCCAACAACTGATAACAGCAGTGAGTTGCGAGGATCCTACGCGAGACAGCAGCACTAGTACCTGCTCACGAATTTTTACATTGACTCTTACGGGAGTCCAGGGTCCTTTAGAACTGGTCCCTGCTCGTGACCAGTGAAAAACCGGAACAGAAATGGCCATATTATAAAGGTGGATCCTCAGTTTTTTTGTTTATAGATTTCTCCGCCCAGGGGACGCCACCGTCGATGTCCGTTTTTCGTCAAATTTCTGCAGTCAAAGCTGAATTTTGAAGAATCTGAGCTTTTATTTCAAAATCGGAAAATGTCACTCTGTAGATTAGAGTATTGCGAATATTTTGAGCCTTTGATCATCAAAATGCAAGGTGTTGTGGTTGAGAAAATACTGTTTCCCCACAAGAAATCTCGGCCCTCGGCCGACGATCCTCTCAGTTGACGGTAAATTTAAAGAATTAGAACACTTAATTTCAAAATCCAAGGATGTCAGTCTGAAGATCAGACTCTCCTCTTTCATTCAAGCCCAAAAACATGCAATTCTATCGCGAATCGACGGAGAAAGTACTGTATCCGACCGGCCGGACAACAAGCTTTTTCATTCGGTCGGTCATTTAAAATTAATTGCCCGCCGCAGCAACAAACAACAGGTTTGTTGACATTTTAGGTTATATGTCCGTTCTTCATCATAGTCAAAAACTCACAAGCTCGCGCGGTGAATTTCAAGTTTATTGCAATCATTTTGATCGTGTCGTATGATCTAAAAGAAGGAATAAGTGTGCTAGTATTCTGTGTTTAGTGTGATAATTTTTATTTCGCCTTCAATTTATCTTCTGGCGAATCGTTCAGTGCCGTACCAAAATTGGTTCTTGCTGGGTTGCGGAGCTCTCTTTCATCAAGGTCCCACATTTTACCTTAACACTGGTTACTGGTGTCTATACCTTGCCGGACACACCAATCATATTTGCCGTATCTCACTCCAGGTAATTCATTTACAGTACCTACTTGACACAGAAAGATAATTCGCATCGTACAAATCCACTCAAACACATCATCACTGTTCATTACCAGTTTGTATTGTTGAATACGCATCAATAAATTGCACATAGTACAGCTACAGTGCTGTCATACTATAAAAATAGTTAGTAGAGATCAGTAATATCAAGATCCTCCCCGCCATCCAGATCCAGTGATGGAGTATCTGTCAAAAATGGCTATAGTGCATAGAGCAAATACGGAGGTGGTCGCATCTTGAGGATTATTTACCCTGTAATGAAGGTCGGCACAATATGGCTCGAAATTACAGCAAAATTCGAAATTTGATTCGCAGACCATAATAACCGTACTGTTTTGCTTAGATCAACTCAAAATATAATTTCAAGCACTTAATCAGAGACTTAAAATGACTTTTTTCCGTCAACCACATTTTAAGATAATCCAAGAGAATCAGTGATAACAATTGTCCGTATCAACCTACATCATCATAAAAATTCAAGATACCTGAAATGCGACCGCCTCTTTTTTTCTCCATGGATATAGTGTATCTAAGTGATTGATGAAATGGGTAGAATTTAACAGAAACACACCAACTTGCCTCAAGTTTGCACCAAGAGAAGGTAGTTTGAAATTTTCTCTTCCACAAGGCTCAATGCTTAGGAGTAAGTCAAAGTACTAATTTTGTGATCAAAATATTTTCCTTCGACTTTGAATTTTTGAGAGAAAAAAAATTCATGTCAGCTCTCCCCCGCAGAGCTGTGGGAGGACAAGGTACCGTGGCAGGTAGACGTTAGTGAGTGTCAGAAAGCACTGTGACAGTGCCTCTCATGTATATCTGTATGTGTATCTGTCTGTTAACTTCACAACTGCTAGTAATGAAATTTGTTCGAAAAGTATCCTGTATTGTCCCCTCCGTGAGAATCATGCAACTATGGACGTTACATTGCTGGAGAAAGTTATGAAGAAATACGATAGGCAGGCTGCAGACTCTCTGGCACTGCACTTATTGTCTCTGACGAATTTTTTTTTTTTTTTTTTTTTTTTTTTTTACCAATTTCAAACAGCCTATCGGCTAATCCCACGTTTATTACCCCAACCCCAGGTGACCATTGCCTGAGACCATCCAACTCAGATCACCTGGCCGGGAATCGAACCCGGGACCTCTTGGTCATAGGGCCAGTGCTACAACCACTACACCACAGGAGGCCGACAATGATTAGGAATAATGGTGGGCTTGTATAAATTTGTCGTTGTTGGAATTTAAGGTCACAGTAATTAAGTAATCTGTCTAACTACTTAATCTCCATTTCAAGAAAAGTGCACAATTTCGTTAAGGTAACAGTAATTATGGAACTGTAGGTGAGGGGATTCAAGTGTTCAAGTTTCAGTGACAAGTCCTCTCATTACCGAAGGAAATCCTCATAGTCAAAACAATGGCATAGTCGCTTTGACTTTTGTGGTTTAAACATAAATTTGAAAAATTTTGAGGAGCAAAATCTCAATTTGGTCCTAGACGTTCGATAATACATGCCTCAAGCCCTTCAATATAAATTCTACACTAACTTCATTGTTTCATTATTTTTCATACGCTCAAACACTTTTATTATATTCAAAAAGTTTTACGACAATCGAAGGTTAAAGAAACATTTACCCTGTGTTTTAAAGATAGAGCACCTGAGCTAGATTCTTGATGTAGGAGTGGTACGCTTTTCCTACCCCAGCCACTTTTAAGCTGTCCTCTACCAGGTATTAGAAAGAACAAATGAATTCTGTTTGTCAGGAAAGAAAGAGCTGAGTGACAATGGAGATGTTGCATGTGTGAGGAATTTGCGATTTGACTGTTGATTCTTATGTGAAAGTTCGCAAAAAACTTGATGGGGCCACTCGTTTTCTCTGAAATCAACTCCCAAGCTCAAACAAAGATCTGAAGGTGAGGCCAAAATGGAGGGAATATCCCACGCTGTCCTGAGAGTCCACCTCTACATCAAGACAAACTCTCCATGCAAAGATAGGGAGCAAATACATTGACAGGGTTGCCGTGATTTCAGTTTAAGAGTCCCCAAATAAGGTGGCAGCCCTGTCAATAATGTATTTGCTCCGTATCTTTGCATGGAGAGTTTGTCTTGATGTAGAGGCGGGCTCTCAAGATAACGTGATATATCCCCTCCATTTTGGCCTCAACTTGAGAGCTTTTTTTGAGCTTGGGAGTTGACTTCAGAGAAAACCAGTGGCATCATTGTGTTTCTCGTGAACTTTTACATAAGAATCAATCTTCAAATCGCAAATCCCTTACACATGCAACACCTCTATTGCAGCCTTTGCTTCTAATTTGATTATTTGCAGCATCCAAATCTTGGCCCATTTCTTAAATATGCTTATGCCATCTATTCCCACCAATGATGTCTTGAAGATCTGGCTCAATGTGTGCAAGCAAAAGGTCTTTCATGTGGCAAGATTCTAGCACTAAATAAGCATTTTTCCTCTTTTTTTTTTGTAGATGGAATGCTCCTGAACACCTCTAAAACGAAAGGCTACGGCTTGCAGTACCTTCTCTCTAAATCTGACAGTGTGATGATAGATGATTTTGCCGCTTCTTTTGTAAAGCAGTCATATGCACCTTCTCAAAGTCTCCATCATTGCGAAACAAAAGTGTATCATTGGATTCGTGCGACAAGCTCTAACTAAATGCCTGTAAGTTCCATAATACTTAGAATCTGTAATGTTACTTGGATGGGCCTCTGTAGGGTGCCCTTGCTCCAAGACGAAGGGGAAGAGGATGAAAACACGAAACACAAAAATATAAGGGATGAACTCTGTACTTCAACGTGAGAAAAGTGGAGGAGCCAGCCGAGGCCTGGCCTCCAAGAGGTACAATCGAACTCTATCTGCTGCTGAACTGTAACTAACCCCAAAACTAGACTAGTGTCCTGAAGAAATGATGAAGAGAAAGTCCTGATGGTTGAGGGTGACAAAGCCGGACTCCGCGCAGGGTGATTAGATAGAAAGTGCAATGTGCAGAGTCCGGTGATATGACGTAAGAAGAGAAAGCATGCGAATAGGTGGAATGTCCTGAGACCGGATATGAGGTATAAATGTAAGAGTGTAAGTGATGATGGAAGATAGGTATAGATAGATATAGGTATAGATAGATATAGGTATAGATAGATATAGGTATAGATAGATATAGGTATAGATAGATATAGGCATGGATAGATATAGGTATAGATAGATATAGGCATGTTGGGGCACACAACACTCCTCCCTCCATGTGAGAAAAAAAAATCGAAATTTTGGAAAAATTTTGATTTTTTTTTTTTTTAAAATGTTGAAGAGAACGAGAAACAAGATTAAAAAGGAAAGTAAATGAAATGACGAAGGAGAAGAGTGGTAGAGAGAAGATTGCATGAATAGGCGAATTAGAATTTGTGAAAAATAAAAATGAACATGGAATTACAAATTCTGGGTAAAAATCACAAAGATGATAGGTACATAAATGTTTGTGGAAAATGAAATTAAAATCGATTAGAATTAAATATTTGTCATCTGAAATCCAGTACCATAAGAATGTGACGAGTAGATTGTGAAAAATCGATCATAAAATATTGAATGTACTTAAATTAAGTTCATAATTGGAATTTTCATGTTATGCGTGAGAGAAAGAGTAAATGACAGAACAAAAAAAAATACACAAGAGCTGAGCTTGAGCGAAGAAAATTTCATGAGCCAAAATTAAAATTTCGATGGCGTAATCTGATTTTTACTTTCTACTTTTCGAAAAATGAAAGTAACATATGGAACATTTTCGCAAGTTTTCTTGAGACTAATTTTGATATGATGGGCAATGTGACTTCAGTATTTTTTAAGATGATAATTTGAGTTAATATTCGTGAATCAGCTTTGTGTATAACAAAATCGTTAGAATTTAAATATTAGGTTTCTTTAAAGTGTTTGTCGTTGATGTAGGTATGCTCAGAATAAAATTGGATACATCAAATGTGCAAATAGTAGCGTGTATCAAATTTTACGAGAAAAATAAATCACGATCACGATTGAATGCAAGAGAGTAAATGCAAGTGACAAGTAAAAGTGAGTGAGAAAATACATATAACATAATGTGTGAAGAATAATCATAATAAAATAATTGAGGAAAATGGGAAGTAAATAATATGATTGTCACTTAAAGATCTGAAGCAAACATTTTAAAAGTTGAAAGTGCCTGATATTTTTCTACGTGATATAATGTAAGTAAGTACCTATGTCAAAAAAATGTAAGGCTCGCTTGTGTTCGAGTAGGGAATGCTTTTCGGAACATATTCAAAGAAAAGAATTACTGGGGCTCCAACATTCGAGGGAAAATAATAATATTAATCGGAACAAAATAAGGCGTAAGCAAACCTTTTTTTTTCTTCTAAAATTTGGAAGATAAATGATCATAATCAAAACATAATAGAAAGAATAAAGTAATATTGTTACTGAAATGAAAGATTGTTCCCATGATTTTGAATTTAATAAGATACATGTGTCGCAGTCAGAGCGGAAGCTGTGGTCTCGGTCCTCGTTTCCTGGAATGTCTGTCTTATAAATTCGTTCGCATGCAACGATATTTTTTTCTAAACAATATGAACTAAATACCAAATATGAAATGATTATAATTAGAACGAAATAGAGCATTTAAATAGGTATTGTCACTGAAATGAAAGACTATTTCCACGTTTTATTGAATTTATAAGATGCATGTGTCGCAGGCAGAGCGGAAGCTGTGGTCTCGGTCCTCGTTTCCTGGAATGTCTGTCTTATAAATTCGTTTTCATGCAATAGTATTTTTTTTCTTAACAATTTGAATTAAAGCTCGCTTCAGATTTTCCTAAAATGAAAGATTGTTTCCATGTTTCTAAATTTATAGTAGATCTCATGGCTGGATCAAGGTCGTTGCCCGTTTTTCCATCATGAGCGAAAATAATAGTAATAAAAAAAAATATAAATAATTCAGTATTCAATATAAAATAATTCAAGATTCAATAATAAAAAAAAATAATTCATTTTTCTGACTTTGAGAATAAAATGAATAAGAGCTTATAAATTTATAGACATGCAACAATATTTTTTTCGAGATAATCTTGAATGGTTTTCGTTTTAAAGGCAAGGATAAATGTAATTTTGACTTTAGGGTCCGAAAAAATAAGTGAGAGGAAAATAGAAAAAACAAACGTACGTACTCACAAAACTGATGAAATCGATGAACACTTAATACGATATAACTCATTATAACACTGAAAATTTGGTTTAAAAGATAAAATTCGTGATGAATTTTGGAAAAATTGATTAAAATTGAACTGTTTTGTTTAACACTAAAAAAATCGAGGATAGTCATTGATGAAGTTCAAAGTTCTCAAGATTGCAGTTGCAGAAAATTCTTGAAGAAAAGTTGTAGTTAAAGTTGACACATGCTGGATTCTGATGATGAAAATTTCGCAAAATTGCCGTCACGTGTGAAAAAATGTTCCAAATTGATGATAAAATTGATGATGAAAATTTGACGCTGAGGAGGTTGAATAAGGCTCAATGTGAATGTATGGGCTCTTGCTCTGTGGATTGGATGGTTCAATTGGATGTCTTTCTTCTCATCCTCTATTGTGACGGAGGGACACGCTCTTCCTTTACTTGACGTGTGATGATATATTTGTTCAAGTCCATGAGATGCCGATTTTAAAGTTGTAAAAGCTGCTTGAAGAAAAGTTGTCGTTTAAAAGTTGGAAGATGCTGGAACTGGTGTTGAGAAATTTTAAAGATTGCCGTCAGACGTGAAAAAAAAACCGTTCAAAATTGATGAAGAAAATTACGGATTCAAATTTGGTGCTTGTCGGGATGATATATTTTTTTGCGAAGTCCGTGAGGTGCCGATTTTAAATTCGAGGCTACGTAGGTTGACCATAATAAACGACTGCGCCAGTGTAATGTTACTTGGATGGGCCTCTGTAGGGTGCCCTTGCTCCAAGACGAAGGGGAAGAGGATGAAAACACGAAACACAAAAATATAAGGGATGAACTCTGTACTTCAACGTGAGAAAAGTGGAGGAGCCAGCCGAGGCCTGGCCTCCAAGAGGTACAATCGAACTCTATCTGCTGCTGAACTGTAACTAACCCCAAAACTAGACTAGTGTCCTGAAGAAATGATGAAGAGAAAGTCCTGATGGTTGAGGGTGACAAAGCCGGACTCCGCGCAGGGTGATTAGATAGAAAGTGCAATGTGCAGAGTCCGGTGATATGACGTAAGAAGAGAAAGCATGCGAATAGGTGGAATGTCCTGAGACCGGATATGAGGTATAAATGTAAGAGTGTAAGTGATGATGGAAGATAGGTATAGATAGATATAGGTATAGATAGATATAGGTATAGATAGATATAGGTATAGATAGATATAGGTATAGATAGATATAGGCATGGATAGATATAGGTATAGATAGATATAGGCATGTTGGGGCACACAACAAATCCTTTATACAAAAATCATGGTGAATGGTGATGCCATCTCGAGACTCCAGTGGGCCTGATAAGACCTCTCTTTTTCCATCTATATGGAGGAGAAATTAATAAGTAAAATTAGAGAAATGACCGAAGGAAATGATGAGCATTTTCTGGATTAAAAGAAAAGCAACTTTTATTAGAACTAAACTTATTCGAGGTCATTGCGGGGACTTAGTGAGACCTCAATAGTTCAAAGCAGTGATTCGAACTGATCAACTTATGTCATGGAATTTCTTGTGCGAGTCAGGATTTTTTTGACTGCAAAAGATCATTTGAACATACTCATTGCCAAGTGCATTGGCAACATTTAAAAAAAATGTACTCTTCAACACGCTTAGGTTGAATTTTTAAGTCATGTTTATTGATCTTGAGATTTCTGGTGATCTCTAGAAAAAGTAATAACATCAAAATTGAGATCTAAACTGATCCTGAAATTCCCTCTTACAGACGTATTAATGAGTAAAAAACAAGTATTGAAGTTTGTTATTCTTGGTATCTCCTAGAAAGTTTGCTCTGATTTAATTGAATTACACAATACTATCTGCAGCAATGTTAATTTATTTCTTATATCCTGAGTCATCAGAGATGTTTGTAAGAATGAGCAAAGGGTGGACAATTGGTTAATAATACGTTAAGAGATTTGTAAAAATCTACTCTAGGAGATTATCTCTGTACTCACTGTGCTTCTCTTTCACCCCTCCAGCCTCCAATAATTGATGAGAGGGGCCATATTTGCTGTTTGCACGGGTAAAAATCTATCCTCATGGTTTCTCTGAACCAAATTATTTTGATTACTTATGAATAGACTTGTAAAATCAGCAATACTGACTCCAGTAAATCGTAGGACTTCTAATGTCCACTTCTTTAGATTAATCACTGTCTCTTATTTTCAACCAAGAAAAAAATCGATGGAAATAAGTCGTATACTTAGAATCCAATCATTTATCATAGGAAAATACTGCTGCAATATTATTGTGCTTTCCTTGCTGCAGCATGTTGATAAAAAATCAATCAGTAATGGAAAAAGAGAAGGTACGCTACTGCAATTCTGGCATCTAAATCCAAAGTTTTTCCGGCTACCTAGTCAAATGTAGAGTGGAAATCTTAAGAGCCCTGTAGCATTTTTCCTACCTCGAATTTTCAACTGGCTTGCAGTTCCTGACTACTTCATCCTTCCATGCTATCACTTGTAAGATTATTTGAAAAATTCCTGAGAGCAAGAAAATTGCACATTTTCACGTGGAATTTTTAATGCGATTTTTAAACACTGTTTATTGTACATAGACGAAAGAAACACCTAAGAGCCAAGTGAAACTTCTCCTCCGTACAGATGGTATGAACTTAACCAATTAAGTTTGCATAGGTAACTTTGCTGTCATTACACTGTGCCTAAAAGCTTTACAAAATGAAAAAAACCAGCCAAAATTCAGATACATACCTACTTTCAACAGATTTTCTATATTGGCAGTCATTACATGACGGACAATGAAAGACACCAGAGTCAAGTGAAATTTGCTCCTCCATACTGATCGTAAAAATCGTACTAGGAATCTGACAAGAAACCGAATTAAATTAAGATGCACCATGTGCACAGAACTTGCATGCCACATAGTTTCTTTAATTCTTTTGATTTAATTTTTTTCACTTAGTTATGTTTAGCATTGCACATCAAATTAGAGGGTTCTCAGTAAGCTCCTCAGAAGCTCAGAACAGGCGAACTACAGATTTCTTTCAGGTTTCTAGTAGGATATTTGGGAGTTAACCTAAGCCAGGAAAAAAATCCCTTCAATCTACCTACCGACAAGGTGTTTGCTGAATTAGCATGACCCCGATGTCATTGGAGGAGAGCGTCTAAAACATCACAAGAGACTCATATTCTGCCTAAGAATCACATTAAACATCGATGAATTCAATTATAAATTACGTCTACATTATTTTTCATTGCACTTAAATAGTGACTAAATTTTTTCTGTTAAAACAGAAGAAATGATACTGACCTACCTTTGAATCGTCATATTTTTTTTTTATCTTCGTTAGTGGGAGATAAATTTCTTCGGAGGTGGATAAATCCATATTCACGGAGGTAGAAAAAGTTTCAGCTTGGTCACTGGAGTTGGAAGGTTTATAGCAACATTGCTACTAAAAACTGGTAAATTAGCACAGCTTTTGCACACAACGTAACATTTATTGTGCACACAAGTAAAGGAAAGTCTTTTGGTTGGCCAAGATGCAATACTAATATCACAGTTAGGACAGGACTCTGCGATATTATTGTGTTCGCAGCATAAAAGCTGGCCGGGTGACTTAGAGGCCATCACAAACGAAAAATCACTTGACACTTATCCATCTTCATATTTTAAACTATTATTTCTGTTGAGTGTACCGAGCGACCCAGACCAGACCACCTGCACTATTCTTTTTTTCAGTTATTTTACTTAGGTAGGAGGGAATCGGGGACAGTAGATATGAGAAGGGAATCGATCCCAAGGAATCCGAATTTCATGGTCCAGAAGCCCCCTTGGCTCCTCTTGGGAGACACAAAGGAGGTCCTCATTTCAAAAGTCGAGGTCTTTGTCTAAATTTTGAAATTATTGAATCGCCGCATTGTTATTGAAAGTATCAATATTATCAAAAGTATTGAAATTATCAATAATTTCAATATTGAAAAATATGTTTTCCATGTAAACAACCCCGAGTAATCCGAATTTGACAGTCCTCTGGCTCCCTGGGGCTTTGCAGTCTGGTACAAGGGAGTCCTTAACTTGTAAATTCAAAAAGATTGAGATATCCCTCCCCCCTAAACCCCATCAGCAAAGCCACGGTAGGGGTACATAGGATCTAAAAAATTTTATTCCGGTCCATTACCGAGGAAAGCATCTCTTTTCTCAAACCTCTACAACAACTAAGCGACCTAACATTTTGAAGAAAGCAGCTCTGTCCCCCAACTTCAGAGGTTCGTCCTTCATGCAAGGTAGGGGTTGGACTTTTCGGTGGCAATTTTGATCACCATTTTCCATAGTTCCTGATTTCGATAGAATAATTTAAAAATTTTCTTAAAAGCTCTAATTTTTAGGTTTCCAAATGACAATATTCTGGAATTGTTGTAGTCGATTCCCCTCTCATTCCTACAGTCCAGGACTTCATCCGATACTAGGTAAGAGCCTGTTGCGGGTGTTCTAAGTCACTCTACGTTTTGACCCCTTTATTGAAAAATATGCACCTCGATTGCAAGATGTAAAAATCTCCAATTCTTCATTTTTTTTTACCTATTCATTTTTTAAGAAAACGAACTACAGTATCTTCTTGCAATTTTTTGTGAATTTTTCTGGGAACCTAGGAGGAGGAAATTTGTGTTAAATTTCAAAGAAAATTGTTTCCTGGTTTTCTTTCATATAATAAACCGTTGACGGAGACTTTTAACTGTATCAGTGCAAAGCAGTTGGAGTTACGTGTTTTTTGACTGTGTATGTTGGTACCTGTATTCTTTAGCAGATTTTGTATCAAGTCGTTTTGTCTTTTTGTCCATAGGTTATATTTGAAAGAAAGTCTGGAAAGGTACTCCTCTGCGCCAAAAGGAGCCTTCTTCATTTGGATATTATTTACCCTGCTTATAGAAATAAACCAAGAGATTGTCGATCAATAAAAATAAATTAGTGAATAAATCATTGAAATGAAACGAATCCACTTCTAAAAGTCCCTTTTTTTGAGCCGTAATAAAATTGTTTTTTACTCATCAGCCAGCAAGACTGCATTTTGTATCCATCTCCATCCCTTAAAACTGGAAGTAGGTATCCTTTTCCTTCTAAGGTATAGAATTATATCAGTAATAGTAGTGCTAAGTTTATATTTAATAATATAAATAAAATTATTTTCCTCTACTTTAATTGAGTTGTATGTACCTATAATCGTTTCAAAGTTTAACTTATTTTTTTTACGTGGTTTGGTCTTCCTAATTTACTCTTCACTCGAGCTGATTTTGCAATGCAAGCACAGATGTCAGAGAAAAGAGGCTCCTAGTTTGGTGAAAGTAATACTAGCTATTTGTAAGTTCTTAGACTCAGAAATAAAAGAATGATCGTTTCTCAATTTGAGAGAGTTTGTTTTTTTCCCCCCTCCCTTAAAATAGCCTGTGCCATGGTAATGGCAACCCATCTCTTATGGACTTTGACACTTTAGCTCAAAGACTTAGAGGGCAAGTGGAAAAAGAGTAGTTTTTGTTATTTCAAGAAATGTATGTTTAAAGTTTCAAAATCACGCAGAGCTCTATTGAGGAAAGAAAGTTCAAACTTTGCTCGTTCAAACAAAGATGATAAAAAATTTGATTTTACTTAGTAGTGAATTTTTCGTATGATATATTTTAAGACTAGTTGTATGTGAAATCATTAATATCTCAATTTTTTCAA
This sequence comes from Bemisia tabaci, assembly GCF_918797505.1. NCBI lineage: Eukaryota > Metazoa > Arthropoda > Insecta > Hemiptera > Aleyrodidae > Bemisia > Bemisia tabaci. Next base: position 64,204,767 of record NC_092793.1, read on the forward strand.
GAACTGCACTTATCCCACTTTTCTTCCAAGCCTCTCTACTGAAGTACCTAATTTATACTCACTTGTCTAAGTTCATATCAAAATTTTGGAGAAAATCATTCCTCCCTTGCCAGGTTCTGCATAATTTTGGCTTTCAGCAGCTGAACTCCTGTCCCTCCAAATAAAAGGGAAAGAATTCTTGTGCTAGTATCCAGTCCTACACCCGTCATAAAAAATTTAGAGGTCTCAGCATCAGTAACAGGACAAGTGAACTAATTTCTCGTCTAGTGGGCCTTGATTTTTTCCCTCTTTTTCCTAAATTCCAAAAACTGTTCAAGGCGTCATTTGAAAGGAACTTTGCAATAGGTCTTATCTACTTCTCTTATGAGCTTCATCATGGTGCATGTATTATATCAGTGACTACAGATCAAAAATGTGTAACTTTATTGGCTTGTTACTAAATTTGCGATCATGCATGTTTTATGGCTTTGGAAAAAAAATATAATCAATGTATTTCCTTGAAATCCTCTTCGAATATTTTGACTGAGTGAATAAAATTTACTAAAACTTCATTAAGAGGTGTTAATTTGTATTAATTTTTAAAGAAAGATACTTGAAACATGAGCAGGAATTTGCAACATCTCAATCTGAGGAACGGATTTTTTTACTTTAGCCATCAATATGGATATGTCGCAGGCAAATAGTCAAATCAGGTATTTCATCAAATGCCCAAGCAGATAGTCAAATTTTGATGTTTTACCAAGACTCGTGAGTTTTTGACGAGGAATCATCTAGTTTTAATTAATTTGAAAATTGAAAGTAATAATGCATCAAAACTACCAACTTATCTTGTATTTTGCGCTCCGAATGCTCCTCATATATTTTAACTTTCAGAATTTTAAAAAGTCTGTATTATGTGACATGCTGAAAATCCCGAGATGAGAGCTCGTTTAAAGGACTAGATTTAATTTATTTACAATTGTTTGATACTAATTTTTACAAAATCTCCTTATCTACTTGAGAGAATAATTATTTTGTGTAAAATTAGCAAAATAATCGGAATTTCAATCGAAATAAGATTATTTGACTATTTGCCTAGGCATTTAACAAAATGCCTGATTTAGTCAAATGCGACAAGTCCTGCGACAGATACGTATCCTCATGCTGTTACCACCAACAACTTCTAAAGCATGAACTGGAATGCCTCTCTTGCTTTTTCTGCTGGCTTTTAGAAAGCAGCGAGCAATGCGAGCATGGATGGAACCAGGAATTTCTTTTTTGAGGGAGGGCGAGGAGGCAAACTGACCATCCTTCTACGTCCTATCCTTGTTTATAAAATTTAAATAAATCCGTGTGACTATCTACAGGAAAAGGCACATTGATCCAAGAAAAAACTTTCCAATAGGTAGTTGCAAAAGATTGCTCTACCTATCCTATTGGAAAAGTTTTTTCTTGGAACAAGCGTACCGTGCCCCCCCCCCCCCCCCCCCGTTATTTCCCACATGGGCGGAACTACTTTTGGAGGGTCAGAAGGACACCTCGTCAAGGGAGGTCTATGTGACAATATAAAAATCATTCCTTCAAGGGGTATGTTGGGTTTTCCCCTGTTCCAAAGAGGGGGTCAGGGCCTCCCGCAGGAAAATGTCGAGAACTTGGGTCGTCTCAGGAACAATTTTTTGCTGTTCTACCAACAAGTATAGAAATCGAATTAAAATTACAAAGGGAGGTGAAAAATATCCCGCAGACTTATTTAGAAAAATCTCATATTTTTCGGGAGGGACTGAGTAGATTCTTGGATTGGGGGGGGGGCACCGCTAACCCCCCTCCCCCCTAAATTAGTTCCGCCCATAGTCTCCCATCCTCTTCTCTTCTTTTTCCTAATTGCTGCGTGTCGTGCCTCATCTATCATTACCTACACTGGATTATAACTTATTATTTCATCATGATCTCTGCTTCTCTTCGCATTCGTTTTTCCTAGGCATCACGGGCAGTGAGAAACCTCCTAGAAACGAACATGGCGGTAAGTTAGCGAGCATAAAACCGATTACTATAAAATATGTGAAGAAGGGCGCGCGGAGACTATGACGAAATATCTCGCGGCCGCACGAATTTGAAGCAGAAGTAAATTCTGATTCGCAACCGACCCGACCGAGTAGCCAGCCGACCGGCACGGGGCGGCCTTGCGGCCGACGAGGAGAAGGGGAGGAGAAATGCGTGCGACCGTTCCGTTCAAGCCGCGCTGATTGTGAGTGACATGAGTGACGAACTGCCGACTGACAAAGACAGCTGCGGAGCAGTCTGTCGCAGTCCCACTTTGACCGCTAGCGCGACGTGGTGGCAGAACGCCGAACATTTTTCTGAAGATCCACCTTAAGGTACTCTAGTAATTCCTATCTTCTTTGTTGTTGTCATCGGATGGCCGGGTACCCGTGTATCGCAAACAATCGATTAAGTATCAAAAAAGTGACCCGGCGTCATACAGGAGTCTCGTAGAGAACCTATAGCCCCACATACACGGTGAAAGTGGACCTTAATATTGGCTTAATGTGGGAGTCACCGATGCGTTGTTGAGCGGTGACCTTCAAAGTCACTTTAAACAGCAGTTACACGATTAAATCGGCAGGGCCTAGCATTGTTGCCGAGCTAGAGGCCCAATACAAATTTTTCATAAGAGTTCAAACGCGTTAGTGAACATATTTATACAACCCTGACAACAGTGACTTAACTTGTTTGGTTTTTTAAAATTCTGGAAGTGCACGTGAATATTGAAGGTTATGTGTTGATTGTTTTTTGTTATTTCCAACCATGAAATAAATTCCAACCGAACATATTATGATTATTTTGGGTAGGTGAATTATTGTTCATAGGTTCAGAAATAACTTTTTTGGGCTGAACCACTACCCTCGTGGATTTGTCATCGTGCACACCAGCTCTACCTGCTAGCAACTCCCAGCATGATTTACCCGGCTTGGGCATAATTTTAATTTTAAGTAGGACCGTTCTCTTCACGTTCTTGTTCCTATCGATGAAAGACATTTTAATGACTGAAAATTGCGAAACGCATGCGAAAACGAATAAAAAAACTCCACTAACCACACTACACGACCGGGAGAAAACCAAACACAGAGCAATCCTCCCCAGAGGTAGAGTTGCTAAAAGAAATTTCATCGAATGAATTTCATTTCATGAAATTTCTTTTTTCCCAATGAAATTTCTTTCGACCGACAAAATGTCAAAAATGCTTATTTTTTCTAACAGAATTTGTTTTTATTTTTAAAGAGAATAATATTCGTCAATTAGACCAGTTGGAGCGCGGTCTTCTCTCAGCTTTTCTCTTCTGGTCTTCTCTTACTCTTTCTCTTCTGGCAGTTCTGGCTCATCAAGGGGAGGGGGACCGGGGACCCTAACTTCAAATTTCAAGCTGTTAATTTCTGAAAAAAATCAGAGACAAATGAAAAAATCATTTAAATTGTTTCAAAGATAGTTCAAGATCCCTCCCTCCCTTTTGTACAAAAAAAGAAGGATATACTATTAGGGGGTACTTAGTACTCGGATTCTTTATAGTCAAGAAATTTGTTTTGCTCCAAATATGAAAGCTAACGTCTTACTTTATCCGTAAAATTTATTTTGGTGTTCAACCGGTACGGCTGTGTGTTCAACCAAAATTTAAGATAAAAAATTCAAAATTATGTTTTTGCTGTTTTACTCAACTTTCTGGGCATTTCTAAAGTTCCCTTTCACAGTTTACCACGTGTGTATATAGGGACTTAAGGAGATTCATAAGTTTCAAGGGTTTAATCCTGAATTCTGCGTGTTAAATGAAATTTCACGAAATTTCATGAAATTTCTTTTTATAATCTTTCATGAAATTTCTTAACTCTGTCCAGAGGATGGCAGAGAATGGTTAGAGTAGAATGGTGATCGTTGATTCAGAATACCATCGGTGAGCCTTAATAATCGTCGGCCCGGCGAATACGCGAAAGCGTCCAGCTCACATACAAAAGCCCCACATACACGGTGAAAGTGGACCTTAATATTGGCTTAATGTGGGAGTCACCGATGCGTTGTTGAGCGGTGAACCTTAATATTCGCCGGGCCGACGATTATTAAGGCTCACCGATGGTATTCTGAATCAACGATCACCATTCTCTGCCATCCTCTTTTGCATTACATTAACTTTATGGCGTCCGCCATTTTTTTTGGGTCCTAAGGGCTCCATTCAGCCTAAGATGGCTGAGCCAATCAGAGGTGGTAACTCCAGTGGCCATACTCTCTCAATATAGGTACTCTAGAGTCTCGGAATTCGGGAAATGCCGCAATCACACGCTGAATGTGGGAGCTGTAAATCTACCTTGGACTTGCACATTCATTAGGCCAGAGGCCACATTCAGCACCCACATTCAGCGTGTGATTGAGGCTTGAGGCTTCAAAGAGACTACTCATGCCGCAATCAGACGCTGAATTTAGCACGTGCATGTGGAAGTCAACAGTCATCGCCCAACGGCTGAAATTTAGCAAATTCGAGGCATTTTCATCCAGATGTGTATCAAATCTACTCGAATAGTTCAGACAAATTCAAAATTGGTCCGATGGTTGCTGAGAATCGTCGCTGAATTTTGCGCGTGACGGTCACGCAGTGACGCGCAAAATTCAGGCATCGGGCCGATGACTTCCACACATAGAGTACATAGAGTCGTAATGTAAATGGGAGAGCTGGCGCCATGTTCTGCTCGACGAATTCCGAGCCCGGTGTGCGCCGAGTTCGGGTCGCTTTTTCGATACATTTTCGATCCAAAATGGCGGTGTGGAATACATGGTAATTCCTATCTCCGTTGTTGTTGTTGTTGTTGAACGAGTAGCAAAGGTCGACATCGGCAATGGTCGATTCGTGGCGAACGGTCAGAGGTCGATTCGCGAATGGTCATACGTCGATGCCCGAACGCACCGAACCAATCGAACCTAGTTCACCATTGTGCATTTTATTTTACTTTTCATTGTGCTTTTCATTTTATCGTTTGTTGCAAATGGAGCATTATGTATAGGCTGCTTGTCTTTGCCGAGGACGACACTAAAGACCTCTAAGTTTAAGTAGCTCTCTTAGCAGAACGAGAGCCATAGTGGATCAGGAAATTCCATCAATGGTTGTAAATTAATCTAAATTTATGCTTTGTTTCTGACCCTTAAAGTAGATACCTAAGTAACCAGGTCTCGATTTTTAATTTGACCTCGACTGATGAGCAATAAAAGCCTAGCGTCACCATTAATGTCTTCCTTTTCTTCATCAGAGAAAGGCTATGTCCAATAATAGACTTAATTGAAAATGAACTTTGGAGAAACGTTCTCCTCTTAATTTTGCACCATGATTTGAAGAGAAAGGTCTTCAGGATTTTTCCATTCTGATACTTGGAGGGAATTTAAGTTTTTTTAATATCTTTTCTAATAAGACCCAGCTGGGGCGCTAAGTGGCTTTTTTTATTTATTTTTATCTTTTAATGTGATTAGACATACACATCAATGGTGAACCTAGAAAATTTCCATTGTGCAAGGAATATGGATTGATAGCATCTCAGAATCGGTGCATTACATGCAATTTTTCTTCATGTACTGACCCGTTATGCTTCAAAATAGTAAAAAATTTAAGAACATCTGAAATGATGCAACTGTAGATAGGATTGTGGTTAAGTGATGTCACCTTCATTATGCATCCCCTTAAAATGGAAGGATTTATAAAATGAACTTCAAATTTCTTCAATGAAAGTGAAAAACTCTTATGAAGTTGCGTGTAAAAATCAATGTCTCATTTCTGTGTTTTCAGAAACAAGTCGCGGTGAAAATGCCTAATTTTTTTTTTTAATTTCATGGCAAATAAACTTGATTTTTCTCGTCTTTGAAAGTATCATGTCCTACCGCGATGTGCAAAAAGAATGCTCGATAGGTACCTATGTCATAACTTTTTCCATGTTTGAATTAAAATGTTCCGATTAGGACTAGTGTGAGAAGTTCCAGTTGTACTTCTTTGAGGCTGGGCCTCAACCGGCTCTTTCACTTTTGCAGTCAAGTATACTTAGTGTTTCATCCTCTTATCTTTTTGTGTTCGTGTTTTCAGCACCCTGTCTCTCTTTAGTAGGGAGCCGAGGCACCCTTCTATGACTCAGTCTTGTCACGTTACAGTATGAGGAACTGCGCAAAAGCAGATTGAAGCAAAGGAAACTGCGTGTCGGTAGTAAATTCTAGGTATCCTACATGAATGTATTTATTTCCAAGTAACTCCTGTGGGTAACAAAGCGTTGGCTTCCACATCAAGAATAAAGTTGTCAAAGTAGAGGCTTGAAAGCAACTTACAATGAGGTAGATGTAAAGACCTGTGATATTAAAGCGTATTAAAGGTGATAAGGAACTTTACCATCGAAGAAATCTTCAGTCATGGCGACTATGACCATGGAGCAGAGACGTTTCCCTCGCTGTATAAGAAAATCTGCCATTAAAGTTTTTCAAGAACAAGAAAAGCTACAGTTTCATCTGCATTTTTCATCAACTTGGTTCTCAAGAAACCTTCAATGATCAGACGCAATGATATGCTCCTTTGGCGTGGTAGCGAGTGGAGATAATCTATGAACTGCTGAAAGACTACTTTTTCCTCAAAAAGTGGATTTTTCCACCTACCTACACGAAAGTCGTAGAATGTCCACTCAATTAGGGCTCAGACTGAAAAAGAAATTAATTAATTAATTTAAACTGACTCAAAAACACTTCCGGATTGAACAGCTTCGATTAACTTCCCACCGTTCCGACAATGAACAGCAGTGGCTAGGCAAGAAATTACTACTAAACAGACACACTGCCAAAAAAATAATTTATCCGACGACATGCGAAAATTTATTCAGTGAAAAATATTAGACATTCTTGACTAATAAATAGGTGTGTAGATGTACTATCACTATTACTAATGTCCTCAAAAGGGGTTAGTTTAATGAGAAACAATAACAAACTCGTCCGAACTCGCCCCGGCGAATGTTCATGACATTCGCGGCAGTTCGCGGAACCATTCGACCCGTTCGCTTCGAGTCGACGACTGCCCTTTTTTCGAATTCGACTTCTGCCGATGTCGACGATTGAACTCCGCTCGCTCCCACATTCAGCGTGTGATTGCGGTGTCATCGATTGGCCCGACGTAAACCGCTGGCCAATGAGAGGGCCAGGAAAGGCATCGATGTTGTGGCGAGCCGTGGCCTGCCGTGGCGTGGCGAGCGCGAGCACGAGCACGAGCACGAGCACTTTCAAATGATTGATCTGATCATAACAAAATGAAAGCTGAGGGAAAATAGTCAGACCCAAGGTAAGTGAAACGAAGGTATGCTCGTCCCGACCCTTTCGGCCAAAACTCGGGTTTCGGCTCTCGCCGGCAGAGCTGTGGCGCGCGATTTGAATGTCAACATTTTTGCATCCTGGCCGAAAACAAACATGGCAGCTGCTCTGCTGTGAGGTCGGTGTCTCGACGTAAACAAACATTGTATGAAAACTGAAAAGCTTTTGTGTTATTTATCAAAATTGATTTCTCCTCTCTTCTGATTTCTTTTTGTTTCTGTTCTACCCTTATTCGCGAACATCTCGAATTTCATTTCAAGTTTAATTCGGCTTCTATTACGTTTAACTCTCCTATAAATCGCTCTGTTCCGAAGTGCAAGTGAGTGATACCTCAAAGATTGTTGCCTCTGTCTACCCGGCAATAACATCCAAGAATCATTTTGTTCTAAATTATTCTTCGCGTATTTTACTTCGGGATACAGATTTATTGTCACTCAAGATCGGAAATAATGATTAGCTCCAATATTTTTGAATATCAGTCAGTATCGAATATTTCTGTCAAAGTAGTCCAGGATGTAATCAGCAGTCGAGAAACACCCTGGGACAAAAATGTTTTGGCTTTGATATGTACTTATAATTCTATACCTTTACTTTGCATTTACAATTCTCAGTACCCTCTTCATCATCAGGTAAATTTAAGTGATCACAGACATACGCCAAGATGAAAAGAGAGCTACCTCCAAAGAGAGGCACTTTTAAGTTTTAGTACCTACTTAAAGGCAGTAGTTTTAAGTGTTGAAAATTAGAAACTGAGTTTTGCTTTTTATTATTTCTCAGTTACTTACAGGAGTTTTTCACATCATCTTCAAGTCATTTCTGCTTTGCACGATCAATCCTGGCGATTGATCAAAGTGGCCCAGTGAAATTGTAGGGTCAGTTTGTTCTTTCCTTGAGAAATATCAACATTCGTATCTGCAATCTGAGCTAAGGACTGGATTAAAGTACCTTCCTATTATCAGCTGCTTAATGTCATGTACCCATGAAAGCGTTTATTCTAGATGTTCTCTGGTTTTTCTAAAGATCAGAATGTGTCCAAAAAGCTAATGAATGACAGTCATCTCTTAGCTAACAACAATCTGACTTTGGAAAGACTTGCTGATAATCTGTACGTTCATCTGGAAGAATTCTAGGTACATAACCACAGATGTATCAAAAGTGGATTTCTATAACTGAAAATGGGTAAGTACATAAGAAATAAACCAAATTATTCCATCGCTATTCCCATGATTTTCTCATTTCCCAGTCAACACGTTCCAATATGACACCCGTTGCGATTAAAGATTCCGACTTTGGCACATTAAAATACCAAGATATAATGTTTTAGCATAATAATGCATACATGGGGTCAAAAAAAATTCAATCCCATAAATGCGGTTTGCTCCACAAGGAAGTGAACTTCGGCAGAGAACAGATTTCATTATGTTCTTCTGGTGCCAATGCCCTAGAAAGATCAAGACCCTGTTACCCCCATAAGATTAACTCAGAATTTTGGGAGCGAATCTGATCAAATTTCAAAGAAATTTACTAGGATAAGTAAGGATTCCAATTTTTTTTCCTACCAGTTATAAAAACATATCCAACTTCAGAGTCTCGCCCTAGGTTCAACAGTTCGATGAAACCTTTTAATATTCAACATTTTCTTCTATCTAATTTAACTTTGAACTGGACGATAAAGAAATGTCTTTACTTCCAGAAAAGTTATTTAAAATTCCATGCAAGTCCTATATATTACAAAAGGCCATCCTGTACTTACTACAAAATCTCATTTTCTGAGAGCACATTACTTACTCAAGTTCTTAACAACTTTTTTGGGTGGAAAAAATGGTTACGTATATTTTTAATTGGACGTATTTCTACTAAGCGGAACTAAATGCCATCGGGTGAAGAAGGTAGAGGGGGAGTTGGATTGGCGGTGGAACCGGGCATCAAGCTTATTCCGTCCTATGCTCCCAATGCTTTTCAATGGCGCTCAGCTCCATTTAGCAGAACACGCTATCCGGGATTCTAAAATCCTCAAAAGGAACTGAAATTGGCGTTTAGTTCCGTTTCGTAGAAATACGTCCAATTTAAATTGATAATTTTTGCATAATCTTATTGCTTCAGTATGCACTGAAGTCTATAAAAAACATAATGAAGAGCAAATTCTATTTAGCACTCTTTCTATTACAGGACTATTTTGTCAAATATTTCAGCTGTAAAAAATCAAATTTCAGCTTGAATTTTAACTTGAAGATAATGAGCAAAAATATCTTACTGCATGACCACTTATGAGGAAAGTATTTTCAAATTACTTTACTACTGGTGCTACAGCACAAATGGACTTCAGTCTCCAAGACCCAAGGCTTTAGCTGGGTTTTCATGGCAAAGGTTTTTTTACATGGTAGATTTCTACACCTACAACAACCGTCTCCCTTTTTTTGAGCTTGGGAACAATGGCATCAAAAATTCATTTTATAAGATTGTGACTGTTACATCTATAACACTGAAATGAACAGAGCTTACAAATTTTTTAATTTATTATTTTGTTAGGAAAGAAAAATTATGATTTCTATCAATGGTACGATGGGTAAGAATAATAATAAAAAGAAAAGAAGTGAAATAAAGAAAAATGGCATTTTTAATTCAGCTTCATGTAAACCACCAAATGACAAAAACAATTACAAAATTCAAGGCAAATTGGTGTAATGCTTGGACACACACACTGATCTGTTAAGGCCGGAATCATCAACAACAACAACAACAACAACCAAAAAAAAAAAAAAAAAAACACAGGAAATTTGCACATTTTATGAGTTTAAATTTCTTGAATTTTCAGTATTTCATCGCAAGATTTCGTTTGTGAAAAAAAAAAGAGAATTGGTCTGATATTGGAATGTTACAATAAATTTGCTGCGGGTGACTATTTTTTGTATTTTATGTTTGACATATCCCTACAGATTTAAAGATGTCCTGGCAATTATGAAAATTCACTAGCACTGTGTTCAATTTTGATGAGAGTGGATGAAGTTGTGGGTCAGTCCTCTATCATGAATAGATAACAAAACTTAATCATAATAAAAAGTAACATACAAGGTAAAAATATAAAACTCCACCAACAATTTTACGGTAACTAAATTAATTGAGTCCCACAGACCGATGAATCATGATAGACATACATTTATGTTTTGGGAAGGCAGTGAACCTTTCCTAGGCTTTGCAATGAGCTGATGGGACATTCTACGGTTCTCAGGGAAAAATTTACTATCACGAAAAGTAACTCAATAACAACTGAAGAAATTGCCCGTGGAAGGAAGTCTGTACAAAGCTATTCACAATTTATTGGATAGTTGAGCTAAACAGTCATATCTGCACTGTAATGTTTCGAAATCTTATCTCCTATTTCAACTTCCTGGAAGGAAACAAACCATCATTTTTGCTTAAAATTTTGTGAAAAAAACCTTCAAAGAGGCAAGACAAATTGCAACAATTTTCAATTAGGGATGTTGGTTAAAAATTAATTTTCTAAAAATCCACAAAAGTAAGCTCTTAGATAGTTTAATCTGGTCTGACAAATAAAATAAAAAAATAATGAAAGCACAAAATGAGAAACCAAATGAGTAGACAGTAAAAACGAGAGCAGTTTTATCCTACACTAGAGAGCAGTTAGTCCTGCATTTGCAGAATAAATGTTACACATGTCGTACAGCTTAATTCTGAACAGATGATAGCAAACTCATAAGAAGTCAATCTAGTGGAAGGGAAACAAATTTGTTGGGAGACAAAAGGTTTGTAATTCCAGTTGTCAGCGCAGGGTTCTTCACAAGGGGATGAACGACTTGATCAGCCAAATAACACGGTAAAATAACAACTAAAGCCGGAGTAAAGCTATTGCAGAATACAAAAGACAAGGGGCAACAAATTACACCAAAAACTAAGACGTCTTAAGATACAACTTATTCAGTTTCAACAGGAAGCAAAAATAAAGGATCGTATCTCCTATTTCAACTTTCTGGAAGGAAACGAATCACCATTTTTGTTTAAAATTTTGTGGAAAAAACCTTCATAGAGGCAAGACAAATTGCAACAATTTTCGATTAGGAATGTTGGTTTAAAATTAATTTCCTAAAAATTCACAAAAGTAAGCTCTTAGATAGTTTAATCTATTCCGACAAATAAAATAAAAAATTAATGAAAGCACAAAATGAGAGACCAACAATAGCCTACTTTACAATTTTCCGCATTTTCCGGACTGTTTTCCTATCTGTAGAATACTTTCTCTTCTGACCTGTTTCAGGAGTGCTTTCAGTAGCCTGTTTGTCAGCAGTTTTCTGCCTTTTTCTGCTATTGCTTCTGTTTACAGTAGACTTCCTCTTTTCACCTAGTTTGGGAACACTTTCGGAGGTCTGCGTTTTAGCACTGGCAGCACTTTCCGAGGCTTTTTTTTCCTCAAGGATCTTCTGCGCTCTCTTTGCTTCTAACATTTGCTGTCTTCTAAAATTTAAAAATCTAATCCTTACAACGACTCGAGTAGAGCAGAAAATTTTCACAAGAGCTGGGTCAATGTTCAGAGATGAAACCTTTCTTGAAACGTAAGAAATAGTATTTTTCACAACGTTTTTCCGGAATTTAAAAGTTTCCTTATGTAATTTCCTAAAATACTTTTCCATTTTTAGTACTTGAGAGAACCACTTAGAAGATGGTTCAATTAAGCCGCCATAGGATAAGTGGCTTATCCACGTTGGTAGACAATAATTATGTTCATGAAATTCAACTTCACTGCCATCTTTTGTGTACTGTCCTAAGTATGGAAACCTATTTTTAAGTCTCCTGGCAAGAGCACCGGCTATGTAGGTTAATCCATCCTTTTCCATGTTAGTCAACTTATCTGATAACGATACAGAGGTAGAGCTGGCTTTGGAGGAGACATCCTCTGCTACGGCAATTTCTTCTTCTGGCCTTGGAATACGCTTGTCTGATGTCAATTCAGCCTGCTGGAAAGTATCCCTTACCAAAAAGTCGCATTCCTCTTCAGGAGGTACAACAGTATTCGTTTTTTCCTGAATCATGCCGGGGTTTTTACATAACAACAAGCCTCTCAGCCGATAAATAAGAGTGAGAGGTGAAGGGTGGTCGTTCAATCCTCCATCGAGCCTTAACTGAAATGAAAACGAAAAAACAATAGAATTAATGTTACACGAAAGAAAAAAAAAAAAAAAAAAAAAAAAAACCCACACAAAACAGATTTTTGAATTCTTCAGTTATAGAACAACTGATGATTATTATATCAATATTTTGAAATATCAATATTTTGACGCCATTTGGTCAATAAATGTTGGTTTTAAACGATCTATAGAATATGTTCCATGTGTGAGAAAGGTGGGCAATTTGCAATCCAAAAAAACAAAAAGATGCAACTTATTTCAATTTTGTTGCAAAGAAATTTCAATTAGAAGAGCCCCTTCAATCGACGAATAGACAACAAACTTGACACTCCGGTACAAAAGTAAACACTTTACCATGTGATTGCAATTTATAGCATTTCCTCACGAAATGTATTCCCTGGGCGTCTACAATGCTATGTTATAGGCCCTCACAGACTTTAGCTGCTGCTTATTTGATGGCAAATGCAAGTCCATGCATCTTTCATTGAGCTCAACTTAATATATAAAATTGAGGCAATGTTACATATTACATGATACATTATGATCGAGATAAAAGTTGAGACCAAAAATATTTTTTGGAAATCAAATAAGGGGCTTGAAATGCTTGGTGGTCAATATTTTGGTTCGATCATATTCTTAAGTTTAAGTTAACAAATGGCCTGATTTGGCGTTTAATTGGGGTTATTTTGGGGTTATTAAAAGAATTTATTTCTTTAGAAGATTTAAGGATTAAAAATTAAGTTCCCTTTGATGAGCTAGAGCTGGCTTGAGAACTTCTGTCACAAAAAAAAAAACCCAAAAAAACCAAAAAAAAAAAAATTTATGTTACTAAATGTTATGTTATGTTACTTATGTTAATAAATATTTATACTGATCGAAAGAAAATGAATTATCTAGAGCCCACAAATCATCATAATAACTGCACAGGTACATATCTGCAACTTCTGATATTTAACAAAGTACTTCATTTATTTATATGATAGAAAAATAATATACCTGCATGAAGAAGTTTTCTAACAAATCTTGGTTGAGCCGATGAGTGATGATGAAGATAGCTCCAAATTTTTTCTTTAACTCTTCGAAAAGTCCCTTAAGGGACTCAATGGACAATAGGATCATTTTTTGAAACAACTGCAGGGTTTTTTTTCCGACACACAACATATTTTTGATGACCTTGCTCATTTCCTCAAGAGTGGACATCTGATGCTCCAACCCTTCAAAAGGCTTTTTTGTGGGCACTTTTGCTTTCAACAAATAAGAATTGAAGAGGTCGAACCATCGATTGACCAACCCAAAAAATTCTCCGAGGAGTCTTGCCAACTCTTTGTCATCACCAGGGAGGTAATGTTTTAAAGCCTTCGAAACAGTATGCGAGAACAATTCTGCAGCAATGGCTACATTTTGTCTTTTGGTTTTAACACATTTGACATGAATTTCGGCAAGTTTAAACAGTGAACTAATCTCGGTTAAATTTTTATTGATTAGTTCCAGTAAAGGGCCTTTATGCAATTTTTTTTCGTTGATCAAAAATCCAGTATCGAGAAACCAATTTCTTAGCAATTTTAGGAGGTGCGGAGCATCAGCAAAAACGAAAATTTTTTCTTTTGTGATGGGATGTAAGAAATAGGGTTTTTTCAAGGTTACTTGTAGCTCATTCCATAATTTTTGATTGCCCCCGCCACAATCGCTGGTCACACCTACGACCTTATAATTAATTTTTTCGAGTTCAGAAATTACTTTGAGAAGTAATTTCTTACTCATGGGTTTATCAAAATCGAGAAATACTGGCTGTTTCCACTTATCAAAGAGTCCTCTAGCCATTATCGCTTGGGCATAGTTATGAGGACCCACAACCTCGTCTTCTTTCTTGCAATATTCAAACATACGTGAAACTTTCATCTCATCAAACGTGAGAACTGTAACCTTTTCCTTAGGAGTTTTATCATTGCCATGAATTTTCATGATTGCCAGGACATCTGAAAGGACACCTGACCTGAGTTTAAGGGTGGATGCCCATTTCCTTAGAGTGCTGACTCCAGGAAGTGGATATTTCAGCGTTTTTCTTAAGAAAGTATAGCATCTGCGACTAAGGTATCTTATTGTCAATGCAGTTGAGTACTCTTCCATTGTCCAATTCTTTCTTGACTTTTTGTTTAAAATGACATCTAGCTGATTATCAGTCAAAACACCTTTGAGAGCTGTTCTCACTACCGATTCTAGATTCTTTTTTCCAGGATTCTTCTGTTTTTTCTTGATTTTCTTAAGATCTGAATTTAACTTTTTTAAGCGCTGCTTAAGGTCACTGGTTTTCATCCTCAATTTTTGAGCATTGATTTTGAGCATGTTTAATTGCTCTGACTTTTTACTTGACGCTTCTTTGAGGTTCTGGTTCTTTTTGGCCTCTTTTCCCATGCGGATTTTCAGCTTCTGATTTGCCTTTCTCAATGATGCTACCTCTCTTTGAAGCTTCTCGTTTTCTTCTTCTAATTGAAGTTGTTTCTGCTTCTTAGAAGCAATCTCGAGAATAGTGCTTCCAGATTGGTGACTTCCTAAGTTCGTTAATCGAGTTTCACATACCGACTGAGAGACAGTACATAATGAAAATTCTTCATGATAGAGTATTCCAGATGAATCATCCACCAAGATGGGCGAGAGCACAGGCAATTCTTCTTGTGCCCTTGATATGCCAGAGGTTAGTTCCGTTACTTGCTCAACTAATGACATTCCAGAAGTTACTTCCGTTACTTGCTCAACTAATGACATTCCAGAAGTTACTTCCGTTATTCGCTCTACCGTTGAAATTCCAGAAGTTAGTTGTCTCATTTGCTCATGTTGAGGGACTTCGAAGTCTGGTACAAGAAAATGCCTTCTTTCAAAAGGACAAGGAGAGACTTCAGGTATAACTGCAGGAGCCAAGTCTAGTGATGCCAAAGAAGCTTCATTTCCAGGGGTTTCTAATTCGCGTGCATCATTCGGTCCGTTGAAAAGATGAGGAATGGCTGAAAACATTAAAATATCTTCATTAGTTGTAAACACTTGATTTGCTTCGAATTTTACATCATTAATGGTGGCACTTTCTGCCTTAAGCACGTAATACCTATCTATCGACATGATCACCCTGAGAACCTATGCAGACCTCTATTGTCAGTTGCCATTTTTAAGATGTTGTCGAAAGTATGTATAAATGAAAGTATGTCATCATGAAAGTATGTATAAATGAAAACTGTGAACAATGCAAGAAATCCTGATCTCGGTTTCTCTCTTTGTCAACTTAGTGGGAGTGAGAGGGTCTCCATTCAAATATGTTGGTAGAGGCATTTGAAACATTTTAAAACTTCTTATTGAATCAAACTCAAATTTCTTTATTCAAGTGGTTTAGGGGCGAAATAATGAAACGCTACAGTAATAATACAAATTATCATTGAATCTTTTACGTTTATTAAAAAATGAAAATTTTAACTCTTACCTCGGATGAAAATGTTATTATGATAATCTTAAAAATGGCAACTGACAATAGAGGTCTGCATAGGTTCTCAGGGTGATCATGTCGATAGATAGGTATTACGTGCTTAAGGCAGAAAGTGCCACCATTAATGATGTAAAATTCGAAGCAAATCAAGTGTTTACAACTAATGAAGATATTTTAATGTTTTCAGCCATTCCTCATCTTTTCAACGGACCGAATGATGCACGCGTTGTGGGTCCTCATAACTATGCCCAAGCGATAATGGCTAGAGGACTCTTTGATAAGTGGAAACAGCCATTATTTCTCGATTTTGATAAACCCATGAGTAAGAAATTACTTCTCAAAGTAATTTCTAAACTCGAAAAAATTAATTATAAGGTCGTAGGTGTGACCAGCGATTGTGGCACAAACAAGAGGTATATTATTGTTAATAATAAAAGTGAATATAATTCTAACTAACTAACTAGTTAAACCAATATAATAATTTAATCAATATTAATTACATTTAATAATATATTTAACAATATAAAATATTAATAAATTTTGATTAAAAACTAATAATTTAAACTTTATTTAGATTAAATTAAATAAATTATTATGATTTAGCCATGAAAATGTTAATATCTTGCTAAAGAGTTAATTATTTATGCAATTTTTGTTGTGCTAATCAAGTCCTGAATATTAAGAGATATGAAACATTGATGCATGAATTTAAACACTCAGTAATGGGTCCATTGGGTAAATGGAGGGCTTCTGCTTTAAATTTTCTAATATTATTCAAGTTTAAAACTTGATTTTTCTTAGATCAAGTCTCGAAGCATTTGCCATGCTCCAAGCAGTTCATTTTTTCTTTCATTCGTTTTCTGAAAAATACCTAGTTTACATTTACTGGACAATTTTTAAGTGATCAAATTAGGATGAATATTGTGATGAATCACTCAGTACAGTTGATTTTTGAGAGTTCGAAACTTTCATCAGTACGAAGTGGACTGTTGTCCCTTTAGGAACATCTTGATAATTCGAAAAAAATCAATGCATTTTTCTCATCTTGATAATTCAAATTTTTTAGAAACCAGCGTAACCAAACTACCTCGATAATTCGAAATTTTAGAAAGAGACTCTCATTACTTCAAAACTTCTAGCAAGTCAACAACAAAAAGATACGAAAAAACCTCTCTGTCAACTGAAAACTCATTAATTTCCCAGAGTGACAAACACATGACATCCAGCATTTTTTATCCATTGTAAAGATGCGAATAAGGTGACAAAATTTGTTAATCCGTCTTCATTCTCACGATCTCTTTAGATTCTCTTTAATTCGAATTTTTTTAGCCCAAACCTCCTAATTTGAACACTTAATTGATTCAAAGACGTCACTAATTCAAAACTCTCGTTGCTACGAATTTTTCTCCAGTCCCTTGAAATTCGAATTATCGAGAGTTGACTGTAGTAGATAGGTGAAAATATCTTGATAAATGATTTTTGACTATGTTGAGTATCAGTAAAGTATAGCATGGGCAGCAAGCTGACAAAATGTTTCTCACCATTCTTTTTTAGTTTTGTTTTCATAGTTTGTTCTCCTCGGACTACATATTGAACAAGCTGCTCTTGACTAAAATGTCTGCTGCAAATCTTACTTTTGTAAGAATTAAATCTAGATTCTCTCCTGCAAAAATTAATCCAGAGTTGCCTTCTTTGTTTGTCCCTGGGAAAGGGAAAGAAACATAACTCATGCTTTTCACTACGTTGCAGGGATGCATTTTCACAACCGGCAACACAACAGGTTTCACGAGATACCTGTAAAAAAGAAATGGAACATGAGATAAAGCAAATAAAAAGTACAAATTTTCTTGTTTATTACTTGAACGCGTGTTTGAAAATACAAACATAAGAGTCGCTTTCACAGCACTCTCTGGCACTCTACGACATATAACCGCCACAGTACCCTGTCCTCCCACAACAGCCCTTTTGGGAGGTTAAACTTCCTTATTTCCTTTTAAACCCCTGTCGCCATCCTTTCTTTGGGCATCCCTTTCATCTCCTCCCAGGAGGAACCAAATCAAGCATGCTCTTTAGGAGCCTTTCTTCCATCATCCTATTAATATAACCATGGAAGACAAGCTCTTTGATAATGTGGTCAAATACAATGTCATTTTCAACTCCCATGATCTGACACTCTTTATCATTACGGACCCGACCTCTTCAAAAAATCCATCTACATTGTTCTGAGCACACACTGTATGCAATTCATCAGCTGTCAAACTTCAAATCCACATTTTAAAATACTTTTCACAACAGCGTTGTAAATTCTCCTCTGTTAGAAGATCTATTTAAGTTTCTGAATGTTTCGTAAAATATGGATACAGCGTGTCAATATTGGAATTTTCTGTAGTTCAGCAGCTGCACATGATGATTAGAATAATGATAATAGTGATAGAAAATTACTCACTTCAAATTTGAGCAACACGAATTGCAAGTATATCAGATATACTTCAGGGGCAAACACGAACTTCTTAAAGACTATAGATATCTTCAGACAGAGAGATCTTTCCCTCTCCCTTTGTCTTTACGATAGAACTCATAAAATATTTGAAGTGCAAAATTTGAGGGGAGTCTTCATTCTCTCTGTGCCAACAATTTGAAGATTCTGTTTCTAATAATCACCATAAAATTCCTCTCTCTTTAATTTTAAATTAAATTTTTGGAATGAACATTGTAGTTGAAATAAATTATTGTGTTACCTCAATATTATTATCATCTTCCTCTTGAGATGCAATCGCTTCTGATGTTGAGAGTAGTGAATTCGGACATGCATTTGTTTCACAGGTGGAGAGAAGTAAATTTGGAATAGCTGCAAAAGGAAATTCATGAGAGATTAATCACTTAATCCAGAGAGGTGGAAAAATAGCACTCATCCAATTCAGAGGACTTCAACAAACTTTCTGTTCAAGGTCTCTGAGTGGGAAATATTACCTTTTTCCTTGGCAAATGAGGCTGTTCGTTCATGATACAACTTGATATTAGTATAATTGTTTGGTTGTATCGCTTAGTGAAGATTACCGATATCGTAAAAACTTTATTGATCGGCTTACTTTGCTGAAACTTTGCTTCTGGTTTTGGTTGAAGGCAGGCATCAGTTACAAAAGATTCTGATCAGTTTTTTTCAAATCAAACAGTTGTTTTGATTACATGTATCGTATAAAACCTTACAATTAAGGAAAGATAATACAGGAAATATTTACATCAAGAGAGAAAAAGTCCTGCTTTAAATATATGAGCATTAACTTTGAAGAAAAAGTAACTTTTAAATTTTTCCTTCTGAATTGAATTCTCATAAACTTTCTCAAGTGAGCATACAATAACCTAAAATGAAATGATAATCAGCTTTACTAAAAAATGCTTCTAAAAAATCCGGCATTTTAATCATATCTGATTGGATCTTGGCCCATCTTCATAAAATTTAGGGAAATTAGATTCCTACATTTTCTTTACTTTGTCTGCCTCATTGAAAAGAGAAAAAAATATGTAGCCGGTGCCTGGCTGAAAGAAAAATAAAAAGTTATAAAAAAAAGTCGAGTCCACGCCAAATAAGTTTCCGCACTTTTAGACTGCGAGAGAGGATTCACTATCTTGCTTTTTGCATTTACTTTACATGAAAAAGCGACGTTAGATGATCTTCTATCGCAGTCTAGAAGTGCGAGAATTTATTTGATGAGGTCTCTAAAAATGTTTCTTACGAGAGAAATAAGAAACTCTCTCTCATTCACACCAGCAGTGACTGAAGAAGGTTATCATCTTTGAAAGCAAACTGTATTAATTAATAAACGACTCAATAAAGAATCCTACCTCCATTGTTCATGACTAGAACTATCTATGTTCTGTACACAGTTAGTAAAATAAGTTGATTTCAGTTTGGGAGAAGTGAGATTCCACTGAAAACTGGCCTACAAGGGATTCAACAAGACCTGTCATGGCCATTAAGACATTGATCAATTCTTCCAGAATAAAGGTCTGGTGAATTATTTTGCTTTGATAAAATAAACATTTTTATGGTTTCAAAAAGCTATGACCTTTTTGCGACCAAAAAAAAAAAAAAAAACAAAAAAAATTGAAGGTTTCTACAACTCATTAGAAAGATAAGGAACAGAAAAACAGAGACCATGTCCAACTCTCTTGATAACTTCATGATACTTAGGTAGGTACCTATCTAACTTCCCAGGAAGTTACTAAAGGTGATGTATAGACCAATCCAAAATGTAATAAAAATACTTTAAGATAAACCTTACCATTCTTGCGCAATCTTTTACGTCTTGTTGTTTTGAAGATTTGTGGGGCCTCGAAATCTTCGGGAGAAAAATGCACCTGGCAAATCCTTCCATTCGAGACATTCGTGTTCTGTTTGCATGCCGACAGCCATACTTGGCAAAGAGAGTGGTCCTTGGGAAAACGGAAGAATGACAATGCACCACCAGTGTCATAATTTTTGCAATTTGCAAACGAGCATTGTTTCGGCATCTGCAAATAAAGTAGATGGAAAATGTGAGATGATTCGGAAGAGTAAGTACCTAAACCAATCGGAGGATTTGCAGAGGAGACAGCATGTGTTTACTTAAGGCTTATTAAACTGGTTGTTCAAACTGATCTCTGCACTCAGAGTACGCATGCTTAGATGGAAGGATCAATTTAATAATTGTGCTTAGAAATATTTAGAACAAACTGATATTCCTTTCAATAATTTTGGGTGAATATCTAGTATACATAAGATTTGCCGATCAAGTACCTGCAAGCAAAGTTTTGATAGCAAGAATTACAGATAAATAATCTTTTGGTGAAATAACTAGATTCCAGATGCTTTCATCGAAATATGCCATGCACGATTCTCTCTATTTCTTTGTGTGACTTTCTGATGCAATGCACACTTAAGTAGAGATGTACGATGTACCTACGATAACACTCAGGCAAGGAGTAATGCTCAAAAAATACACTGTGTTTATACTTCTAAACACATGATAAACTTTCAGTGGCAAATTTGGGCACGGATATGCATCAACAAGTATGCTCCAAAGATTTATGAATCCTGTTGTGAGTTATAATTGATGCAGGAGTATTTATGGTAAAAGTTGGCCGTCTGTAAGAGCAGTTATTGGTCGGCAAATCGAGAACTGTACCACAGGCAAATACTAATGATGAAAATGTTTGCGAGGGTGTCATTATGACACCAATATCCATATCTATTCGGCAAGTTTAGAGACTCTTCTTAGCATACTCTCGAATTAATGATATCCAATCTTTGGTAGTAATGCTGCATTTTTCAATTATTCCCGTTGAAGAAATACTTTGCAAATGACAACAAAGTGAAGACAATTCTTGTCCTTTAAGCACGTCAAAGCTGCGCAGCAGTAAATTCTCATAATCAATTGCAATAGTCTACACAACTTACCTTCTACAGCTTTTGTCCGATCAGCAAAAAACTCAAACCAAACTCGAACACACGGGAAATCATTCAGTCAAATCACATTTTCACAAGTTCACAAGGCACATTATTATTATTTCAATCTACAAGACGAGAAAAAAGAACAGAGAAATTTCCTTGGCAGAACTCTCAGAAGCCGGAATTGATTACACGCGGAAAGCGGAAACACGAGAATGACGCGGCCGCCATGTTTGTTTTCGGCCAGGATGCAAAAATGTTGACATTCAAATCGCGCGCCACAGCTCTGGCGGCGAGAGCCGAAACCCGAGTTTTGGCCGAAAGGGTCGGGACGAGCATACCTTCGTTTCACTTACCTTGAGTCAGACCTACTTATTGTAGCTACTTTAAGTTAGTAAGTTGTAGAAGGTAAGATATATGTGCGTTTTCTTTTCCGCAGTTTGCTGTAAGTTCATAGTATCAAGGTTTTCGTACGTCAGTCATCCTCTTCACAGAAGTTGACATGAAATCTTCTTCTCGTTGGAGTACTTTTTGTAGGATCAGGTCCATTGTAAATTTAATTGACATTCTTTGAAATGGTAATATTTTTTCAGTTATTTTATTGTGTGGTTAGGTTTTAGGAGGGGCTTGGTGGACAAGAAAGATAAGTGGTGTTTTTGCTATTTCAAGAAATACATGTTTGAATTTTCGAAATTATGTGGTTTTTAGTGGTGGAGAGGAAGTCCAAACTGATATCTTGATGCTGAACTATTGAAATTTGGGAGCTAATGTTTCTCTGTATATACATTTAGTTTAGTTTTACCCAAAATCAGTAAGGTGATTCGTCAAGCTCAAGTGACTTGGTAGAACTGGCATGAGATACATCGCATTGATCAGGTCATAAAAATCAGCAGATTTTGAATTTTTGGCAGAAAGAGGGACAATAACCCCTGCGCATGAGCCTCAAGAATCACTCTAAACCCAAATATTGGCAAAATTCAGAGAAATGAAAGCAGAATAGTGTTTGGAAGAAAACCTCGCATTCGATTCAGCCATTGATTTCTGTATGGACTCCAAGCACTATTCTGCTTTTATTTCTCTGAATTTTGTTGATTTTTGGGTTTAGAATGATTCTGTAGGCTCATGCGCAGGGGCATTAGTCCTTTTTTTGCTGAAAATTCAAAATCTGCCGAGTTTTTTGACCTTATTGATGCGATATATTGCATGCTAATTTGACCATGTCACTTGAGCTTGACAAATCAGCTTAATATACCATTTTTTTTCAAAAACGGCACTGATGCGCCTTGTCTTTCAAACCCCTCAAAGGTTGTGCTTTTTTGCAATACTTTTGATAGATGGGTTTCTTGTCGAAGCCCATCCTCTTAAGGTTGCGTGAATATTACAGCTCTTGTTGTTTAACATGTTCGCCAATCTCTTCGAACTCCTACTTATCGATGGTGATACTACGGAACTTTATATCTCAGTTTGCAACGTTGCAGACCTCCAGACTAGTTTTCGAATGGAAAACTAGTCAGCATCAATTCTTGAGAACTTCTGTGATTTTTCTTCACTGCGCATAGTAAACTTTGTGAAACTCTAGAAGTCTCAAGAATTTGTTGTCCTTAAAAAAGTGAAATGGGAGCATAGATTTTTTAATGGACGAACGAGATACATGGTCAGGTATTATTACCGTTGATATCTTATGAAAACACACACCTTGGGCATTGCGAGGAGGACTGGGTTCTCTGAGACCAGGAAGCTATCAGAGATGTTTTTGCCTATCATACCTGCTGCCCAAGGCTACCAGACGCCCATGCCGAAGAAATGAGTATACGCCCTCCCTCCTCCTGCATCAGAGTTCTGAAAGAAACGGTGTACTAAATGTTTGAAGAAGTAGCGGCTAAACTCAACTGTGCCACAGTGAATTGGCAGAACACTGACAGTAAGCCCAAGCAAAACGCTGCTTAGTCACAAGTTTGTGCCTACGACTCAAGGAACAAGCCTATTCTTAGGAGGCTGAAAGATGGACACCTCCCTCATATGTGCAGTGCTCTCTCTTTACTTGGGAAACATATGATGTTCCTGCCAGAAATTTAGTGTGCACCAAGTGGAAAAAAAACTTGGTCATAGGCGGGTACTCAGTGTGGAGGAAAAATTCATGGACACGCTCACAACATGCCAAACCCCGAGTGTTTGTTATTTGACTTGCTGTTTGGCTAATTCCGTGTAATGTGGAGCTGTCTTTTTGCAGGGTGTGAAGGATTTAAGTTCAGGCGTGCAGAAAATGCTTGATCAAGCGCCCAGGCAGACAAAATGTGGTAGCTTGGAAGATTCTGCACCCACATTTTAGATGAGAGACATTTTTAAACAACCAACCATTCCATACTTTCCTGCTCCTGGTTAAGACTTTAAGGAGGCATCTCAGCAGTGTTTCTTTATGGTGGCTGTAAAAGAGAATGAGCAGGGAACTTCTTTAGATAAATTACATGGCTACAAAATATCAAATGTAGGTATTATTATAACAGATTCAGTGTAATGGTGTAATTAATTTGAATCGGGATTTGTAAAAATAAATATGAACAATAATTGTTGGTAGAAAATCATGATGAAGAGACATTATGTTTTAGAAATTAACAGGTAAACTTTAGCAATTCTGTATAGATTTACTTTCAATGCCACCAGAGCATGGTGCGCTGTTTGTGTCAATATTAGTTTTTTTATTTTTTTTTTTTTTTTTTTTTTATTTTTTTTTTTTACTACTTCAAAGAGCCCTCAAGGGCTAATCCTACGCTTTAAGTCCCATCCCCCCTCCGTCCCTACTAAACCAGTCCCAGGCAACAATTGTTTGAGACCATCAAACTCGGGTCGCCTGGCCGGGAATCGAACCCGGGACCTCCCGATCATAGAGCAAGCGCTACAACCACTACACCATAGGAGGCCGCCGACCGACGATATTGCTTTCTAGGAACTCAATAAATAGTCAAAATTCGCAATTTTTTCATGTTACTTTCTGCTTGGAAAAACCTCTGCATTGTCACAATGTTTTCATTTGGGCATGCTGCATGTATCTTCTTGCTTGTTTATGACTCTGGTTTATGAGTCGAGTTACACCAAGAGAGCTTAACTAGACCCACAAATTGATTGGTTTCTTCTGAAAATGTGTCTAGGTTAAGCAATGAATGAAGAATTTGCAGATGACCTGGGCATCTACTTTAATGACGAGGAGGACATTTATTTCGAAGAAGTTTTGAAGAATACACGTGGAAATGATGATGAATTTGGTGAATTGAAATGTACCTTCAGCAATCTGAGAGAGCCTGAATCTGCAGAAGAGGATTCTGTGGAGTCTTATCATTTCAAACCAGTTGCTAGTAACTCCAACAGTGAAAATAATGGGTATGAATATTTTTTTCATTAATATAAGTGCCCTCTGGTTTCATTTCATAGTTATCATTCGGTATTTTTTTTTTTTTTTTTTTTTTTTTTGGGGGGGGGGGGGCTTGCTCCTGTAAAGGGTGTCATAAAGTCCAGGAACTAATGCCAGACCTTCAAGACTAGGACAGAAAAATGTTTTTGGTCTCATTTGAATATTTGACACACTAAGAAGCAATTTCTCAGAACCTTTTTTTGTTTGAAACAAAGTGTTTCCAAATGCAATTTCCAAGTCGCCCGGACTGATTAGGAAACTTAATGAAGCCAAGATATGACTCAACATAATTATTTTCCAGATATCGTGTTTTTGCCCTACTTTGAATGTAAAAAAAATCGTACATTGATAAATTAAAAAACAAATCCGTTTACACCACGTGAAAGTACGAAGAAAGTTGAGTTACCAACCATGTTATCAGATCCCTGCATGAAAATTATCGTGCGTAAGCAATGCGCCAAAACGTGATATACCGCGATGTGCGAATTTCAATTTTCGCATTGCGTCTTTTCGTCCTACTTTGAGAGCAAAAAAATCGTACTTTGAAAAATTTTACAAAATTTCTGTTAACATCACGTGAAAGTACGCAAAAAGTTGAGTTAATAACCTTAATGTCAGATGTCTAGATGAATTCTATCATGCCTTCGGAGACGCTTCGAAACGCCAAAAGCGCGATTTGCGGAAATCGAGCTTGCAAGCGTACCACATACAATGGCCGTGCGGCACGGTTAAACATTTTTTTTTTCGATTTTCTTTTTTGGTCCTTTTTTACACACTAATAGGAAACTTCTGCAGGGTTTTCCAATAAAAAATTCGATAAAGCAATTTTTAACGGCCACCCTAGTAAGTATACTATGCAAAGTCACGATAGAAAATAATTTGATGCCTGTATATCGTCTCTTACCGAAATTGGCGGCAGTGCCGACAGTGGCGATGATATCGGCCCTATCGGATTTTTGAGAGCTCGCACTTAATGCATTGTTGCCCCGTGTGTCGGTTTATCAGATTGCCTGGCGCGTCGGCGCGTAAAATAGATGCACAAACGGCAACAGCTTATTTTCGTCAGCTCCGAAAACTCTGATCGCTATCGGTAAGAGCGTACTTATCCTAAATTTTTCTTGACGGAACTGTTTCGGTAGCTTACCGACAACCGAGAGAACAGCCCCAGGGGACTCCTCCACATGGGCAATTTATTGCTATTCATTTTAATAATATATCCCGTTTGACCATGTGAAGGCAATGATTTCTAATCGTTGATATTTCGAGGAATATTAATGATTCGTAAGTCACTTCCTGTGCGTTCTCGTGAATAATAGCGTTTTTGAGTTGTTTTTTTTGGACGAGAATGGGGAAAATTGACGGGAAAAAAGTCTTACCTTGAATCAGCAGGACTGTATTATTACATTTGCAAAGCTTATTTAAGTTTTATTAAAACATTTTTAGGTTTCACTTAATTTTCACAAATCAAGCAATTTTTTCTGAACCTGTACTGCTCTTACAAAGTTATAAAATGCATGTACTATCGACGACTTTAGTTTCCCGCAGAGTCTTTGGTGACAACTCAGCGACGGCCTGGCGCGGCGCGTTGCCTGGTATTGCTCTTATGAAAACGCACTCGTGAGCGCGTGTGAGCGCGTAGTCACTAACACAGACGCACATGAAACACACACAAACAAGTTCGCTCATTCACCGTCAGAATTCACGTTTTTGGCTCTTTGCAATGTAAACAAAGACTGGTAAGGACGTATTGCGCATCGATTCCTATCCTTACTCGCCTCTCTTTCTTGTGACCAGAGCAAGGAAGAACGGACCTTATTCAAAATCGGCCATTTTCAACATTGGCCTGATCTTCGACATATTTTCAGAGTCGATAGAGGAGTTCGAGTCCGTAACACTGAATATTTTTGAATTCGGACAATCCCGGGGGAGGGGGAGGGGAGTCAAAGTAAAAAATTTAAACTCGCAAATCTCGCTAATGGTTTGTTGTAGAGAGGTGATCTTGGTCTCAAAATTTAGAGAAAACCACTAGCTTTCAGGCAATGTGTTAAAATTGGTCCATTTTGAAAATTTCATCCATTGCTGTCACGTTGCCGTAACTCTAATTTTCACATTTTCAGCTGTGACGCTAAAGGAATTGCACAAAAAGTAACAAAAATATTTTCTGATGAAAGGAGACCGTTTATCCTGATCTTGAAATTTTTGACGAATGATTTTGTCGAGGAGTGACCTAGAAAGGTACCGCCCCAGCTAAAAGTGTGAGAAATTGAAAATTTGAGGCACGGCAACGTGGCAGTAATGGATGATATTTTCAAAATGGACCAATTTTGTTATCATCGTCTAAAAACTGGTGGTTTTCTCTAAATTTTGAGACCAAGATCATCTCTTTACGACAAACCGTTCACGAGATATGCGAGTTTAAAGTTTTAACTTTGACCCCCTTCCCCTATATCTGTAACTGTTTGATTTCAAAAATCGTCAGTGTTTTGGACTTGAGAAGTGATCCTTTATGGACTAAGAAAGTATTTAGCGAAGATTAGGGCGAGGTTGAAAATGACCGCTTTTGAAGAAGGCCTTTTGATGACCACATGAAATGTTCCTGCAATTCTGCGGGAAGTTAATGTCGTAATATCATAAACAGATTTTTTAAATAATCCTAATTCGCCTGGAAAATGGCGGCGACAGGGAAAACCGAGGTCGTGCTTGGATCCAGGGCTGAAAATTACATGAGAATTAGCTATTAAAGCACTAACTTTTTTTTTGGTGCGCACTTATGTAATCTTTCATATTCAACAGCGGACCAGTTTTGCGTCATTTTTAAACTTCCTGCGCAAAAAATTGTATCCTGAATTAAGGAGTTCTTTGGAACAAGGGCGTATGCTCGAAAAAAAAGTTCTGCAGAAATCACATTTGAAAGTTCAAAAGTGTTTAACGCTGGTTCTAGCCAATATTTTCGTACTAAATTTAATTAGTTTGAAAGAACAAGTCTATGAGAGTATACTTGCAAAAACGGAACATTGTGACTACATTCTCCTATGATTCCCACAGGATAACGTGGATCGTTGTGTAAGAAAAGAGGGGGGGGGGGCTTTTTAGTATATTTCCAATCTAGCAGGGTGAATGTGTCGAACTAGCTATCGAACTAATCCACAGGCAAAACATTGGGCCTTGTCTCGACGGCGCAACTGTTGAGGGAAGCTGGCGCAACTGTTGAAGGAAGGAAGTGTCTCAAAAATGTTTCACTTATAAGAGAAACTTTCAAGGTCAGAAACCTGGAACCTCAACAGTTGTTTACCTTCTTAGTATTTTGGATTGATAAACGCTGGTTACACGTGAAGCGGGAGTTTATTACGGGTGTTTTATTCCGGAGCGGTTATTACTTAGAAATATTTGTATACATTTCAGTATTAATTTTATATTTTCGTTTGTAGCATATCACTACAGCAAGAAAATAAAATTTTATCGAATATATTTTCTTTTTATCCAAATCTGTGTTATGTTATTGTTTTTTGTTTTATACCTGGTCGAAATAACGCAAAATAATCACCTCCCGTTCATAACTGTCAGTTCAGTTACCTCAATTGACATCATTTAACCTAAAAATATTAATGTTGTTCAAATATTCCCGCCTAAAAGTTCCAGGAACACATGCTTGTGCGTCGAGACAGGGAACTTCGGTTGGTGCAACAAACTCGTAACAGTTGCGCCGTCGAGACAAGGCCTTGAGGAAGAACCACCACCGCGCTGCCTGCAGACTAGCGCTCGCCTTTCATATACGCCACTAGGAGCGCATGAGTGCCTCAACCGATGTTGCCACATCGCCTCTCGTTCAAGGCACCACTACTAATCGTCACAAGTGTTCCGAACACTAATGATCGGGAAGGAGAGAGAGAGGGCGGAAGTTCTGGATTGAGATGGGTGAAGAGAAGGAGGAGGGAGGGAAGGGAGGGGGAGAGGGGAGGTGGGGTGGAAGGAGGGAAGGAAGTGGGAGGAAGGAGGGAGGGGGAGGGTGGAACGGGGAGGGTGGAACGGGGAGGGTGGAACGGGGAGGGTGGAACGGGAGGGGGGGAACAGTATTTTCTACATTATATTCAATCTTTACTTCAGATAGCTCGTAATCTGTTTTTTCTTTAAATTTATATTTTTAAACATCTAACATTTTATACAAACATTCAAAAAAGATTGGAGGCCCCCCGAAAAAAGTAACACAATTTATTTAATGGGGAGCTATATCCTGCGAATTAATGAGAATTAAAAAAGAAATTAACACATCAATCAACATGCAAATTGGGAGGACGCCCTCTTGCAACATCAGGAAGGAGAAATTATGGTTCATTTCCCCGGATCTACTCACAATAAGGGCCAACCGACCTTCAAAGCGCGGCATGCCAGTTATTTAATTAAGACAAGATATCCAGAGTTAAAAATTCTATTCAAAAAAAATTCAACACGCCAAACTTCATGAAAATTGGCGAGGAACACTCTTAAGATATGAGAAACAAGAAATGAGTGTCCATTTTCCCGGACCTATTTCGAAAGAGGGCCCACCCACCTCTAAATGGCGCCTCGTCGATATTTTAAATGACCCAGAGGATCCGGAGTTTTAAAAGCGATTTAAAAAAATTGGACACTCCAAACTTCATGAAAATTGGCGTGAAACACTCTGAAGATATGAGAAACAAGAAATGAGTGTCTTTTTTCCCGGACCTATTTCGAAAAAGGGCCCACTCACCTTCTAAGGGCGGAGTGACACTAAACTGAATGAGAAAAGAGATCCGAATTTTTAAAAGCAATTTAAAAAATTCAACACGCCAAACTTCATGAAAATTGGCGTGGAAAATTTGTCATGAAGATTTGCGCGCAAATCGGTATGCAGGGGTATTTTGACACGAGAAAAACGAATTTGACGTTAGATTTTCCAAAAAACCAGAATTTCCTAAATGGCCGCCGGTTAAAGTTTAAAATGGCCGAAAATTGTCACCTCGGTTTTTCCCTGATGGATTTGCCTAAAACTTGAAATTTGAGAGTACTTTGGCATAAAATAAACAAATTTGAACTTAGATTTCTAAAAAAAATCAATTTTTGGTCATTTCGAACTTTAAGCGGGGGCCATTTTGGAAATTTCGGGTTTTTTGAAAATCTAACGTCAAATTCGTTTTTCTCATGTCAAAATACCCCTACATGCCGATTTCTGCGCAAATCCATCGACAAATAACCGGTGTGAATTTTCGGTCATTTTGAACTTTAACCGGCCGCCATTTTGAAACGGTTTGAGATATTGACTTCGGGTTTGCGCCAAAAGTATCCTTTTTTTTTGCTCTTTCGAACGAGCTATCACAAAGGGGTTCTTCGCATTTGAAAATTAAAAGTTGGGGGCCGTTGCCCCCCCTCCCTCCCAAAGGGGCCCCCCTGAAAATTTTAAGGGGGCTAAAAAGAAGCTCCCTTTGACCTAGGAATATCCCCCAAGTTTCAAATCTTTACCTCAATTAGGTAAAAAGTTAGAGGGGGTGGAAGGGACTTTTGGATCACCCTGTATATAAAAAAAAAGCTTACCTGCGTTATCATGCGAGGTCTGTTAGATTAGAAACCGGATTTTGGTCATAACTAGCCCACAATGCGTTCGAATTAGGTTTTCTTGAGCTTTCCTGATAGCTGGAAATATACTTAAGAACGCTACGTTCACAGATTTTGTTTATACTGATCAGTGTCTATTCTGTGTCATCTTGAATACGAGTAAGTCAGGTGCGTTTTACGATTTTCATCATGCGATCACTGATAGAGTGAAGATTCAACATTAAATTTTGTTTTAAACTCGGTATACCTTGTACCGAAACTTTTGGTATATGCTAAATACATTTTACCATGATCATTGTATTAGATGTTCCCACTGTTTTAAATGGGTTAAACGATTCAAAACTAGTCAGGCGTTCATCAAAGATGAGGAGCATGGGAATCGACCCTCAACGGCAACTGACATTTGTCACGTGGAAGAAGTGCGGGCAAAAGTGCTCGAAAATGGTCGTTTCGAGCTTGTTGAACAGAGTAATATTTCTGAAGGCTCTTTACATACAATTTTGATAGAATATGTAGACACGCATCGAGTTTCAGGTACACTTGCCCCGTGATTGTTGTCCATTGGACGAAAATCCAACCAAATGTCAATTTCCCTTCAGCTGCTTGAACGTTCTAACAATGATTCTTCATTTTTGGATAGGATAATTTTCGGTGACAATACTTTAGTGTAAAGCTACGGTATGGAGACGAAACTCCAATCGTCCATGTGGGTTGAAAAATGTAGTGCAGGACCGAAAAAAGAGAGAAAAGTTCGGTCAAACATAAAAATCGCAAAACACCCTTGAGGTTGCCTTACTTCAAGCCACATACCAACGAAGCTAATAAGGATTTTTCAAATATGTGAACGTAGCGTTCTTGAATATATTTTCAGCTAACAGAAAAGCTCAAGAAAACTTAATTTGGACGCATTGTGGGCTAGTTATGACCAAAATCCGGTTTCTAATCTAACAGACCTCGTATTCCCACGTGCGCTGGAGGAGTGCCGTTTTGGACAAGTTTCATCTCAAGATTGACCGTTCGACGATCAGGAAAAATTTGCTGCAGCTACATCTTATGACTGTTTCTCGCCAATTTTCATGAAGTTTGGAGTGTCCAATTTTTTTTTAAATCGCTCTTAGAACTCCGGATGTCTTGGCTCATTTAAAATATCGTCGAAGCGCCATTTAGAGGTGGCAGGGCCCTTTTTCGAAATAGGTCCGGGAAAGAGGACACTCATTTCTTGTTTCTAATATCTTAAGAATGTTCCTCGCCAATTTTCATGAAGATTGGCGCGTTAAATTTTTCTTGAATCGCATTTCTAACCTTGGATATTTTGTCCTAATTAAATAACTGGCATCCTCCCTCCCTTCCTTCCTTCCCCTTCCCCCTCCCTTTCTTCCTTCCACCCACCCTCCTCGCCCCACCCCCTCTCCTCTCTCCCTGCCTCTCCCTTCCCTTCCCCTCTCTCTCCCTTTCCCGAGCATTAGTGCTCGGAACACTCGTGACGATTAGTAGTAGTGCCTTGAACGAGAGGCGATGTGGCAACATCGGTTAAGGCACTCATGCGCCCCTAGTGGCGTATATGAGAGGCGCGCGCTAATCTGCGGGCAGCGCGGTAGTGGTTCTTCCTCAGTAATTCGCCTGTGCATTTGTTCGACAGCAAGTTCGACACATTCACCCCGCTGAAGAATCCAGTTTCAGAAATCGCGTTCACCCGAAAAAGGGCAGATGCGCGCATACGCCTTTGTTCCAAAGAACTCCATGTAACCTGCCGGAGCGGCGGCCGGCGCGTCTAGAGCATAAAATCATTTGCACCTCATAAAATTTTAGCTCTTTTTTTCGAGTGACCGCTATGTTGCGCTGTCTATTACAGTTTGCACCTATAGATGCTTGTCTGAGGGATATTTTCTTAAAAAAGTAGCAGATACGTCAATCGTTTTTGTCTCCTCGTTTTCCTTGTTGTCATGAGATAGGTCTTTTCCTTGTTGTCATGAGATAGGTCGAGAGAGCGGTCGATATCTTCGAAATCAATCCAAAGCGCGCCGCGCTGCCCCTTGTCGCATAGTTTACGTTTGATTTGATACGGCCCATGCATGAAACTAAATTCGTCGATTTTACCTAATTATGTTTAACAGCGTCTCGTAAATGATCCTGGAATTTTCGTGAGATCAATTTATGATTTTTCATTGGATGGCTCCGGATCAATATGTTGCACTGCTGTGCTTGAACGCAGCACTCTTGTTGTTGGTTCTTTAATTTTCCAGTAGAGGGCGTATATGAGCCAGGCTCACAATCCTTATTATCATCCAAGAATGTCATAATCTCCGGTTCATTGATGTCTCCTTCCTCTTTCTCTCCTTGCAGGTTATCTTCGGTTAGAAAATTATCTCAGATTGATTGCACATCTGATAGAGAATGGTGCATCATAAGCCATTTTTACGGTACCCAAAAGTCTTAAGGCAACCTTTTTTGCACTTGCAGGCAATTAGCTTTAAAACTTTTTGCAGGAGCGGGTAAATTCTAAGTTGTTATATAGTCCAGTCATTCTAGCCAAAAAAAGGGCCTAACCTCGGACAAATTAGCACAAACTTCTCTTGTGTTTTAAAGCACTCCAAAACATGTCTAGAGCCCCCCCAAAAAAGTTTACCATTAGCCCCCCTCGGGAACACAGTCAAAATTGCGTAAAACAAAATGGCGGCCGTCTGAAATTACGTATAAATTGATTCTTGACTTCGTCAGCGTTTTCCCGATTTTGCATAATTCTAGTGCATCCAGTGAAAAAAATCATTCTTGTCGTTTTTTTAGAGGATAAAATTTTGCTTACAAATATACATTAGTTTTTTTAATTTCGACTTGTTGGTGCCGAGCTACGAAGTCCGACACCGAAAAAAAAGGCTAGAATTTTCTTGAAATTTCAAGTTTGGTTTGTAACTTTTAAAATACAGCTTCGGCATAATTTTTTCTCTCAAAACTGTTGGTACCAATGGAAAGAGCATGAAATTTTCTTTTCAAAACACATATTACATCAAAATTTAACTGAAGGTATAAGACCTTTATAGGGCCTTTATGGAATGGTGTCAAATTTGACATGTTTTACTTTGTGTAAATTTTGGCTTGAATTTCGATTAGTGTGACCCTTTTTCACGAATATTCGACTATTTTTGAAATAAATTTTGTTATTAATTAGTCATGGTACATAGTAAGGGGAGAAGCACCTTAGAGGGATGGTCGACCCGGGGGGGGGGGGGGGGGGCATACCTGATCCGTTTACTGTTTGGCCTATCGCAGCTAAAAAAGAAAAGCTTCTAAGAAAAAAACTGTTAAACACCTAGTTGTCGGCAGATTTTCATGAAATTTGGTGCACCCCGGTATATCGATCTAGGAAATTCGAATTTGACGTTACTTTCAGTCTGAATCAAAATTCAAGATGGCGGAAAAAAGATGGCGATAATAATTTGTTAGATACCTGTTTATCGACTGATTTGCATGAAACTTGGTATAACCCTGTATTTAGCCCCAGAGAATTTGAATTTGATGTCGAATTTAACCGGAATTGAAATCAAAGGTGGTGGGAAGAAGGTGGTGGCCATAATTTTTTAAAATTAAAGATGGCGGGTACAATTTGAAAACTACCTATTTATCGGCAGATTTTCATGAAACTCGGTGTATCCTGGTATTTTGATCTGGTAAATTCGAATTTGACGTTACTTTCAGTCTGAATCAAAATTCAAGAACGTGGAAAAAAGATGGCGGCCTTAATTTTTAAAATATCTGTTTATCGGCTGATTTTCATGACATTGAATATTACCTAGTATTTTGACCAAAGTTTGTCGATTTTGGTTTGAAAACTTGTAATATAAGGTAAGAAGACAGGGTAAAAAAGTAATTGAGGGGCTCGGAGGGCTCGGAGGCTGCACATAAGTGCAGATTTCGAAAAAAATGACACGTGAAAAATTCACCGGAGGCATCCAATGCTTAAGCATCAAAATTTAAGTTTGAACTCTCTTTCTGCCATAAGGCTGTGTATAATAGTTAGCAACTTTAAACATGTTTTTCTCGAAATAGCTCGACGAGGTGCACTTATGCACCTCGTCCTCCAAGCTGTTTAATTGAGAGTATAAGTGTTAAAACGTAACTTTTTCAGTATCGTCGAATATTTAATTGACACAGATTAAGAAATACAAAGCCGAGTAATGAAATAATTTATGTGCTAATTTTTTACTCGGTCTTTTGAAAGCTAAATAATATTAAATAATGTGCGAAATGATGTCGCATATTCGGCTGACAAGATGCCGAGGGCAGTAAAATTTTAATGTTTTTATTATTTTCCTTCTAATTTACTTAGATTTCACTATTTCACACGAGCCTGCGGTACGTCACGTAAAGCATAGGTGCATACCCCTCTCTCCTGTTGACAACCCCGCCCCCCGCTGACATCTGTACTTTCGTTATAATCCTTGTTCGCGCTTACGCTAGAGTTGGCCGCCCAAAAGTTCCAAACCTTCAACGGTGTGTTGAATTTATCATGATAATTATTAGTTTTACTATTGATTCCTCCGACGCAAAAAGACCCGCTCCCCGAGCTGCCGCCATTACACAGCCCAATCCCTCACATAAAGCGCTTCGCGGCGGCGGCTGTGCTCGCATTGTAACTTCCCTCATATGAGAGATGTCCCATTCCGCAATATTTTTAAAAACCCTTAAATGTACAGATTTCGCCAAGCTCTGTCCTATTCGTTTATTTTTACGTGATTGTATGCATAAATACGATGTTTGTCTTCACTTTGTATGCGTGAATCTGTTACTTCCGTACTGGCGGTCATAATATATCCATTTGCGCTCTTTGTAGAAAGCAGGGAGGAGGAGGTGGGTCAGTTTCCCCTCCTATTATTTTTTTTATAATACGTTAATTCATTTTTGCTCTCCAGAAATTATTTAAATAACTTCTCACGATTGATGGAATATTTGCTGTATTGATATGACCTTTTGAGGGATGGTGTTTTGCATAGAAACTCAACTTTCTGTAAATATTGCTGCGAGATGGCGTAGCTCAGGGGGGGTAGAGCGTCGCAAGTGCTAGTGCAGACGCAAGGCGTCGCAAGAGCAGATGCAGACACGCGTCGCGACTACTGTGCAGACGATGGCGTCGCTAGAGCAATGCAGACGCAGGGCGTCGCAAGTGCAGAGCTGACACTCGTCGCAACGGCAGTGCAGACACAGAGGTGATGGACGGGAAGAGGCGAAGACAAGAAGAGAACCAAAAGTGATATGAAATGCAATGTCTAATGCTGATTGCTACAAGGGCACACAATAATCAAGCGCTGGTTGAATCCGGGTCGATGGGATGAGGAGCGGACAAGTGCCGCTCGATCGCCAGTCTCTCCAAGAATAATCCCAGGGCCCAGCCATGGATGAATATATACTAACGTATTAGGATGACTCAGTCCCATAAGGCCCCGTGTTAAAATCTGTGTTCGATTGTGAGGAGAACGGCTGACAGCACAGCGATCTTGTAGCGGTTTTTTGAACTAAATTTACAAGTAGTTGCACCATAGGCCAGTAGAGTGCGCTCGTGACACGAGCTCAGGTTCCCTGGCTTGATTCGCCCGCCAAATTCAAATTAATGATCTTGTTTTCCCCACTCATTCCAACTTTCCAAACTTAGCGAGTGATGAATTCTCTTCCAGAGCATGTTCTTATAAAATGAGTGGGAAATTTGAAATGGTAACAAGAACAATACTTTGGAGCAGAATTCATTTCTATCGCTAAATTTGGAAAGTTGGACTTTGAAAGGCATTGTTGTATTTTGTTAGAATGGCATATTCATTTCAGTAAACAATTTGAGTTAGATAATTTGAACCTGGCATAATCATAATATGATTCAGAGGAGTTGATGAATTAATTACTTTGCAAGTATGCATTGGTTTTATCCACAGGAATGTAAGAAAGAGGAACCAC
Source organism: Bemisia tabaci (assembly GCF_918797505.1). Lineage (NCBI taxonomy): Eukaryota > Metazoa > Arthropoda > Insecta > Hemiptera > Aleyrodidae > Bemisia > Bemisia tabaci. The sequence goes on from NC_092793.1 coordinate 64,241,063, forward strand.
TGAATTTTCTTTTGGAGAGGAGAGGGTTTATTATTAGTATTAATTTAACTTAAAAAATCTATAATACAGCAAAAATATATTAGTTTAGGAAGCTATAAATGTGGCACAATGAGGGACTCACTGCACCGATGAGCGTACTCAGCTGAACATCACAATACAATTTTAAGATTTTTCACAATTTAGAGGAAAAAACACAACAAAAAAATTAAATTAATTGCAGGTAGGTACAGAATGCAAGAACAATAATACATCTGTATGAGAGAAATGTTAGAAATAAAATGTTAAGCAATATTAACAAAAATTCACATTCCATATCGGAAATGAATGGGTCACTAATTTTTTATAGCTAAAAGTAACATGACAGAAATTTGATTTTATGCTTGAAGTATATCTGCCAGCAGATATACTTCAATGAAATGCACGAATCAAAATGATAAACCTGTTCACAATGTTCATAAAAATCAGTTCATAAATTAAGTATCTGATATAGACACAGTTTAATAAAATGGAAGAGACAATTACGAGCAATTAAGATAAAACTGTACACATTTATATTCAAGACCAAGTTTCTTTTCTTCAGAAAAGTTAATCTTTCTTCATTATGACTTCAAACACAATTAAGCAAGCTACAGGAACATTTACAAATTTACATATTTTTTAATTATGACCATCGCTGAAGATAAAATTGAATTGTCGTGAAAGTAGATGCAAGCACTGAACAATATATACTTTATAAAATAAACAAAAATTGCAAATTTAATGACAAATATATGCATATAGTTGCAAATCAATGATCAGACGATGAAAATTCACAGTTGTATGAGGTTCACTTGGGGGAAAAATAGCCATGACAAAGAAAAGTCACTTATGTACTTATGAAATCGAAAAAGTGCAAAATGATTGAGCCTATTTACAGAAATTCAAATCAAACATTAAGAAAAGGCAACATTTCAGTTTTAAAGTCACTTTTCTGACCGAAGGAATTGGATTGTGATTAAATGGTCGCAGGCATTAGGGTGCACACATTTAAAAAATTAAAAATACAATGGGACCATCGCAATTACTGTGTTCAAATGCAGATTACTGATTTATGACTTAAGAAGTTGGATTGGAGGTCTCTTGCACAGTTCCTTCTTGGATTGCCCAGGTACCAACTTTACTTGATGTCCTCTCAGACTCTTACTCTTCTCCTGCTTTTCGCTTCGCGCATCTAACTACAATTTTTTTGGTACCTTCAGACTCAGAGCTACTTCCTTTCTTCTCCTTTGAGCCTCCTGCGGCATCTTTGCCCTGTAATTTTTTCAACTTCCGCCTATCCTGCTCCTCAATCCTTTCCTCTTCAAATCTACGATTCATAAATCTAACTTCCCATAAAATTCGAGTTCGAATGAGAGTTGACAGAAATTCATCCTCAGCATCTTCAGTGCACAAATTAAGTCTTAAACCTGCTTCGTCAATTGCTAATCTTATCTTAAGTGCAATATTCTTCTCATGAGAGCGTACCTTAAATATTTGATGGAACAAATTGTCAATTTTTTTCAGTATTTCAAAACTTTCGAAGGATGGTGCTTTTAAATGACCGAAGTCAGAACCAAGCTTGTTGCTGTGTGTTTTAAAATACATAAACATCTGATAGTTTTCCGATAACATTCTTTCATCTGGATCGACTAAAAGCTTAAACTCACAGATAGGGCACTTGTGCTTGCGTGCAAATTGCCGAGTAATGAAGCCGCAGCAATAATACAATGCACATTCTTCGATTATGTCTAGATCAACATTTTCATTTAAATCAAAGGTTTCTGTTTCCGTTAAACTCAAAACATCAGTGGGGCTGAGTTGTTTTTTCTTTGAAAAAAGTTCAGTGGGTAAATTCTTGAGACCGAGCACTGCTTTTTCCATTTCATCTTCACAATTACTGGAAGCACTTAACTTCAGGAGGGAAGAGAGGGAAGTCATTCTTAACCCGCGCTCAAGCTGTTTTGTGGTAGGATTGTCTGAGCAACCGTGCTGTTGACGCAGAGTAGAGAAGGTGTTCTCAAGAGTGTCTTGATTTAAGAGACGAGTACGGATTGACTTGGTATTATAAGTTTGATTTAGATCATCTACGAGCATCAACAGCCCTCTAATCGAAACAATCCAGTCTATCAAAACAAAAGGTTGTCTCTTCACACCTAGGTAGGCAGCCTTATCTAAGTAATCAAGTAGTTTTGGATCTAAGAATGATATATGTTCCGACCTTGGACCGATTGCATATCTGAGGGTAAGTTTATCTTTTACAAATTGCATGCTATTGAAGCAATCAAAAAGATCGTTTAGGTCTTTACAACAACAAGCAGTATGCACAGCAGAAGCAGGCAAACGGTTAAATGCAACAAATGTGAGGAGGGCAACATTGACGGAATTGGAAAAAACCTGAGTGGCTAATTTCACTTTCATTTTAGCAAAGCTGTTTCTAAATATGACATGTCGTCGTGTAAGCTTCGGTGTTAATTTCAACCTCATTTGTTTTTGAGCAAAGTATAAGTTTCTAATGTGCTTCCAGCTTACAACTTGCCCACGCCACAATAAATCGTTCTTGAGAAGATTGTTTCTTACATTCTTAATAAGATGAGGAGGATCCCACACAAAAAAAACTTTCTGATCTCCGTTCATGAAATATGGTTTATCTCGAGTGATACCTAATGCACGCACAAGTTTCCTGTTTTTTGAACCAGGGTCACAAACAAACAATTTTAAGATTAAGCCTGTATCATTCGCAAAAGCAACACAATCTTTAACAGCTTTGAGTATAATATCAGCAGGATCAGTGTCAGTGGTTAGCCAATGACCAACGATTTGCTTCCAAGGGGAAAGAATGCCTTTGAGAACAGCAACAATGCCTTGATTGGCTGGCTTGCTTGATCGATTCAGACCGTCATCTGTAAAACCACTGACAAAATCTCTTTTGCTATCATACTCTAAGTGTCTCTTGATTGACATTCCATCGATTACCAATGTGCAAATTTTCTTATTTTGAGACCAGGTTGTAACAATGTCTTTTAAGCCTAATTTAACATGTTCGTGGATACCGGGTTTAAGATGTAATACACTTTGATACCGATTTATTGTTGAGATGCTTGGCAAAGGGATCAACTTAGATAAATACCTATAACACCTAGGGCCATGGTACATTAAACCTAATGTGAAATCTTTCATCTCCTGACTCCACCTCATTCCTTTCTTCTTACGAGAGCTCAACTTCAGCTGCGCTTCAAGGAGAATTCGCATGGTCGGCTTCAAATGCGGTCTGGCTGCAGCAACGATTTCTCTTGCAGAGAGCGAGGCTGATTTGGGATGTTTAGATCTCTTGACCTGCATTCGGAGTTTGTTAATGGTTCTATTCTTCTGTAAGAGCTTCTCTCTCAAAGCTGCCACTCTAGCACTATCATTTCGCCGCTTCCTTGGCATTGGCTGTTTATGATCTGAAACAAGAACCAGCAATGATGAAAGAAACTGAGGATAGAAATGCGGATTATAAGAGTGAATTTAAGGAGAGTAAGTAACTATAGACAGATGAACTTATTTTAAAACAAAAAAAGTGAGAATCACTGGCGGCGGTATTGAAATCCCAGACAACTGAAATATGTACATTTTAACTTTTCATTTTCATCAACCAAGTCAGAACACATTATCACACAGCAAGCTTTAAAGCACATTGAGTTACAGAGCAGTTTTGCTGAAATGTGCTTACATGGTGCGGCTTTTGCCACATTATCATTGAGAATTTCCAGTAACTGGAACAGAACTTGAAATATGTTTCATTTGGGCAACGGATATTATTAACGATCAGACTTATTTGATTTTTAGCATATTTATAATATTTCGTTATTCGACGAGATGGGACGAGTTTTATGTCTCTCTTCAAATCGGTATCAGTAATTGGTTATCTGTACTACAATGAAAATGGCAAATCCAAAAAATTACCTGCGGAGGGAGTTGCTGTTACATTGAAGATGTTCTGCCCTGGAGATGAGACGGTGCCAAGTAATGTCTGGCCCAAAGATTTGTCTCCATTTGATGAGGAATCAGGTTCCTGGTTTTCAGCTGCAAATTTAAATTAAATTGTTTTAACTATAACAAAGCATATTACTGTTCTATGTAAAACTAAATTTCCTAAAAAACATACTCAGAACCTCGGAGGATTGTAATTAAATGTCAAATTCTTTACGAAGCGATTGTCAAAAGAGAGATAGCCTTGACTACAGAATGACTGATAAAAAGTATGTGCTGCAGCCAAATGATTTAAAAAAAAGAAACACATAAAATACGGTTGAGATTTTAATAGATTTTTTCATTATGCTCTTGCGGGATCAAAAATATTAACTATGCCACACCCTTAAAGTTATCAAAAAATCCAAATATGTTACTTTGTATTCCAAAGGGAACAGTGCATACTTGAATAACAATGTACACTTGATACTTGAAAAACAGATTCTGAAAAAATCATGTACAATCTTTAACATTAAACATTGGATTTTTTTGGTTTCATAGAGAAATGTAATGAATATTAGAAACAAAATGCAGCTTCTGTCAACAAAAAGAAGATAGGAAGAAAGAGAATACAAAATGTTTGTTTGCTTGATCTTGTTTTTCCATTAAAATACAAAGAAACTCACCCAGGAGTCCCCTGTTCTTGCTTGGACCAGTCTTTTCCTCACTACAAAGAGAATGCCTTCTATGGCTGGGTGGACTTCGGCACTTTTTCTTGCGTGGCGTGGTGTCTTTGGAGTTAATAATACCGTGCTTCCTTTTTCCAAAAGAACTTTGGCACATGGAAATGGAGGAATTTTGATCGGAGGGAGCTGAAAATAAAAATCAGTAGCACTGGAGTTACAGCATATATTTGTATAGCATAACAAGAAATTGGTATTAGACAGAAAGATGGGACTCAAGCTAGAAGCTAACAATCTGAGATTGAGGGAGAGTAAGACTTTCTACACCGTACACTTTAGAATTTTTAAGAGTATAGTAATCTTCAATTGAATGGAACGCAAGATACTCATAACCTTTAAAATAAGGGTGGACAGGTAGCTACTGCAAATAAGTTGCACATTCTCACATCAGGCAAAGAAACCATCTATAAAAGATCCTAAGATAATTTATTAAGAACCTAAATTGAGCAACTGAAGGAAAAATTAAAGTGTTGGATAAGCATAAAATTACCATTATCAGGGTTGGAGCCTTCTCTTGAGGATCCCATGCTGCAACATTTTGAATCGTCCAGTTGTATTGAGTTAAAAGTGAACAGCTCTCTTCGACTTTTTGAACCTATGGGCAGGAAAGAGTAAAAATAATTATTTAAAAAAAATATGTACTCAAGACATTGCCTTGTCAGCATTAAAATTTTTTTAGACAGAGTTTCAAAGTGAATTATCACCTTGTAATAGCTACCAATAAAGCAATAATGCCTTGGTGGCATGCAAATATTTTAGTTCAAGAAAATTCCTAGTAAAAATTCAAGAAATACAGCCCTGAGCAATGTTACCTCTGGAGATAAGGATTGTTTTTTCATTACCTTCCTTTGAGATGAGAATGTAGGAAAATAAAAGGAATGGTTTGATTCCGTTCAAAGCTTACCGTAATTTCGACGGAGTGTGTCCTTGTTGATATGAGGAGAGGGTGAGCAAGGAGACAAAAAAGATGCACCCAAAGGTGAGTTGAACTGCGATGACTGACCGCCCAATGATGTGTTTGACACAGAGTGATTGGACGGTTGGTAGCATAATCCCGCCTTTCGGAACAGCATCATCGTTCAATGCTTTTTTAAAGGTTGAAAAAACCTTGAAATCTTCTACGAAGAAATGGAGAGAGCAAATTCTTGCGTTCTTCCTTTTAGGCGGGGGCGGAGCGTTCGGAATGGCTCTTAGCCATCTTTCTAACCTGCAAAAAAAAAAAAAGGTTATCAGTAGCACCAGATTCATGTAAATTGACTCAGACTAAATCTTCAAGCGAGAATCTGAGCACAGGTTAGCTGATAAGATTCGCGTGCTCGAAGAGTACGAAATTAAGAGAAAACCTCAAGCTCATTACTTCTCCTGACTCCCAATATTCTCTCTGTGGTTTGGACTAGCATACTGCTCTATCTAACAAATCTGAGTCTAACGAACACTAGGTAGAGAAAAGAGATTAACTGTTTCAAAGGTAAAATTGGTCAAAAGTACCGATGGGAGCTTGTGACACCCAGCAAATTAGAAGTAGAGCTGAGCTTATTCAACCGTGATTTGAACAGATTGAAGACACAAAAAAGAGCCATGCTAAGACTCATCTCAAGTAGGAAAATTTGACAGACCGCGTACCGGCTGCTTCAAGTCAAACGCAGGCATGGATGCACCTCCTACCAAATGGGAAAGTTAATAATTCAGCAATACAGCTCGAGTGAATTATCTCAGCAATAGGTATGTAAAGTTGAGTAGGGGCAGAACTGGTGACACTAGCAAAGGGTGTTGCACAGTGACCCTTTGTAACCACAATTACGGAGTATCCACCTGCAGAAATAGCGGCAGCGGCCACTTCTACAACAATGTGGGCTTCTCGCGTATGAGGAATAACCAGCCAACATGCCTCAAATAATAGGGTACAAGAGAGTTTTTCGATACGAGAAAGTAGCAGATAATGAAAGGTATGATTACTTACCGTTCTTTTGAAGACGGGAAAGAAAAAAGGGTGACAGATGTATCTTTCCTGGCAGACCGGCTGCACAAAAGACATCTACGGATTACTAAACTAAAACACTGAAAAAGTCTATATCACGGGTGAAAAGAACACCAACACTTGCTAACCACAGTCAAATTGAGGATTCATCTTGAAGAAAAGATAAGAGCACTCGATTTCAGGAAACTAAATACACTCGGGAAATCAAAAATAGGTGGAAATCAACGTGGAAATAGCGTGCGGCAAAGGCAAGGCAATGCAATGGCTTAGTGCAATGGCGACGGGCAATTCGTTGGAAAATTCAAACCTAAAACGACGCGGTTTCGTAAAAAGTACCTCTCACTACTAGCGGTATCTATGGGACATATTCTGAAAGTAGCTCCTCTAAATAACTCAAAAGTGCTTCTGCCAGATCGCGCTGACGCTCGGATCTCGCACACCAGAGAAAGGTCCTAATGTAATATCTTCGTCCATGGCCCAGCTCCGAGGAGCTCCCTAGGTCTCCGGCTCTAGCTACCCCCTCCACTTGACTCGGAACCGGTCAAGCCTCGCCCTGCGCATGCGCAGAAGGGATGCTACCCCTCTGCCCTCTCGCTGGGGGTGCTTCACCGCTGCCCAGTCCCGTGACGTATGGGTTTTGTCAGCGCCCTCGACTTGGGTGCCAGGTCCCTGGGCCACTCTCACATCCACTCTCACATTCCTCCCGCTTGGCTTAAAATTTTTGCGCAGCAAAAATTTTACTCCTGGCGTTCTCTCTCTCGTTCTTTCATTCATCTCTCGCATTCAATCATCCCACACAACCCAAAAACTAGACTAAAATTAAAGTAAGCTAAAACTAAACTAATCTATGACACTGCTAATATATGTAAGAACTGGGGGGGGGGGGGGGGGGTCTGCACACAAAAGTATCTAAGTATCTACAAGAACTACGAAATGGCCGGGGGGGGAGGGGGTTGCGTGATGTATCTGTAAGAAGCATGAAGTGACTTGTGAGATGGCGTAGCTCAGGGGGGGTAGAGCGTCGCAAGTGCTAGTGCAGACGCAAGGCGTCGCAAGAGCAGATGCAGACACGCGTCGCGACTACTGTGCAGACGATGGCGTCGCTAGAGCAATGCAGACGCAGGGCGTCGCAAGTGCAGAGCTGACACTCGTCGCAACGGCAGTGCAGACACAGAGGTGATGGACGGGAAGAGGCGAAGACAAGAAGAGAACCAAAAGTGATATGAAATGCAATGTCTAATGCTGATTGCTACAAGGGCACACAATAATCAAGCGCTGGTTGAATCCGGGTCGATGGGATGAGGAGCGGACAAGTGCCGCTCGATCGCCAGTCTCTCCAAGAATAATCCCAGGGCCCAGCTCTGAGGAGCTCCCTAGGTCTCCGGCTCTAGCTACCCCCTCCACTTGACTCGGAACCGGTCAAGCCTCGCCCTGCGCATGCGCAGAAGGGATGCTACCCCTCTGCCCTCTCGCTGGGGGTGCTTCACCGCTGCCCAGTCCCGTGACGTATGGGTTTTGTCAGCGCCCTCGACTTGGGTGCCAGGTCCCTGGGCCACTCTCACATCCACTCTCACATTCCTCCCGCTTGGCTTAAAATTTTTGCGCAGCAAAAATTTTACTCCTGGCGTTCTCTCTCTCGTTCTTTCATTCATCTCTCGCATTCAATCATCCCACACAACCCAAAAACTAGACTAAAATTAAAGTAAGCTAAAACTAAACTAATCTATGACACTGCTAATATATGTAAGAACTGGGGGGGGGGGGGGGGGTCTGCACACAAAAGTATCTAAGTATCTACAAGAACTACGAAATGGCCGGGGGGGAGGGGTTGCGTGATGTATCTGTAAGAAGCATGAAGTGACTTGTGAGATGGCGTAGCTCAGGGGGGGTAGAGCGTCGCAAGTGCTAGTGCAGACGCAAGGCGTCGCAAGAGCAGATGCAGACACGCGTCGCGACTACTGTGCAGACGATGGCGTCGCTAGAGCAATGCAGACGCAGGGCGTCGCAAGTGCAGAGCTGACACTCGTCGCAACGGCAGTGCAGACACAGAGGTGATGGACGGGAAGAGGCGAAGACAAGAAGAGAACCAAAAGTGATATGAAATGCAATGTCTAATGCTGATTGCTACAAGGGCACACAATAATCAAGCGCTGGTTGAATCCGGGTCGATGGGATGAGGAGCGGACAAGTGCCGCTCGATCGCCAGTCTCTCCAAGAATAATCCCAGGGCCCAGCTCTGAGGAGCTCCCTAGGTCTCCGGCTCTAGCTACCCCCTCCACTTGACTCGGAACCGGTCAAGCCTCGCCCTGCGCATGCGCAGAAGGGATGCTACCCCTCTGCCCTCTCGCTGGGGGTGCTTCACCGCTGCCCAGTCCCGTGACGTATGGGTTTTGTCAGCGCCCTCGACTTGGGTGCCAGGTCCCTGGGCCACTCTCACATCCACTCTCACATTGCCATTTTTTACAATTTTAAATAAAGCCGTGTCAAACCCAAAAATTATGGAAATTTTTTAAACAAGGTACCCTAACTTATTGTAAATTTTATGTACTTTCACGTGGTTATAGTGGTTTTTTGATCAAACACTTTTAAAATGCTTAAAAATTAGGAAAATGGAGCTAAAAACGGACTTTTTTCAGAAAAGTGTCATTTTTGATCCCAGAAGAAATTATCCTACCGGCAAATATAATTACTTAAAAGAATGTTGAACATACTTTTCTAGACCAAAATTTAACGTACTTTTCAGTTACATCATTCACTTTAACTTTAAAGCTCATTTCAAAGCATTAAAATCGCAAAAATAACAAAAAAGTTAAATTTCATCATTTTTTTCTTAACTTTTTTTAAACCAAAATTCAGTGCTGAGACCCCTCAAAAAGGTTTTACGGCAAGTTTTAATAGCCCTAGATTATGGGAAATTTCATGAACTTTTCATTTCGCACCTTGTTTTTTTTCTTAAACGCCTTTTAACACGTAAAAAATAAGAAAAACCGCGGGAAAATTTTCTTCGGACAAATTGCAATTTTTTTCAACATTGCCTCCGCATTTTCACGAGAGACGCCAAAAATACAAATGAAGGTATATTTCTTACACAAAATTTTACTAGCTTTTCGATGATTACCATGGTTTGATTGAAAAAATTGTTTGCAGCCATGAAAAATCACAAAAACATGAGACAAAGCCTTGTTATTGAACAATTTGTACATTTTTAACGTCTCAAAAATTGGCTTCTAAGTACACTTAAATACCTTCAAAAATTTATTCATTAACATTTTTTTAACTTTCATGTGCTATTACATTGGTACCATAAAATTTACTTCAAACAAAAATGACTAAACTTGAAAATTTTGGATATATGTTAAGAAAAAGGTTCTAAACAGAGCAGCCGGGTTTTCCAATAGACAACTTTAACGCCTTATCTAACTCTCTTTAAAAAATTCGAAACAGTAATTTTAGGTGTGCAATTTTTTGGAAATTTTATGCTCCAAACAATTTTTACCATCGTTGAATCATATCGTTAGTTTCCAGCTGTCAAAAAGTCGAAAATCGTTGAAATTCTGCAATTTCTAGAGAAATCATTTTTTAGCGTAATTCCCTTAAATACGCTTTTCAGGTACATGTTGTAAAATTTAAAGGAAAACCAGTGTGTTATTTGTCTCGCAAATTTTATAACCTTTCAAAAAAGTATGTATAAGTTGTACTTTTGTTGAAAAATAATTGATCGAAAGCGCTGGAAACGGAAAAAACAGCTGAATTTGTTGTTAAATATTGACTTCATGCTTTTGAATGATTTGTCTCACAATGAGGTCATAAAAGATGAAAAGGTAAAATGAATAGGTATACTTATGTAAAATTTAGCGTACTTTTCAGTGGTGTCGTTGTTTTTAACCTTTAATTAATTATTTTGACTTAAAAATGGTCAAGACCGCGAAAAATCGGGAATTATCAGCAGATTTTGCCGGTTGTTGTTTTTAAATAGTAAAATTCGGAAAGAAAAAAAATAATAAAACCCTAAGTTTTGTATATGATTCTTAATCAAAATTTCATGATCTTTAAATCTGATCTATTCCAAATTTTTGGTTTAACGCATTATTTGTGAATTATAAATGAAAATCCGTATGCACGTCCTCTTTGAAAATCGCAGCAAGCCGCCATTTTGAAAAACTGCGATTTGACCACTTTCCCGGTGGAATTTTTTGGTAAACTTTTTTTTCTGTCTTATTGGGTACCTAGGGACCCTATATACCAAAGGAAAAGTTGTGCTAATTTGTCCGAGGTGAAAAGCTAGAATGACTGGACTAATGGATGTCGCCCATTTTTGTCAGCTGTCCAACCCCAATTGCAAGGATCCTTTTTCTCACCCTGCCACTCCTGGAATAAATAAATCATTAATAATTATTATTATCTCATATATTATATATCTCATCTTACTACATAAAAAAAAAGGTAAGGCCTTTTTTGTGTATACGTCCGTGTCGATTTGCATTCTCATTGGTCCTTTCATTAACCAATCAGAAAACGTCATTAAAAATCCCCAGGAAATTTAAATGTAATCTTCCATATATCATTCGATATCAAACAGGATAAGCACAAATAAAAATGAGATAAAGGAGGAGTAACGTTTTGGGCCTTTTCCGGCCCCACCTGGATTTTGCTAAATGTTTCATATTTTCAAAGTACTAGTCTTAGGTAGACTCTGTGCCAAATATTAGACCGAACGGAGCCCATGCAAGGGCGCAGCAGCGCCTCAAACCCAAAATCCTGGAATCGAAAAACAATTATTTTCGTCGACTTTTTCGACTGTTATCACTCTTCCAGCACATGATTATCATGTATTTTTTTGCGTACTTTTCGTTCTGGCCTTTTTAAAGGCCTCCGACAAATTTTAAGGGGCCTTATGGCCCATTGTTGCCATTTTTGGCCCATTTTTGGGGGGTTTTTTCCATTTAACACATTCAAAACTCAATTTAATCCAAAAACAGTGTACATTTTTGAAAAGGAAGTAAAAAAATGAATAAAAAATGTTCAGTAAAATTTTTTCCTACGTTGCCAAATTTCCGAGAAAATTGGTCCCAAAGTGTCAAAAACGGCAAAAAATCGATAAATCGCCGCGCCTAAGGTTCAAGAAAGGGGAGTACAACTTTCATATTGTACCAGGTAACAGCTCTTATCCATCCATACAACATATTAAAATATCATAGTTGTACCTGGATTCCCACGATGTGAAAATTCACCGAGATGTCGATTTTAGCGGCCTTTTTATACTTGAAGGCAGCTCTTTTGAATGTTTCTCGACCTTAGTCATCCTCTATGGGTGTGTACTATATGTATTTTTCTACGTACTTTTCATATCTGGCCATAAAAATGGCTTCCTGTGAATTTTAGAAGGCCTAACGGTCCATTGTTGCCAATTTTCACCAATTTTTAGGGGTTTTTTTCAAGTTTACGTGTGTGAAACTTAATTTAATCTAGAAACCGTGTACAATTTCGGAAAGAACGTAAAAACAAGCAGTAAGCTCCAACGCATTCGCGTCGGAAAGCGGCTCTGCCGACGGCTCTGCTCCATTTAAAAATCAAAACAATATCGAATTGCGATATATTACACGGATAAGATAGGGCTATGTCCTGTCGTAAGCGGCGATATAGAGTCGATGTCATTTCAATAATCGCCCCGATGGCCACGATAGTTGTTAAACGTTTACGGTTTCCTTGGTAACCTTTGTTTGCTATCAGCTGATATCGAGTAATATGCCTAGGAAGCTCCAACCACTGCATTCTTCCAAAAAACCGCGAAAACTTTAAATTCAAAATTTCAAATTTTGAACGTAAAGTACATTTTTTCCATCACGAGATTAAAGCACAGACAAGTTTTGAATTATTGACTGTATCACCATGATTCCAAAAATACACTACACAACATAGCATTGGCTAACAATAAAACAATATGCAATAAAATAAAGTCATGACAAGGTACATAGTCGAAAATGGCGCCGATTCCCATCAACCAACGCGCGGTCTCTCCAATGTAACATGGTCCATTGATACTCCCCAGCTGGGACCGTCCGGAATAGCAGCTCTAGTGCAAGCACCAGAGCCGCTAAAATACATAAAAATGTGTTGTGTACCTTTTCCCTTCGTTGCCAAATTTTCGAGAAAAATCGTCCTGAAGCGCCAAAAATGCCAAAATTTGGATTAATCATCACGTCGGAGGTTCCAGGAAGTGAATTATGACATTCATGGGACACTTTCTCCACGCATTTTCTGTTGTTCGGTATATTTGGCCCGTTGCAAGCATCTTGAGAACCAAGGATTATCTCGAGGTTACAGGAATAAAGAGGTGACCTGGAGTGAAGGATAAACTAAAAGCACCTTGAGGGCCCGTTTTGTCACGTTCATCTGCGCCATTACATGTTCCTTGAGATGCATTGCAATTTTCCATTTTCGATACGTTATTTGTAGTGAAAGAAAACTTGAAATTCACTTCCTGGAATCTCGGACGTGATGATTAATCCAATTTTTGGCATTTTTGGCGCTTCAGGACGATTTTTCTCGAAAATTTGGCAACGAAGGGAAAAGGTACTCAACACATTTTTATGTATTTTTTTACGTTCTTTCCGAAATTGTACACGGTTTCTAGATTAAATTAAGTTTCACACACGTAAACTTGAAAAAACCCCTAAAAATTGGTGAAAATTGGCAACAATGGACCGTTAGGCCTTCTAAAATTCACAGGAAGCCATTTTTATGGCCAGATATGAAAAGTACGTAGAAAAATACATATAGTACACACCCATAGAGGATGACTAAGGTCGAGAAACATTCAAAAGAGCTGCCTTCAAGTATAAAAAGGCCGCTAAAATCGACATCTCGGTGAATTTTCACATCGTGGGAATCCAGGTACAACTATGATATTTTAATATGTTGTATGGATGGATAAGAGCTGTTACCTGGTACAATATGAAAGTTGTACTCCCCTTTCTTGAACCTTAGGCGCGGCGATTTATCGATTTTTTGCCGTTTTTGACACTTTGGGACCAATTTTCTCGGAAATTTGGCAACGTAGGAAAAAATTTTACTGAACATTTTTTATTCATTTTTTTACTTCCTTTTCAAAAATGTACACTGTTTTTGGATTAAATTGAGTTTTGAATGTGTTAAATGGAAAAAACCCCCCAAAAATGGGCCAAAAATGGCAACAATGGGCCATAAGGCCCCTTAAAATTTGTCGGAGGCCTTTAAAAAGGCCAGAACGAAAAGTACGCAAAAAAATACATGATAATCATGTGCTGGAAGAGTGATAACAGTCGAAAAAGTCGACGAAAATAATTGTTTTTCGATTCCAGGATTTTGGGTTTGAGGCGCTGCTGCGCCCTTGCATGGGCTCCGTTCGGTCTAATATTTGGCACAGAGTCTACCTAAGACTAGTACTTTGAAAATATGAAACATTTAGCAAAATCCAGGTGGGGCCGGAAAAGGCCCAAAACGTTACTCCTCCTTTACATTAACCGCAATATAAGGGAGGAATTTTAAGAAAAGGTGAATAATCAATGTGAAACGGGATAAACATTTATAAAACAGGATGGATAGGGATAAAACAGGATGGAAAGTGAACAAATAGGATAGAAAAGGATAAAATAGGATAGAGACGGATAAAACTGAATACATCCCACCCTTTAATTTATTGATCTTTTTTTTATCTACCTCCGATGTATCGTTTGAAATAATAAAGCAGGATTGACAGGGATAATACGGGATTTATTGAAATTAACCGGGATAAAAGGTAAGAAATCGCTCTTTGTATATCGATCTTCGATGTATCGTTCGATGTAAAGCAGGATTAACAGGGATAAAACGGGATTTATTGATATTAACTGGGATGAAAGGGAGGAATTTTACCTAAACAGGATAATCATGGATAAAACGGGATGTACTTATATTCATTAACCGTGATAAAAGGAAGGATATCGGTCTTTGTATATCGATTTTCGATACATCGTTTGCTATGAAGCAGGATTAATAGGGATAAAAGGGAATTTATTGATAACCGGGATTTATTGATAACCGGAATTTATTGATACTGGGATAAAAGGGAGGAATTTTATCTATACAGGAAAGTCGTGGATAAAACGGGATGTATCTTTATTCATTAACCGGGATGAAAGGAAGTATATCGCTCTTTGTACATCAATATTCGATGTATCGTTTGATTTAAAACAGGATTGACAGGGATAAAACGGAATTTATGGAGATTAGCCGGAATAAGAGGGAGGAATTTTACCTTTACAGGATAGTCATGGATACAACGGGATGTACGTATATTTATTAACCGGGATGAAAGGAAGGATATCGTTCTTTGTAATTCAATCTTCGATATATTGTTTGATTTAAAACAGGTTTGACTAGGATAAAACAGGATTTATTGATACCTATTAACCAGGATGAAAGGAAGGATATCGTTCTTTGTATTTCAATCTTCGATGTATCGTTTGATTTAAAACAGGTTTGACTAGGATAAAAAAGGATTTATTGATACCTATTAACCAGGATGAAAGGGAGGAATTTTACCTATACAGGATAGTCAAGAGGATAGATAGGGATAAAATATGGTATTCTTTCTAGATCTTCGATATATCATTCGATATGAAGCAGGATAGACAAGGGTAAAACTGGATGTATTGATAATTAACAGGGACGAAATATAGGAATTTTAAGAAAAAGGCAATAATTAGTAGGAAACGGTATGGATAAGGATTAAATTGGATAGATACGGATAGAATAGGGTACTGCTCATCAATCTTCGATATACAGTTTGATATAAAACGGGATGGACAGGGGTAAAATGGGATGCATTGATATTAACTGGGGTAAATGGTGGAATTTTGAGAAAAGTTGAATAATCTTCTCAGCAACCAAGGAGCCCACCCCCTCTGGACTGCCTCATGTGGCACTCAAGGAACCAAACCACCCCAAGTAGCATGGATTGCAATTTCATTGCAATGGATTGTGAGTTGATTGCAATTTTTGCTTGTTGCCTATACGTTCATTTGAAGGCGCTTAAAAAGTTGCAATTTTATTGCAATAAGTTTGCAAGAAATGTAGATTATGCTTGTTTTTCAAGGCACTATAAAGACTGCAATTTCGGTGCAATCATGTTGTAACAAATTCACGCCATGTGCCTGGCATCCAATTCTCTAGTTGTTTTAAAGTTTTTTCGACTTAAATGTCTCACCTACCTAACCCATATAGCCCAACATATTTTGAAAATATTGTCACCTTTATCAAAATATTTTCATGGCAATATTGTAAGTAAAATATTTTCAAAATATTTTTAAAACATTTTAAAGGAATATTTTGAAAATGTTTACAAAAAATATTTTTAAAATAATTCAAAAATATTGCCTGTAAACATGCATGTTAAAAATATTCCTTAAGAAAGTTTTGAAAATATTTTAAAAATATTTTTTGAAAATATTTTTAAGTTCTCAAGTTAGTATGTGGTATAATTTACACCGGTGTTAATTTAGTGTGAGTACCTATTACGTGATATCGAAAAAAAAAATCAGACAAAAAAAATATGAAAAAAATAAATAACACGAAAAAAAATAAATAATAGGCAAAAGAAAGAAGCCTGAGAAAAACGGCGTTAATCAAATCTATGATGAATGTTGAGCCACGCACTGACGCAATGCATGCGATAACAGCCTTAACAGGCGTGATTTCAACCAAGCTCATCATCAGCTCCCTGTAGCTCAGTGGAAGAGTGCTCCGCTATGACATTCGCGGGTCGGGTTCAAGCCCACTCAAGGGCGTCCGGTATTTTATGCTGCTAAACGTAGTAGGACATTAGGTAAGCATGGGTTCGAATTATTATAATTTCCCCGGAAAATTTAGGGGTTGAAATTTAAAGGTCGTCAATATTGAAATTTCATTGCAAAAAAAAAAATTGCAACTTTTTTACAATGAGGGGGTCAGATGTTGTAAAATAATTGCAATTTTCTTGCAAGAAAGTTGAAATCATCTGGAAATTTTATTTCATTTAAATTGCAATTTTTTCGTTGCAAAATGCTACTTGGGACCTGAGGGCTGAAGAACTTCCCACAAACACATCAAACACAACAAACTCATCAAACAGACTACACACATCAAATACCAAACACACCAACCACATCAAACTCATTATACACAAGAAACACATGGAACGCTCAAAACACATCAAGCAAATCAAACACATGGAACACACTTAACACATCAAGCAAATCAAATACAAAAAACACATCGAACACACCGAACACATCAAACAGGCCAAACGTGTGAAACACATTAAACATATCAAACACATCAAATAACAAACACACCAAACACATCTAACACAACAAACATATCGAACACATGAAACACATTAAACACATCAAACACAACAAACATACCAAACACATCTAACACAACTAACATATCGAACACATCAAACACAATACCAAACACATCTAACAAAACAAACATATCAAACTTTTCAAACACAAGCAACACATCAAACACAACAAACATACCAAACACATCTAACAAAAGAAACTATCAAACTTTCCAGACACAAGCAACTCATCAAACATATTAAACCTATCGAACACACCATACCCATCCAACAGAACAGAGCCATGGAACACACCAAACAAATGAAACACACTAAACACATCAAACACACCAATCAAATCAAACACACTAAACATATCAAACACACCATACAAATCAGCACACGAAATACATCAAACACACCGCGGCCCCTTGGGCGCCAGGAAGGGCAGTCCCGAAGGGTTGGGCTCCTTGCTTGCCAGGAAGATTATTCTCCTTTTCTCAAAATTCCTCCATTTGACCTGGTTAATATCAATACATCCAGTTTTATCCCAGGCAATCCTGCTTCGCATCGAACGACATCGAAGATCAATGAGCAACCTTTACCATAGTTTGATAGATGCAATAGGATTGATAGGGATAAAACTGCATTCATCCCGTTTAATCTAAGTTCATCCCAATTCAGTTAGATTCATCCTCGCAGTAACAATGAATTTGATTTTAAATTGATTAAATTTCAAATAAATTAAATTTGTATGTCTTGTCCATGTTGTATGTCTCATGAACATAACAAATATGCACCTACTGTCTCAAATTAAATCAATCAAAAATATACCTACATCACTAAATTTGGGAAATTATACAATTACTAAAGGTAATTTTTTATTTAAAGTGATATTGAACGATTTGAATGGATGAGCATCCAAAAGAACATTAGTAGTTTTAATGAAAATTACAGCAATAATGTATAAAAAAATTAAGTGATGTTCTCATCATAAACTGACAGAATCCACGAGGGGGTTGGGCCGCAGAGCCTTCTAGTCTGTTAAAGTAAGCTTTCATTTAAACCTTGGTTTGATCGTCGAATCGAATACCCAAAAAGGGGCCAAATTTTGGGAAGCTCTTTGAATTCTGGCAGTTTTTTCAGTGCGCTCTTGCGGCTTAAATTTCATTCGTATCAAAAGATTGATAAGAACTCATCCTCTTCAAAATTGTAAGTGCTTTAGTTTTGTATAAAACTACTTTGATCAAAACATCACAACTAAATGAGATATTTTAAAAAAAACGGGATTTTCGGCCATTTTTTGAAAATGACGGCGGACATATCTTAACCTAAATGTAAAATTTGGAGTCAACGTCAAATCAATAATAGAAATACTTCATCAAAACGTTTTCCGGCAGAGTTTCCCTGAGAACTTCCCTATTGCCTGGACTGAATGTACCGGGAGTTTGTTCGTGAACTGCACACTGCATACATAGGTATGCGTGTGGTCCTAGCGTTTCCGTTGGGCGCGTAGATCGATAGACATGAATTGTGAAAGACACGAGGATGGGTCAAAAAGCGGGCTTTGCGGAATTGCGGCTGTAACCTAGATCAGCTTGTTCACAATATTTTTTTTTTTTTTTTTTTTTTCTTAAAGAAAGTCTCACTTTTCATTTCCAAATTTCACCAATCCGAAACTTAAGAAGCTGTTAAAATATCGATGATGTAAAAAATTAGGACTTTCCTAGTTGACATTCATCTTTTTGATCTGATTCAAATGAAAATATAAATATTCCTGAGTGATTGATACTGACTAAGCTGATTTAAGCAACAGCACAGTTTAATCAAGACCTATTTGTGCCAAGTTGATGCCTCAGAAGACTGAGAGAAGTTAGTTTATTTACCATAAACATATCATTATCAAAAGCCCGCTATTTCAATCACAAATTTTAAACTATAATTATGAATGTATCTGTCTCCAGCTTAAAGGGCAACTTTAGCGACAGCTTCTATTACACTGGTCAGGAGGCTGATGGATTTTTCCTGCCCTCTGGAAATTACTATTATTACCCCACAAACTTCCCAGTTCGAGAGTATCAAAAAACCATTATCGAAACAGCACTTTTCAACAACACTTTGGTTGTCCTCCCCACAGGTATTCTGTCTTTAATACGGGATTGCGGGAATATTACCTTTAATTGGGTCATTTGTTAAATTCATATTCTGAAAACACGGATTGAACTCAGCGCCTAGAAATTTTTTCAGATTTTCTTAATCCGTGAATGGCAAAGAAATTCCTTTTTGAAAAAGTCATAAATGAGACCCGTTTGACAACATATTTTTGGTGGGGGCTGATGTTGCCAGGCAAAGGGAACGGCGTTTGCTGATTCGCTAGTTCACAAAATACATTTGAAACATGCTACAACCCTCCAGAAATGCCTTGCCACTGACCCATTGTGGGTACACATGTTCGGAGTGAACAATTGTTCATTGGTCAGTTTCATCATTGAGCAATAGACTCTTATCCACAAAGGAAAGAAAACCAAGTGAAGAAAATGCCTCTTAAGATAAATTCGGAGTACCTACATTGCTGACAGAAAAATTTTAAAAAGTTAAGAAGGAATTCTGGTCACATTGAATGTGTATCACAAGGCCCTTAAACAACGAGTAATGAACGATTCACTTTAAATATACTGATTTTCTTTTCCTTTTTTATTCCGCATTTGTTACTCAAAGATTTCAATATTCTTTTTACTGTTGATGCAGGTTTGGGGAAAACATTCATAGCTGCAGTGGTGATGTACAACTTCTATCGATGGTACCCCCGTGGTCTTGTAATATTTATGGCCCCCACCAGACCTTTGGTTACGCAACAAATTAATGCTTGCACAAACATCATGGGAATCCCACCTTCTGATATCACTGAAATCACTGGTAAACCTTCTCATCATTTTCATGTGTTCTTTCATTTAGTGGCTACGTAGCTTGTCCTCTTCTCAAATATTATTGAAATGCATTTTTCAAGGACTTTCTAACAGACTAATCTAAACAACCAAATATGTCTCAATGCATTTGCAAACTTTTGGCACTTAGTCTGATGAAGTGTCAGCATGAAAGCATTGAACCTCATGAGAGAAAAGGAAGGATAGATGAGGTTCAGAGGAAAATAGGAAAACCCTCCATGAAAGAATATTGATAAAAGATTAATAATATAACTTTTTTTACCCAAAATAAACAAATCAAAAAAAAAATTTAAAAAAATTAATTGAAAAATTATTATCAGCCAAAATAATTCCTATCTTAGAGTTAGTTTCGGGAAAAAAAAAAAAAAAAAAAAAAAAAAAAAAAAAAAAAAAAAAAAGTCAATCCCAGACAAGAATCGCTACTCCTCTCGGTCCCACCATCAACCAAATGAATTACACAATCGATCTCAATGGAATCAGCATAATCTGTAACACCATAAATCTTGCAGATCCTTAGGGTAGCTCAGTGTTAAACAGTATTCTATGATTTAATTCTTTTGGTCAAAATATGACAATATTATATTGTAATTTTTTTTCTAGAAACCCCTCCCCTCGGAACTACAGCCGTCAAAACTAACGAATTTCAGATCTCTGAAGAATGACTTAATGTATCGCCAACCATACCTACAAGTTTGCCTTTTTTTAACCTTTAAATGACAAACTGGGTCTACGAAGCCCGGCGGCTTCTTATTTTTCGCGCCGTGGCAGCTGCAATTCTCGGAGAAGTCTGTCCTTCCCAAATAGCTCTATAAAAACCCTTTAAAACATATTTCTCGAAATAAATAAATTTTTGAAATTTTTTTTTAAGGCAAAACAATTTTTTTTCATGTCTACCTCTAGAATGACTAACCCGGGTCTACGAGGCCCGTATTGAGAAAATATGGTTATTTGATAGCTTTGATGCTTTTTTCTCTGTTCTTTGAAGAATTTTCTGATTTTCATACCTCAACTTCTGGGTCATTCCTTGTCAATTCAACAAAGAATATTTTCGACTATTTTTGATCTTCAAGAAATTTCGCCTTCTTGATAACCTTGCTTAAAAACTGCCAAGAACACATTTTTAGGCCCCTATGTCAACAGGGAACGGAGACACAGGGTGGTCAAATTTCACAAAAAATTTGGAATTTTCAGACTTCCCCAACTTTAAAATTCGAGAACTCCGGTTCTATTGCAGCTACAGAGCTCAATCTTAGCTTGTTTGAAAGCTCTTGACGAGCTTTTTAAATTAATGTACAACATGATATACTTCGGACAAAAAATCGAAGCACCCCCTCGCCGCCCGTTTTTAAAACAGGGAGGTGGAAGGGAGAATATACCCCCGATTTTTTCTTAACTTCGCACCCAATTAAAAGAGTATACAGAGAGCATCTGGTCAAAATTTTATGTTGGGACGGCCATGGGATTTTTTATTCCTTCAATTTTAGTGTATTTTCCGAAGGAAAAATAAGCGTTCTCCCTCATGGTGGCACCTAGACCTGGGAGCATGTAAAGAGCACCGATCTCGAGCCACACACATACACACACACCCCCCCACAGACACACATATATATATATAATATAGCGAACTTCATGAGTTGTATAACCGTAACTTTTTATTTATTTTAAACAAAAAATTTTTTACAATGCGACGTTTCGGTGGCTTATTATTCCCACCATCATCAGGCAGAGACTGAGGCGACAAAACAAGGAAAAACAAGAAATAAATACCTAGTCCTCCGATCCAACACGGTCAGGGAAGAGAAGAAAAGATAGTTACAATCTAACGAACATTACAAACATTGTTGCCTGAGTTACAGCTATTAATAAACTTTGATGGTCATCAATTAGAAAGCATCGGTACCTACCAAATAATCCTCAAAATGGGAAAATTCTGTCCTTAAATTCAGGGCATTGCTATTTTTAAGAATGCTTAACCTTTCTAAATTTAAACGGACCTGCTCATTTTTCTCTTGTTTTAGCACTCTGGTGTTATCATAATCAAATTGATGGTTTGTTTCTTTTACGTGCTGCCTAAGTGCCGTTTTTTCATGCTTATTAAACTTGTGTCCGTCAAGGCGCCTATGTACATACTGTGAAGTCTGCCCAATGTAGACCCCTGGGCACCCTTTGCATGGGATTTCATAAACCATGTCGGACATTTTCTCGTTTGGGATTTTGGTTTTTAGAGCTGATTTAAACCCTTTCAAATTACACTTATTTGTTGTTACTAGCGATAATCCAAATGGTTTTATTGCGGCACTTAATTTTTCAGAACATGAGGACAAATATGGTCCAACCACCGTCTCTTCTTTTCCCCTATTTTTGTGAGGGGGGAAACCGTTGTAGCAAGAATTTATTACCTCCGCAAAAATTGACTCGATAAGTGACCACGGGTAACAATTCTCAATCAACAATTGCTTTGCCTCTTTTATTTTGTCTTTTCTGAGCAAAGGATGTGTCAACAAACATACACGCGTTGCAAGATTTTTTACCACATTGATTTTTTGTGGAAGTGGTTGCAGACAAAAAATTGAGATATCTACCAGAAAATATTGGTTTTTTAAACCATGACGTGATCAATTTCCCTCTGTTTTTTATGACAGTGACATCCAAGAAATTTAAAGAGTTGTTGACTTCACGCTCGAGTGTAAAATTTGATATTGCTCGAAAAATTATTGAAAAAATGGAAAACATTGTCAAGATCATCTTTGTGACAGCATAAGATAATATCGTCTGCAAAACGTTTATAGAATAGCAATTTATAAGGGAACACTTGAAATAATTTTTCCTCAAAGTATTCCATTACCAGGTTGGCAACATTGGCGCTTACTGGTGACCCCATTGCCAAGCCGTTTATCTGCTTGAAGCATTCTTCGCCGAAAGTGAATACTGTTGACTCTAAACATGCTTTAATGCCGGCTAAAAATTGATCCTCTGGCAACGTTGTATGGGGAGCAATTGTCATCCATTTTTCTTTAATAACATCAAGGGCTAGTTTTATCGGAATATTTGTGCACATAGACACAACGTCTAATAAAGCTAAAACAAAGTCATCAGGTAATGATTGGGTTTTGAGAAAATCTACGAATTCATAAGTATTCTTGACAGTGTTCCCACTTTTCTAAAAACCAATAAAAAACCAAAATTAAATTAATTTTGGATCGGAGGACTAGGTATTTATTTCTTGTTTTTCCTTGTTTTGTCGCCTCAGTCTCTGCCTGATGATGGTGGGAATAATAAGCCACCGAAACGTCGCATTGTAAAAAAATTTTTTTTTAAAATAAATAAAAAGTTACGGTTATACAACTCATGAAGTTCGCTTTATTATTCATAAAATAACCATGAAATTTTATATATATATATATATATATATATATGGAGGGGGTGTGTGTGAGTGTGTATTTCAGCCAGCGTGAGGATTTTTCAGTTTTCAGAGCGTTGAGCAGCAATTAATTTATTAGTTTCTTGAAACAAAATTTCTGGGGTTTATAGTCCCTTCAGCGTAATTTTAAACTGCTAAGAAAAAATCGGAATGCGTTAATTACTTTTTGCACAGCGAGGGGTCAAAGTGGAGGGAGGTTTAATTTTGTCCACGTGATAACTCGAGTAAAAATGAATATTTTGAAATTTTGACGGTAGTTGGAGATCTACTAAGACCGGTTTCCTATTGAATTTCAACAAAATCAGCCAACGCGTTCCATAATAGTGGCAATTTACCGTTTTTATGGGTGAGGGGGGGAGGAGTTGCGCTAAATCTCGAATAAAAATGATATTTTGAGCTGAAATTTAAATGGTAGTTAGAGGCCCCACCAAGTTTGGTTCCCCATATAATTTCAGCAAAATCGGCTCATGCGTTTTGTATTAGCGGTCATTTATATGTTTTACAGGCGGGAGGAGGGGGGTTGCGTGAAAATATTTCTCAACGTCCAATCAATTTTTCCCCAATATTAAATCCGCTCAGGTGAGAATATAAAAAAAATGAGGGAAAGGATAGGTCGGAATTTAGTATAAATCATAACTGGGATCTAGGGTCAAGTTTAATCAGCCAAGGGGAACGTTTTCTTCAAACATATCTGTGGCAAGAGGGGAAGGGTGAATGATTTCATTCCTCAATGCGACGCTACCCTTCAGAAAATACATTCATGCCGTGGTAAATGCGCGGACTACAAAAAGAACCGTCCCCTACTTGCCGGCAACCCCACAGGAAAGCTCTGCCGCTAGCGGCAGGGTTTTTCCATTATTTTATCACTGGATTTTTTGTGCATTTAAGCGGCCCAAAATGAATAATTCGGACTTAATGGTCTCCGTTGAAATAAAATTAGAATAATTCCAATTTACTTACATTAGTGAGGCCAAAGAATACGAAACTTCGGTTCCACCCGGTGGAGGAGGACAGAGGGGCAGCCTACAGGGGTGGGGGATGTTGCTCCTAAGCATAGTTAAGGTTTGCAGTTGGTCCTCTGTAAGTCTTAAGTCTTGCTCGGAGAGGGTGGGGGAAAATTACGACTTTAGAAATACAAATGAAAGCATGCAGGAAGGAGAGGTCCAAATGGGGAGTCGGAGGTTTTGGCTTGTGTATCCAATGCCTGGAAGCTCTAAATGTGCTGACACCTACAAATTTCAGATGGCTTGAATCATGTTGCAATTTCAGTGCATTTATTTAATCAGGTCAAAATTTTTTAATTATTTAAAAATATTATACTTCTCAGATGAAGCAGCCTCTCAGTACAAAAACAGAAAAAAATTCATTAATCTTAGTAACCATGCAGAAGATTTTGGTATCTCTGCAGAGTGGCATTTTTTTACCAACTCTCACGGCAAAGGAGTATGTGATGGAGTCAGAGAGAGTGTGTAAAGATTGGCCAGCTGTGCAAGTCTTCAGCGTCCTTATTGTAATCAGATAATGACACCTTGGCAATTATTTGACTGGTGCCAGAGTGATTCAAGCAACACGAACGTCCACTCAGTCACTACAGCCAAATATGTAACAGAGCCAGAAAAATTGGACGAAAGATTCAGTATCTGTCAAACTATAACAGGGACTCAAAAACTTCACAGTTCCATACCGTTGCAAACAACAAATATAGTTCCAATGGCAACATTTTTTTCTGAGTTTGAAAGCAGTTTAAAAGTTTCGGTTATAGGAGAGAAAAACCTTTGTGAGGATCTTCTCTTAAAATTAGACGATGTTCGAGGTTTTGTAATCTCCTGTTACGGCAAGAAGTGGTGGTTCGTTTGTGTCCTCCAAACATATTTAACAACAGAGGAGGTGGAACTAACCTTTTTACCTCCTCCTGGACCCAACCGATCATACTGCAACCCACAGAAGGTAGGTGTGACGACCGTCGCATTAGGTGACATACTCATGTGTGTCACGCCTACCAGAAGAACCTATGCATGAACCAAAGCCGAAATGGAAGAGGCATCAAGCCTCTTGAAGAAAAAGCTGAAATGAAAATTCCTTTTAGGTTGAAATCTATACCATTTCAGCAAGTCTTTGCTCGATTGACCATGGTATGAGAAATGAACTTTCACCTAACTCAGCTTATCTCAGGTCATGGAGCATTTATGTACTCCCTGCATAAAAGAAAGGTTACTGCTCCTAATAAATGTCCTTTCTGCCCAACGGAGATTGATACACCAGAGCATGATATATTCAAAAGCAGACACTTTGACTCTGAAAGAACTTCCTTAGAAGAAGACATTTCAAATAAACTCAACATCGAAGACTTCCAGGAGATACTCCTCTCATCCAAAGAGAACTGGCGCAAGACGACCCGTTTGATCTCTGCCACGATGCAGGCCAGAAAGAAGAAAATGGACGAGAACTCATCGGTTGATGGTATGCCTCCTGAAGGCGTTTCCGACAATCATCATCTTCTTATTCAAATTTATTTTGCTCTTACCTCTTCAATTTCAGCTCGTTCGATAACAGTTTAATTTTAAATTACTTAGCCCTCTAAATTTTCTGTTCAGTTTTAACAAAAGTTACTAAACCCTGTTATAAATATTATTCAATTTTAGCTTTAAATTTAATGTTTAAAGAGCAACGCCAAGAATGGCACAATTTGGGCCAACGGGGATTTTTCTGAAACCGGGCCCAAACAATACCTTATGATACCCTGAAACTCTGGTTAAAATTTTAGCTTGAGTATACGCACGATTTTTAAGAGACGAGGGAGCAAAGTTGCCAACTCGCCATCATTCTGGACAGCATTTCTACAGCAAATAGACGAAGAAAATGGACGAAAAAGTTACACCTTTGATGGGTTTCGGCTGTAATTGTTCTTATTGGGCCCCCAAGCATTTAACTGTGTTCAGTTTTAAAAATTTTGGTCGCACAGTGGTCCAAAATGGGGAGAAATCGTCGACAAATCAGGATTCTTTGTCAAATTTTTAAAAATTGATGTAAAATTGTCGGTCTGCTGCAGTTTTCATGGCTAACAATGTTCTTATCGGTCTTCAATGCATGAAATTGTGTTCAGCTTCACAAATTTACATCGCACAGTGGTCAAAAATGGGGGAATTAGTGGACAAATTAAGATCCTCTGTGAAACTTTTAAAAATGAAGTGAAACTGTTGGTCCCCTGTTGGTCCGCAGTTTTAGTGGTCTAATGGTGCTGATGAGCAGCGTCAGGTTTTTCTTACTGATTTTTGTCGTGCCCCAGATGTTCACACTGTAAAAAATTATCGAGAGTATCGCACTAACTATTAGCTTCTTTTTCGAGAAGGTCGGACCTCCTATATTTGGCAGAATGCTGGAGAAGGTGCGAATAGTCATGTTGGCTTTCTCGGCAACCCTTCGGAAGTGAGTATTGAAAGAACCGTCACAGTCCAGCCAGATACCGAGTTGCTTGATCGCCGGAGCAGGAGTTATGGGATGATCGGCTACCTTAATTTTATGGTTTGTTGAATTCTTCTTCTTCTTCCTTTTATTTGAAACTATCATCGCTCCTGTTCTTGTTGGTGCCATGACTAAGTAGACGTTTCTAAGTTCTGCTTCTAGTTCTTTAGTAATTGAGTTGGCAGTATTTGATGGAGAAAATCTGTTTTTATTGTTGATTAGGATAGTTAAGTCGTCAGCGTAGGCAGTTTTTTGGCAAGTGAAGGATGTGGACAAGTCTACAATTTTATTGTAATATAGGTTCCAAAGAAGTGGACCGAGTATCGAACCTTGGGGGGCTCCACTATTGATTTTGATTGTCATACCGTTTATCTTAATAAATCTGCCTGAAAGGTAGCTAAGTAAAATGCGGATCAAGTAAGAAGGCGCGTTTTTGTCGAGTAATGATTGGTGAATATCCAACCAGCTGAGAGAGTTGAATGCATTCTTGATATCAATTATTAGCATAGCAAGACACGGAGGATGAGCTGTGTTAAGATTCAGGTCTTTGACAATTTCATTTCTCACTTTGTTAATCGCATCAGTGGTAGAGTAGCCTTTCCTAAATCCGTGCTGGTTATCTGAAAGGGAAAATTCGGGTAGCTGTCTTGCGGCTATAATATGTTCAAAAATCTGTCCCAGGATGTGAAGCATACAGATAGGTCTGAAAGCTTTCTCGACTCCATTAGGCTTTTGTTTGGGGATTAAAGAGAGATTAGCTAATTTCCATTCACCTGGAAAAATCCCTTCCCTCAGATAGCAGTGGAACATATCTAGGCCTTCATTACTGTTTGCAAGTACGAAAGCTTTCACAACTTCGGGAGGGAAATAATCAGGGCCGGGTGACTTCTTGTTTTTAATCTTCGAGACCGCTCTATGTAATTCATCTATGGTTATTTTGGGAAAATCTTCTTGGATAAAAAGGGGCCAAGTTATATCTGCGTGTGTCGGAAAGAGCTTATTTACAGTGGCAATTGCTTCTTTGTCTGAAATCGAGGAGCCGTCTTGGTTTACTAGTGATTCGAGTCTTCTCTTCCGGGACTTGTACGCTCTACCCCAAATATCATTATTGAGTTCTTCCATCCAACCTTTCCACATATCTGTTTAGCAATCTTGATCTTTATGGGAAGTTCCTTCCTTTGCATTTGGAGTTTGGAGAGCAGGTATGACCTTAGTTTCTTGTCGCTGGTACGAGTGATTTGCCTACGAATGGCGGTACAGCCTTCTTTTGAGCGTCGAATATCATCATTCCACCATGGTGCAGATTTTTTCCCACAACCAGCATATTTCGTCTGAAAAGATTGGTTACATGCAGCAGTCAGGATATTAAAACAAGTCATGGCCGTGAGGACCGTAATGGCGGCTGTCTTTTTTACTGCTGTGACTGTATGAGGGCTGTCCCAAAAGAAACCGGTCTTTTGTCATAGAAGGCGAACCGAGCGTTGTAATGCAGTTTTCTTGGGCTTGTTTGAAAGCTGATAAGCTTTTGAAGATGCTTGTTTTTACAGAATGCATAAATTCGTCTTGGTAAGGAAACTACACGCTTTGGAATGAAGGAAAGTCAAACTCGAGTTGCGATTTTTGTCTTTATTTCAAGAAAAATTTAGATACAACTTGAAAAAAACCCAGGTTTTAAGTTAAAAACTTCGTTGTTCTCTTATTCAAATGCTTAAAAATAAGGATATTAACATTTTAAGCAGCTTACCAAGTCATCACTTATCCCCTTCAAAATACTCGCCAGCTTTGTCGATGCATTTTTGCCACTGTTCTTCAATTGGGAGAAACACTGTTGGAAATCCTCAGGTTCGAGGAATTGTCCATCATGAATTTTTACCGAAAGGAGAAACTGTCAATGGCGAATATTACAATGGTGTTCTGAGACGTTTGCGCGAAAATGTCCGCAGAAAATGTCCCGAGCTTTGGAAAGAGAATTCCTGGTTTCTGCATCACAATAATGCACCTGCCCATGCATCCCTCCAAATTCGCGAATTTTGTGCAAAGAATGCCATGAGTGTCCTCCCTCATCCCCCCTATTCACCTGACCTGGCTCCGTGTCATTTTTTTTTATTTCCACGACTTAAATCTACCTAAAAAGGTCGACGTTTTCAAACCATTCCGGAAATTCAAGAGAACACCTTGAAGGAATTGCAATCATTCAAACCTGAGGAATTCCATTAGTGTTTCTCCCAATTGAAGAAACGGTGGCAAAAATGCATCGACAAAGCTGGCGAGTATTTTGAAGGGGATAGGTGATGACTTGGTAAGCTGCGTAAAATGTTAATTTCCTTTTTTTTAAGCATTTGAAGAAGAGAGCAACGAAGTTTTCAACTTAAAACCAGGGGTTTTTTAAGTTGTCTCTATATTTTTCTTGAAATAAAGACAAAAATCGCAACTCGAGTTTGACTTTCCTTTATTCCAAAGCGTGTAGTTTCCTTACCAAGACGAATTTATGCATTCTGTAAAAACAAGCATCTTCAGTAGCTTATCAGCTTTCAAACAAGCCCAAGAAAACTGCATTACAACGCTCGGTTCGCCTTCTATGACAAAAGTCCGGTCTCTTTTGGGACAGCCCTCGTGCGTTTTGTGAAAGCCTTCAGATTTTCTCTTTTCACCCACCACCCTTCTGAGAGTGTCTGAGTTTCCGGAAACAGCACGAGAGGTCAATTTATGTCTACTGTTTCTGATCTTGAATGTGACAGTATTATGGTGGCTGAAGTTTTCCACATCGTGCGTTTTAACATCAAAAATCCGGTTTTGTAAAGAGGCTGAACTAATTATCAGGTCAATAAAATATCGTCCCATTGGACCCTCGAAGGTGGGGGTTTTTGATCTAGGGTCATAATGTGCTATTAAGTCGTTTGATTCGATCCATTCTCGACAAATTCTCCTGCGTGAATCTTCGAGACGATCACCCCAGGAAGTTGAACGACAGTTAAAGTCTCCCATCAGGATGACAGGACGGGTTTGATTTTTTATATCGTACTCTAGGGCGTCTAAGGTAGCACTAAAGTCTTCTAACGAGAGAGCGGGGTGTGGGTGGAAATAGCAACTGTAAAAAATAATGTTGTCGTATTCCATAGAGACAAAACCTCTATGACGCTTCCAATTTCTACAGCCTCCAATAAGGCTCTTGGTTGTGAAGATCGCAACGTCGTCCCGTAGATCGCATAAGTGATTGTCATACTTCGCTTTCCTAATGTTTGGTTCTGGTATTACGATAATGCCACATTTGAGATTATCAGCCAGTTCTTTGGATGCGTCATGGGATTCTGGAACTCTAACAGCATTGCAGAGAAGAGCCGAAAAGTATTCTGTAGATTCAGGAGGGCTGGGGTTGGTTTGTCCTTTGTTCTTCTTGAGATTTCTCCGGTTTGTTTTGGAGATATCTTTAACTGCTAAAATTGGTTGTTTTGAGCTTAGCCTCCTCAGCGTGGATGAAACGAGGGCATTTTTTGCTCCAAATTGGGTGGGTCAGATTTTCAAGAGATCCGCTTTGAGTCATGGGGCAAACCGCAGAAAAAACACTTCTGGTCGGGGGATCTGCACGATTTTGCCGCATGTCCGTAGATAAAACACTTGTGGCATCTGGTGGGATAGATACTGTCATTTCAGGGGCAACTGCTCAGACCTATGAAGAGGCGTCGAACGTTCACGATGGTGTGACGGATAGGAGGAGTACATTCCGCGATAACTGTTTTAGTGCTAAATCTTTGATCGGCTTTTGTTTCAAAGGATTTTACTATCTTGAAACCATTCTTAAATTCGTGGATGTCGAAGCGGGAGTTATTTTGAATGAAACTATTTTTGTCAACAATATCTTGGATGATGTCTTCATTTGACAGGTCGCCTTCAATGTTTCGAATTTTTATTCGTGGGTTTCTAAGACATAAGACTTGGCATACAAGGTTTCCAACAGCATTGAGTTTATCTTTAATTTGTTGAATGTGCGTAGAATTTGCGTCCGAAGTATATCATGTTGTGCATCAATTTAAAAAGCTCTTCAAGAGCTTTCAAACAAGCTAAGATTGAGCTCTGTGGCTGCAAAAGAACCGGAGCTATTGAATTTTAAAGTTGGCGAAGTCCAGAAATTCCAAATTTTTTGTGAAATTTAACCACCCTGTGTCTCCGGTCCCTGTCGACATAGGGGCCTAAAAATGTCTTCTTGGTAGTTTCGAGGCAAGGTTATCAAGTAGGCGAAATTTCATGAAGATCAAAAATATCCTAATCAAAAATAATTGAAATCCTCCTTCAACTGTTCCCGTGACTCTCGAATCTCCGGCCACCACGCTTTCCGTACCAGCGTGTAAAAAGGCATGAAAAAAAGCAAAAGATTGCGTGGGTGTCGAATTCCGGTTTCCCGAAGAAGTGCATGCCTAACTCCCTCCACCGAGCGAGATCCGGCGACACCGTGCGCTCGAGTCATATGAGCACAGAATGACCATGGCAACAGCAACTTCGCTTTCCGTCTCCAAAATTCGCTTGACCTACAAAGAAACTGGGTTGGGCCCAGTACCCTTGGAGAGCTCCCACACCGCCCAACGCGGGACGAAGGGCAGAACCTCCAGTCCAAACGCGGCCCCAATAGGCACGACGGAGAGGGAGCCAATGCGATTCATCCGAAAACCCTCAATTAACTTATCCCTCATGCAATTTATCCGAAAGCCCCCCCTCCCTCCTCCCCCGGAATGGAGGAGTGGGCTTTATTGAACGTCGCCGACCCAGTGCCAACCAGCAGAGCGAACGGGAAGGTACAAAGTGGGGGACTTTAGGCATAGCAGTCGAATAAACGGCTTCATGGAGCGCAGCGCCCCTCCAAGACGGTGTGGGTCGGTAATTTTTAAACTTACCTAAGCTCCGGCCGCCCGGGGGCACTCGCATGCCGAATACCGGGACGAAAGGAAGAACGCAGTGGGAGCGGCGGCGGTTTTCCCGAAAAAACGCTAAAGGACTCTAGCAATCCCCTGCAGGATCGGACTGGAATATCCGGCCGCCAGGGTCCCGCCGATCAATTCTCAGGAACGTGGGACACTGTGGGGAGGGGGGGGGGGAGGCAAGAATCTATAGGTCGCGGTGGACCGCCAATAATTTTATTATATAGGTCGATAAATCTTATTTTGACCTAAAGAATTGATTTTTAAATCTGACAACCCTTACGCACCCTGAATATCACTTACTGTCTGCCTGTCCTGCTTACCACTACACCAGTAAATAATACATGCAAAACCATCAAAAAGATATAAACCAAATTCTCAGGAAGGTCACAGAAGAGCAGTTTTTGAAAGATTTTTATCACGACTTTGCCACAGGTTGAAGAAATTCATTTTTATTTTTCCATAGGTTTAAAAATGGGATCCTGTTCGATCAATGAGTAGCTAGTTTTTTTTTATTCTTTCACTGTGTAAACACTAATGCATCATGTAATAATGTACTGAATGTAATTTGGAGTACGATGTGCTACACATGTAAGATTTTCTGGCCAGCCAGCCTCTCCCCCTTGTCAAATCCTTTTGGGCATACATATGTAAATAAATGACTATCTATTCCATTCAAAGTTACAGCTTTGATGATAAAGTTTTTCATCTTCTTTAATGAATCAAATTTAGTAGTTTTATTCCATAAGATTTAATTGTTGTCTCTTATTGTTGTTCAGGAAAATCTGTCAAAACAAATAGAATAGACAGTTGGAAACAAAAACGGATATTTTTTGTGACCCCACAAGTAATGGCCAATGATGTTCTTAAAAATGTCTGTGATCCAAACAGAGTCAGATGTGTAATTTTTGATGAAGCACACAAGGCACGGGGTAACTATTCTTACTGCCAGGTAAGCAAACCTAGTCTCCTCGATATAGTGATCAAATTCATTTCAGCCCTATAATTGAGTGGATTCTAATTTTGTAAACTTTTTCAGATACCTCATATTTGTTGTGAGGGGCCTAAATTTTTAACATGTTTCCCCAGTATAGGTTTTTTGGCGATGGTTTATTTGAAACGGAAAGGCGGCTGACTAGGCAAATATGAGGTGCGCGAGGCAGGCCTCACCTCAGAGGGTCGGTCGGTGAGGAGACGCAACAAAAGAGACGAGACGAGCGTGTACGAAAGGAAAAACAACGGTTTATTGGACAACAAAACACAGTGAAAAGGCACAGCTCGAAATACAATATAAATGAAAACTCGACACGAGGTAAAAAGGCTAATGAGAAACGGAGGAAGGAAGGGAACCTTGATCGACGGCCAGAGACGCGGAGAGGCAAGCGAAGGCTGAGGCTCAAGATGGCGGACAGCCGCGGTCACTGGTTGAGAACCAAGGTCCAGGGGAGGGGAGTGTTACGCAACGGCCAAGCATATCTCCGCAAGGATATGAAAGACTGCTGCAGACCGTCACATATTTCAAACTAGCGGGAGTTTCAATGCACCAGTTCCATGTCTCCTGTAATAAAGAAAATTTATTTATACTTCGGCTCCACTGCAACTTTTGCAACAATTTCGATATATTTATATCAAAAGGAACTATATTTATTCTGACATGAACCCCGGGATCCCGAAAAATACGTGCATGAGAGGGCTTCTGTCATAATGGATGTTGTTCGTTTTGATTAAAATGCATCCATTTATATACAGGGTGTTTCAGACCACCGGTACCAGGCCTTTTTCTCGGTTGGTTTAGGTCGTACGAAGTCGGAGACCGTGGGGTTGAATAGGGAATTGACCCCAAGGAATCTGAATTTCGTGGTCCCGAAACCCCACCCCCCCCCCCTTGGGAGGTAAAGGGAGGGTCACGATGCTAAAAGTCACGGTTCCCGACCGAATTGCGGATGAATCGCATCAGAATTGAAAAGCACGGAAAATTTCGCGTGGAATTGACCCCTAAAAATCCAAAATCGGACCATCCAAGGCCCAAAAATGAACCCCTAAAGAGGGGGACAGTATCCCCCTCCATAATTTCTCTTTGGTCTCAAAATTGACGTAAATTCTCCAGAAAAAGACGGTTACCCAGGTAATCGACCTCGAAAAATCCAAATTTCATGGTCCCGAAGCTCCTCTAGCTCCCCTTGGGGGGTAAACGGGGGGGGCCAATTTTAAAAATCGGGGCTCCTTTCCGAATCGCAAATTGATTGCATCCAAATTGAGGAGCAGAACACATTTACATTTTAAGTGACTCCTAAGAGTTCTAATTGACCCCCCTGAACGGCAGAAAGTAACCCCCTGAGGAAGTGGGCCTCGCCCCCGCCGAAGATTCCTCAGGATTCGTCTTTGGTCGCAAAATTGACGTTGATTCTCCAGAAAAAGACGGTCTCGACCGACGGGTAATCTCTCGACGATGTAATCGACCCCGAGGAGCTTAGGGAACATGAAATTTAGAGTCCTCGGGGTCGATTACACGGGAAACCATCTTTTTCTGGAGAATCGACGTCAATTTTGCGACCAAAGACGAATCCTGAGAAATTTTTGGCGGGGGCGAGGCTCCCTTCCTCAGGGGTTACTTTCTGCCGTTCAGGGGGGTCAATTAGAACTCTTAGGAGTCACTTAAGATGTAAATGTGTTCTACTCCTCAATTTGGATGCAATCAATTTGCGATTCGGAAAAGAGCCCCGATATTTAAAATTGGGCCCCCCCTTCCCCGTTTACCTCCCAAGGGGAGCTAGAGGAGCTTCAGGACTATGAAATTTGGATTTCTCGAGGTCGATAACCTGGGTAACCGTCTTTTTCTGGAGAATTTACGTCAATTTTGAGACCGAAGAGAAATTATGGAGGGGGGTACTGTCCCCCTCTTTAGGGGTTCATTTTTGGGCCTTGGATGGTCCGATTTTGGGTTTTTAGGGGTCAATTCCACGTGAAATTTTCCGTGCTTTTCAATTCTGATGCGATTCATCCGTAATTCGGTCGGGAACCGTGACTTTTAGCATCGTGACCCTCCCTCTACCTCCCAAGGGGGGGGGGGGGTGGGGGGGTTTCGGGACCACGAAATTCGGATTCCTTGGTGTCAATTCCCTATTCAACCCCACGGTCTCCGACTTCGTGCGACCTAAACTAACCGAGAAAAAGGCCTGATACTGGTGGTCTGAAACACCCTGTACTACACTTTATTACCTCCTCATGTGTATTTTCAATGAAACTTATCGTTTAGAAGGTGATCCGATGATTATGTGTCCTGTCTCCCACTGATTCATCTCGCAATAAGAAAATTTCAAGTGCCCATTGCCTCATAATGATTGCTTTTGTTGGATTCTTGTTATTTGGGGGTATAGAATAAGAGTTATAAGAAAACCAACAACCTGCACCTGCAATATTGTTTATAGCCTTTTCTGAAAACAACTCAAGCAGGAAGGAGCAGAGCATGATAGAGGAAAAAAGTATGAATGATAGCCAGATCAACACATTGTGTCGTTCAAAATTGCTTGCTTCAGTGACACTTGCCTCTCTGTATGAGCTGATTCAGGCCTAAATGGTGCTAGAGACAACATATCTAGAGTATGGCTCAGTTATGCTCGGGATAATCTACAGGGTGAGCCAGCAGTTCCAAGATGGCCAGCTAACTTTTGAATGGCTTCACCTATAAAGATGAAAGAAGGTTATTCACATAGGGGAAAAATGTACTCAACCCGGAATGCAAGAAACTTTGTGGGCTAATAGTACTTGTTGAGAGAGGCTTCTCTCTAGTTCTGCTTTCGCAGGAACCCCAGGGAAACAGCATTGCCATTTTTTATAGTCGTAACCTTCAAACATCCATAACTTTTGCAAAAATGCAGTTACAGTCACAGAACTCATATTCATACTAAAAAACGCAACAAATTATGCTCTATCGACCTACGCAGAAGTTTGAGTCCATCATTGCCACGTTTTGGCTACTTATTTTATTTATTTTCATAATTATTGAAAATCACGTCACCGTCTGAAAGAATGTTTGCAGTTGGTGGGGATTGAATAAAAACCTGTCAGAATTATTGTTCGATTGATATTGCCCCCATTGATATGTCATACTTTTCTGAGAGGCTTAGGAAATACTAGTTATAGCGATTTAAAAATTCGGCAACACGCCGAACACCTGACTTTGACCCTCGTTCCTGTACGTTTCGCGACTTAGTGTTGAAGCAAAACGCCTAAACCGAACATAATTTGAAAAATCAGTTCATGTTTTGCGCTTTTTTGAAACTGACATTACCGAAGGAATTGACGCGGCGGCGGAGTTGCCGGTTTTCAACTGCTGCGATCACAATTTGAAGTATTAGTCATTAAATCACGTCCAGTTACAGTTTTCAATCCAAACTAACCGTTTACGACATGGTGTTCATAACATTTCCTACTTTCCGTAGGAATTCACGTAAATGCGGGGTTCCCAGTTTTCAAGAAAATTACCACTGCAATCAAAATATAATGTATTAATCATTTAATCACATCCAGCCACATACACGTAGCCTCATTCTGTAGTTGGTACCGTCGATTTATCCTATCGACGGTTCGCTACATCGATCGCTACTCTAGAGGAATTCGTATATTGAATATGCTCTCCTTCAAAAATATATGATTACTACTAATCAACTGCAACGGTTCAAGCTTTATGAATTTGAGCTTGCTACCGCCTTGTGGAAGTTCACTGGTGAACTGTATGTGAAAACGAGAAAATTACAGTGTGGGGAGGGAGGACAGTGCTTATATTATATTAAAATACCCTTTTAAGGGGCTGCCCTATGTAATAAGGATATCAAAATTTTACATCTTTTTTTTTTTAAACAAAATAAGTGTTGTGATTTACGTCAAGTTGTAGTGAGCTAATATCCAATTGTATAAAAATAATATGGGGAAGTAGCAAGACTAAAATACTCACCATCGTATTACACATTAAATCTGGCATACATCGATTATTCTCACCTTTTAATAGATATGAAAAAGTTGTACGTTTGATTAATTGAATTTGGGAACTTAGAACATTTTTACTAAAATGATAATAAATTACCATTTTTCACCTAGTGAAGTATAGACCATGACCTATTCTAATAGCCTCAAACTCAACTAATGTGGCTACAGGATTGACAAAATTATATACAAACAACTTTTTTATTGTTTCTTCTTGTTTTTCAACTATTCTAATCATATTCAAATGGTGGTATGACGCGCCGTTTGGGCAGAAAAACGCACAACTCTGACCGCGGAGCATCAGAGTGCATCGTTCGCATCGGTTTCACCGGTGCAACACATCGGTGCCACCAGCCTTCCCCGGCTTTTGATTGGCTCGCAATTTTCCTCAATTTTCTTTAGTTTGAAAGAAAATTTCTCGTGGAAACCTCTCTGAAGTGCTTCTCAAAGCGACTACAAAGCTATTGATATATTACACCTACCATGTTTCTGTTTTTTTACTTTCAATTTGAATCAAGTCTCAAAAAAAAGCTGTACCTAACCTAACCTCAACCGTGGGTATTCATTTTCATTGCCAAGAGAAAACATTGCAAATAGCCACCAGCAGTTCTCGATCTGAAATTTGACAAATTTTCAATTTAAAATCATCTTTTGTGACCTAAAATGGTTTTTTGTCTTTCAATCAGTGTCGGCTTAATACCTTTTCACTTCAGTTTCTAAAGTTTATGGCATTTCTTCATTGTTCCTTTCGCTCCTAATGGTTGAAGCTGAAGCCAAGTAGCTCGTCGGTTTGATCTGCTTTTTTTCCTCGAAGAGGATTTAATTGTGCCTCTCCTTCAAGTCTCAGCTTTAGCAGTGTTACTTTTTCATCATAAACAATTACTTTGGTAATAATCAAAAGTTTACATTTCAGTTCTGTATCTACAAGTGTCTGCATCAGGAATCGTTCTCCGAGAGCAGCATCTCATGACTGCAGCATACAGATGGAAATTAAGCTTGTTTCATGGTTTTATTTAAACAACTTGTGCTCTAAATTTATCGTTGAAGTGACAAATGGTGTGTATTACTGTACCCGAAAGCCTAGCGTAGAAACTTTGAGCACCTGTCTCAGTGTGAGCGGTCCTTTGTTGCGGTCAAAGCTGCTCATTGATGACAGTTTCTCAAAGGAAAAGTCTTCGATGGATCAAGAAAAATTATCTAATGACTTATACTGATGACGCATTCTATGTCATTCTCTAATAATTCTTCCATGGCTTATGTATGTAGGTATAAATTAAGATTTAATATGTATTTCCTTGACGTGAATAAATCTTTCCTAGTGAGTGCTAATCGGACTCCGAATGATTTCCTTTACCATTCCTCTACGGATATTATAGGGAACAAAATGAATCATGTGATTTCAGCCTGATTGTTGAAATTTTTTGTTTGTCGGGACGACATAGATGACATCGGTTAAAAGGCGGAGCGTGATTGGTTGGCTATGTCTTATCGCTGCTTTGTCGTGCCTATGTCAAGTTGAACTCTTGACAAGCTAACGGCACCTCTTAAGTTTCCGACAGTATGTTGTCCATTCCACCTGACAAAGGCACGACAAAGCAGGGATAAGACATAGCCGATTAATCTCGCTCGGTTTTTTAACCTATGTCATCTATGCCGTCCCGACAAACAAAAAATTTCAACAATCAGGCTGCTCAGGTGTGTCTTGTGTTGTTCTTGGTCTAACTCAAAGCTCATAATCATTTAAAATCAATCATCATCACAGGTTTCCTAAATCTTTGAAATGTTCATTGAAATTTCATTGAAATTATTTCCAAGTCATGTCAAGAAGATTTTAATGGTCATTCACGTTTGGATAAACCTTCAAAAATGTCATTATGAGCGCTTTTATGAATGCTGTGAGCACTAAATGTCACTCAAAATTTCCTCGAACGAAGCGCCGCCCATTATTGTCACTGTTTTTCTTTGATACCTGAATTTATATCTGTTCTTTTTCCCTGAGAGGGGTGAAAAACATCCAAAGCAAGTTTTTAAACTTTTTTTTTTCTAAACAGAGTCATAATCAATGCCATTTCTCCCTGTATCGGGTTTGTACGATTTTGACTGTATCATGTATATCTCTTGTATGTATCTATGGTTACGCACCACCACTTGTCTTTCTGATCCTCTCTCACGTTCATACACGCTTTTCTGATCCCGATAGATTTGTCCTTATTTCCTTCCTATTCCCCCCTTTTCCCTACAGGGTTGAACCTTTGACCTTGCTTGTTCCTTCTCTGCTGCCCTAAGTCAACATCTTTTGAAAATTTGAATGTTTCTATAACCATCTCTTTGGGCTGGAATAAAGGTGAAGCTTCAGACTTTTGAGGTACGGATCCACTTCTCAGACTTTCCAACTTAAATTTTCCTGTTTCAGCATTAACTCCGTCTTCTGTAAAAGTTAAGATCCAGTAGGCATCCTCAAATAATAATCCAGAAATAGGGGGAAAAATCCAGCAACTACATCGAGCCCAGGGGGTGGTTAGGCTTTCTTTACATTTTTTGGACTAGGACAGTACCTTCCATTTGCCAGATACTGCTAGAGTCCCTTTGGCAGTGAATTTGAAAGGCGCCTCCCCAGGCAAATGAAACCTCAAGTGCTCACCCCTTCCGAATGCATGGTATTCTATTCATAGGATGATTTGAATTCAAATTATCTTTGCAGAGCAGATGGTTGAAACTTCTTACAGTGTTTAAAAATCTCAGCTCCTATATTCTTTTAATAAAAGAGTACAAATCGACATCATTCCTTGAAGTTCCTGCAGGATTTTCTTCGTAAAGAGAAGAAAAATCACGGCAGTTTTTAAAACCTTCCGTCAAGTGGTTTCCCATTTAGAAAATAAAGTATGACAGGAAGTCTGTAGTGTCACATACCGAGATAAGTGGTAATTAAAATATTCCAAATCATACCATGAACTGATCCTACAGAAATTGTGCACTTCTGATGACACCGCAACACCAAGGATAAAACTGAGAAATGGTCCCAAACTTAGGGCGAGGACTAAATTTTGAGATTGTCATGAAGAAAGGGTGTGAATTACTATTTCAGGGAGACGATTTTTCTTGATCCATCGAAGACTTTTCCTTTGAGAAACTGTCATCAATGAGCAGCTTTGACCGCAACAAAGGACCGCTCACACTGAGACAGGTGCTCAAAGTTTCTACGCTAGGCTTTCGGGTACAGTAATACACACCATTTGTCACTTCAACGATAAATTTAGAGCACAAGTTGTTTAAATAAAACCATGAAACAAGCTTAATTTCCATCTGTATGCTGCAGTCATGAGATGCTGTTCTCGGAGAACGATTCCTGATGCAGACACTTGTAGATACAGAACTGAAATGTAAACTTTTGATTATTACCAAAGTAATTGTTTATGATGAAAAAGTAACACTGCTAAAGCTGAGACTTGAAGGAGAGGCACAATTAAATCCTCTTCGAGGAAAAAAAGCAGATCAGACCGACGAGCTACTTGGCTTCAGCTTCAACCATTAGGAGCGAAAGGAACAATGAAGAAACGCCATAAACTTTAGAAACTGAAGTGAAAAGGTATTAAGACGACACTGATTGAACGACAAAAAACCATTTTAGGTCACAAAAGATGATTTAAAATTGAAAATTTGTCAAATTTCAGATCGAGAACTGCTGGTGGCTATTTGCCAGTGTTACCGTTCTGCGTACGCAACCCGACGGCAAATTACGCAACATTACGCAGAAAAATTTCCCAATTACGCACGCCATTACGCAGGAAAAATTGTCAAAATACGCAGCAATTACGCAAAAATTTTCAAATTACGCAGCAATTACGCATTTTAAGCCAAATTGTTAACAATCTTTCGCTTATTTTGAAATTCTGAAATATTTTTGTTTCCTATGTACGGTGGGAATTTAGTAGCAAAGTTTGCAGCATTGCTTTTTAGGTAAAAAACTATCTTTACTACGACCGTTTACCTTGATCGGCATGACGTACCTAACCTAAAAACCGCGATAAGAAACTGAAATTTTTAAAAAACTTCAATTACGCACGAATTACGCCGAATTACGCAGAATTCTTCCAATTACGCAGCATTACGCATTACGCAGCCACTACGCAGCGACCCTCCAATTACGCAAAAAAAGCCCTCAATTACGCAGAACGGTAACACTGCTATTTGTATTTGCAATGTTTTCTCTTTGCAATGAAAATGAACACCCACGGTTGAGGTTAGGTTAGGTACAGCTTTTTTTTGAGACTTGATTCAAATTGAAAGTAAAAAAACAGAAACATGGTAGGTGTAATATATCAATAGCTTTGTAGTCGCTTTGAGAAGCACTTCAGAGAGGTTTCCACGAGAAATTTTCTTTCAAACTAAAGAAAATTGAGGAAAATTGCGAGCCAATCAAAAGCCGGGGAAGGCTGGTGGCACCGATGTGTTGCACCGGTGAAACCGATGCGAACGATGCACTCTGATGCTCCGCGGTCAGAGTTCTGCCCAAACGGCGCGTCATATGGTGGCGAGATGTAATCCGAGACCCACTATATGAAGGATCTTGATCTTTAAAAATTAATTATATTATCAGAGCTTAATTTCGAACAATGCTCACATTACTTCACCTGAAATAGCACCACCAGAGGAGCACTTATGAAAATTTCTTGGTAACGAAGCATCAGATAATCTGATGCTCCGGTCAAAATCTGAATTCAGATTTTGACCGCATCACTTGAGAAATAATGTCAAATACCCTCAATAACCCTTTAGAAAGCAAAAGTGAACAGGTCTTTTTTGGCGAGGGGAGATTTCGACGGCTATTGGACCCCCCCTCCCCTCGTTTAACAATGTAAGTGTGAGTGTGTCATTGATGAGCCCTGAAAGTTGCCCCTTAAAGTGAATTTTTTGCCAGACGGTCAGGTTGAAGATTTAAAATTGTTTTGTTCCTCCTTGCCTCAAAAATGAATTCTATATTAATATTTTTGTGGCTTTTTTGTTCAGGTTATCAGACAAATGAGCGACTTCCTTCTGAAATTTCGCATTTTAGCTCTCTCTGCCACCCCTGGTAATAATTTAGAAGCTTACCAAGAGGTAATTTTTTCCCTTTGCATACATCAGTTTAATCATTCATGTTATCAAGTACAGGTTGGGGATTGAAGTAAGGACTATTCTGAGAATATTTCTGGTTTTCAGCATTTCATTCCTTTTTATTAATTTACTTATTTATTTATGTATCTATTTATTTATCTACTTTATTTTATTTATCTATTTATCCATTTATTTATTTATTTATTTATTTATTTGTTTACAAAATACTCGGACAAAATCCATTAACAAAATTACAACAATAAAAACAAAACAAGAATGGCAGAAAGGAAACAAACACAAATTTGAACAAATTCGAACAAATTATAAGATGAGATAAAAGAATTAACAGAAAAAATAAATTCACATTTCCCTCCTAAGCTTCACCCCTGATGTGGTCTCTCACCAGCGACTTGAAAACTCTTAATGTTACATCTAATAAATCGACAGTACTCCCAAGCATACCCATCCTACTCAACCTCACCACAACAGATCTATGATAGAAACCCCGGTAAGATAGCGGAATGAAGAAAAATTCAGAATTATTCCTTGTAACCCTACCGAGCACACTAAACCTAAGACAAGAAAGAAGATCGGAAGAATCAATCAAGTTGTTAATGAGCTTGAATAAGAAAAACGCTTCTTGACACTGGCCGGAATTAAAAACACTTAAAAGATCATAATCAAACATAACAGGCCTAAAATCATGGTCAAAGAAGGACATGGGATTACCAGATCGATAAGAAAAGGCTCCAAGGAATACATGTTGAACCCTTTCCAGCTGTATAATATCTGAAATACAAAAAGGCTTCCAAATAGGAAAGGCATACAAAAGAATAGGGAGTACAATCGATTTATAAGGATGCAAC
Source organism: Bemisia tabaci (assembly GCF_918797505.1). NCBI lineage: Eukaryota > Metazoa > Arthropoda > Insecta > Hemiptera > Aleyrodidae > Bemisia > Bemisia tabaci. The sequence continues at coordinate 64,283,779 of NC_092793.1, forward strand.
AATGTTTGAGGTTTTCTAAAGACTTTAGATTGACGCAATAAAAAGAAAAGGGTTCTAAAAGCTTTCGTTACAACAAACTCGATGTGCCCCTTGAAGGTCAAGCGCTGGTCAAAGACCACACCAAGATCCCGTACCGACTCTTTTCTAACCAAACTCACACCATCAATGGCACAATCAACAGAAGCAGCAAAAACCCTTGAAAGTAGCGTATTTTCCGAAGAAAATACTTTTTTGCATTCTCCCATGATGTTGGACCCAGACCTGAGCACCGATCACTCGTCGTAGATCACGAAAATATATGCCATTCAAATTCATGCATGTATGTGTGTATGAGGGTGTGTTGGTGTGTAAGGGTGTGTGTGAGGGAGGGCGAGTGTGTGTGTGTGTGTGTGTGTGTGTGTGTGTGTGTGTGTGTGTGTGTGAGGGGGGGTGTGCGTGTGTGTGTGAAGAAATGGTGCTGGGCCCACACCACTTCGCGGGGAAAACAAAACCAAGAAGTTCCCAAAATTATAATATGAGTCAAAAATGAAAGTTTTAATTCTAATATGTACCAGTGCAAAACTGAGGGGGGAGAGTGTTCAGCTGAGGCAGTTTGCATTGGAATATTAAATTGAGGTCACGCTGAGCGATCTATACCGGTTTGGGTCTTTTTAGACCTCATCCGTAGATCGCACTCATCAGTGAACCCAACTTAGCATCCCGCAGAATCCACGAAGACATCAAAACGCCGTCATGAATATGACCCGAGGCATGACACAAAAGTGTGATCCTCGCGCCATGTATCGTCGCTGCTGAACAGCTCTCATAACAAAACAAGGAAAACCCGAAAAAATGATCATCAGGCTAGTTGGAGATGCGAACACATCTAAACTCAACCGCCCACTTCCGAACAGAGAAAAAAGATTAGCACATGTATCCCCAAAACTGTGTGTATAAATGAGGAAAAAACACTGAGAAGTGGCCCGAACTGTATGTCACAAGGTGGAGAAATGGTGCTGGGTCCACACCATTTTGCGCAGAAAACAAAGCCAAGAAGTTCCAAAAATTATAATGACGAGTGTGATCAACTGATGAGGTCTAAAAAAAACCCAAACCGGTATAGATCCCTCGGCGTGACCTCAACACACACACACACACACACACACACACACCCTCACACACACGCGCGCACACACACACACACACACACACACACACACACACACACACACACACACATATATATATATATATATATATATATATATATAATTAATATAAACTTCGAAGGATTCTGCCTTTTTCTATTTCACTCGAGGGGAAGTGTCCCCTCCCGGACTCTCTTCCCCACCCGGTGACTGACGCTGCGCTGTGCTGAACGGTTCAGCCTGAACCTTTCCCCTACGTCTGACCGTTCCCCACTCCTCTGTCAATCGAACCATATGCCACCGCTTACGTATTGTCGCTCGCCCACCCAGGTACTTAGCGGCCAGCGGTCAGTTGATGATAAATCTCGCTCATGCTCCTATGCAGCTACGCATTGATTACGCCAGCTAATTACTTTCTAATAATTAGAATTTCTTCGATAATAGTTTTCTTTATTTATTCGACTGTATTTTTTTCTCTGTTCTACTGTGATTTCCTTGGTTCTCTACTGTGTTTTTCCTAAATATCCGAGTCAGAAATCTGAAGCACTTCGGTATGCACCGAGTACTTCAGACGTGTGACCTGAAACCTTCGGTATATACCGAACTACTTCAATTGTCTGACCCGAACTTCGGCAGATGGACCTTAACTTTTCGGATGCGTGATCCGAAAACTTCAGAGATCCATATGATCTCAGCTTCGGGTTCCATGCACAATTTTTTTTCTCCGTGTTTCCTTTTAGGGGACGCAACTAAAATTTCAGTAAATTTTTTTCAGAAAAGTAAAGAAAAGAAGAAGAAAAAAAAAAGTGGCTAACGATGGTTCCTCACCTTCACGTGGTGTTGGCTGTTTTTACTAAGTGGGAACCGTCCATTTTAAGATATAGTCTATTTCTTGCCCTGCCATTATTATTCTACAAGTTAATTGTGGAGTGAGAATTTCATAATGTTTTCTATGAAATCTTCAAAATATAGTGATAAAAAATTTGCAACTACTACAAAATCGGCTCGCAAGGCGAGCCGAATGTCACTCGCGTAGCGAGTGACCGGGGGTCCAGGGGGCATAGCCCCCGGCTAGGCGTGACGGGCGCGCGAAGCGCGCCCAGAACGGCTGGTGTATATATATATATATGCAAAACAATCATTACGAGCAATAAGCCAACTAAAGTTTTACTATGGCAATAAAACCAGGGATTTTATTTTATAAAATAACACAAGATTTTATTATACATCGTATTTTATTACGTAATCCTCCACCTTGTTTATAATAAAATCTTGTGTTATTTTATATAATAAAATCCCTGGTTTTATTGTCATATCAATTTTTGGTCATTTTGAACTTTAACCGGTGGCCATTTTGGAAATCTCGGTTTTTTTTAACATCTAACGTCAAACGTTGGTCTTGTCTGCTCTGATGACCTTGATTTGACGATTAAGCCCTGACCTGGTTTCGGTAATCACCAAGAATATTTGCAAGGCCACCCATTACATAAGGAAGATAAGCCGCTCCGACCAATTGAATCGAGGTATGCGAAAACGTCCGATGTCCAAAAAATCAACTTTTGGTAAACCGCAAAAAAACTGTGGAGGCCTTTAGAATCGGCGTTTTGAAGAAAATCAAGGCATGTGTTTCTTAGTAAAGGGTTGTAGAAAAGGCACCCAACTGTGTCCCATTCCAACTCCCATTCAGTGCTGAGTAATTTTAAAAAAAGGGCTTTGGACATCGGACGTTTTTGCATACATTGCAAAAATCTGCCCAAAAACCATTATTTTTGACCCCTCCAAAAACCTTTAAACTAGAGTAAAACATAATGTCAGACCTCCAGTAACACAAAAAAAAATATTTCTCTTTTCTTCGAGGCTTCAGTGAAAGTTACGTGACGGCGGAAGAAGAAAAATAATGGACATCGGACGTTTTCGCATACTTTGAGATTGCCCCTCAAGATATGTGTTCAGGATTGCCTAGAATGCATGAAATCGATTAGAATTATATAAAGGAGGGTGAAATTATTCATCTTCAGAGGGTCCTGAACGAGAATCCAAATTTGCCCCCTCGACAAATCATGGGAACCCCCCCGAAAACCCCCAACATCAAAAAAACAGTCAGAAATTGGTTATTTTCTCTCGTTGTTCTGCTACTAGCGCACGTTTTGAGAGCAGAAATTTTTTTCTCATATAATTTCTCATCTATAGGGAGTTCTTAACGAGAATCCAAATTTGCCCCCTCGACCAATCATGGGGACCCCCCCGAAAACCCCTCCATAATTGAAACAACTGTCAAAAATCGGCTATTTTCTTTCGTTTTTCGGCTACCATCGCATGTTTTCGGAGCAGAACTTTTTTTCTCATTTAATTTCTCATCTATAGGGGGACCTTAACGAGAATCCAAAATTGCCCCCTCGAACAATCATGGGGACCCCTCCAATCCCCTCCCCCCCGATAAAAAAACGGTCAAAAATAGGTTATTCTCTCGTTTTACGGCTATTATCGCCAAAGCCGTTGATTTTAAGACAGAGTTTGTGGATCTCACATGAAAGCAGATAAAAATTCGGTCTTATTTAACCCGGTTTGAAATTTTTCTGATGAAAATTACGGTCACTACAGGGTTCTCATAGATAGCCCAAAATTTTCAAAATTTCGTTTTTAAATGGTTTTTTGCTTGTAACTGTTGTTCAGCTATTCTTTAAAGTAAGTAGATCCTTTCAAATGAAAGTAGATTCAAAATGCTACAAATTCGCGGCGATTTTTAAAAACTGCCGTGCTCTTTCTTCTCAGTCCGAAAAAATTATGCAAAAAGTTTAAGGAATAATGACGATTTGTTCTCCTTTAATTCAATAAATAAAATAACAGCGAAAATTTTGTGACATCGCAAACGAGATAAATGGTTACACACTTACACCGTCGATATGTTGTATTTACGTAGGTGTAAGTATTTATGCATGCAGTGGCGGTTATGAATTTAAGGCCCGCGCAGCCGCGACACGTAAGAGGCGATGGAGTATCTGTGTGAGGGTGTGTGTGTGTCTGTGTTGGGGGGGGGGGGATGGAATCCCCAGGGACTAGGTGAGTCCGACGGATCTCCCTTGGAAACTTTTGGAAAATTAAGACACTTCAGATCCCAATTTTGTCGCTTTCGAGAGGGGGGGGGGGGGGGGTTTGGAAGTAAAAATAATGGAGTGGAAAAAAGTACGAGGGTCATCCAATGAGGTTCCCTACCTCTTATCTTCCAAACGGAAAGAGATAAGTCAAATCGGTAAAAAAGTTCTTATAAGGCATACTCTAAGCTTTAAAAGAAGCTCAAATTTTTGGAAATTGGTCGAGGGGTTCGCGAGGAAACTTAATTTTACTGCGACAAATTCCTGTCGCCGCGCGCCCACCTTCGGAGTCTGGATGCGCGGAGAGTCGATTATTTCAGACTTGGGTTTTCGCCGCTAAGCATCATATCAAAAAGAAATTTGAAGGTTTTTATTGAGTTGACCTTACCTTACTTCTTGACGTAGCCTTCGCCTCTGTTTTGACATTTCTGGTGTCAATATTGCAGCCTCTTGATGCCTTCCGCGTAGAGGCTGGCTCTTGTCTTGGCACCGGAATCCGTCATTGACAGCGCTCTGTACTTCCGAATCATTCGGATTCCGCTTTCCACCAAGGAAGTTTTTCAGCTCAGTGAACAGAAGAAAGTCACATGAGGCTAAATCGTAGGAGTACGGAAGATGGAGGGAAATTTTCTTATGCAAAGCAACTGATTCGGAAGTGTAGAGGGCTTGTCAATGACTGGTTTCGGTGCCAAAACAAGAGCCAGCTTCTACGCGGAAGGCATCAAGAAGCTGCAATATTGATACCAGAAATGTCAAAACAGAGGCAGGGACTTTGTCAAAAAGTATGGTAAGGTCTACTCAATAAAAACCTTCAAATTTCTTTTTGATATGATGCTTAGCGGCGAAAACCCAAGTCTGAAATAATCGACTCTCCGCGCACCCAGACTCCGAAGGTGGGCGCGCGGCGACAGGAATTTGTCGCAGTAAAATTAAGTTTCCTCGCGAACCCCTCGACCAATTTCCAAAAATTTGAGCTTCTTTTAAAGCTTAGAGTATGCCTTATAAGAACTTTTTTACCGATTTGATTTATCTCTTTCCGTTTGGAAGATAAGAGGTAGGGAACCTCACTTTTTGACCTACCTTACTTTTTGACAAAGTCCCTGCCTCTGTTTTGACATTTCTGGTATCAATATTGCAGCTTCTTGATGCCTTCCGCGTAGAAGCTGGCTCTTGTTTTGGCACCGAAACCAGTCATTGACAAGCCCTCTACACTTCCGAATGAGTTGCTTTGCATAAGAAAATTTCCCTCCATCTTCCGTACTCTTACGATTCAGCCTCATGTGACTTTCTTCTGTTCACTGAGCTGAAAAACTTCCTTGGTGGAAAGCGGAATCCGAATGATTCGGAAGTACAGAGCGCTATCAATGACGGATTCCCGTGCCAAGACAAGAGCCAGCCTCTACGCGGAAGGCATCAAGAAGCTGCAATATTGACACCAGAAATGTCAAAACAGAGGCGAAGGCTACGTCAAAAAGTAAGGTAAGGTCTACTCAATAAAAACCTTCAAATTTCTTTTTGATATGATGCTTAGCGGCGAAAACCCAAGTCTGAAATAATCGACTCTCCGCGCATCCAGACTCCGAAGGTGGGCGCGCGGCGACAGGAATTTGTCGCAGTAAAATTAAGTTTCCTCGCGAACCCCTCGACCAATTTCCAAAAATTTGAGCTTCTTTTAAAGCTTAGAGTATGCCTTATAAGAACTTTTTTACCGATTTGACTTATCTCTTTCCGTTTGGAAGATAAGAGGTAGGGAACCTCATTGGATGACCCTCGTAAATGGACATCGGACGTTTTCGCATACTTTTGAGGTTCGACCCCCTAAATGGGGGCGAAAAAACAAAAAACAGGTCAAATCCGTCTACACATAGATGTGCCTACCCTCGAAGATGACGTTAAGCCAAAAAACTCAAAATCCAAAAAAATGGACATCTGACGTTTTCGCATACCTCGATTCAATTGTGAGCACCATAAATTCACCTTTTTTTGCAGCGTCTACGTTTACATCAGGAATTTTATCGCACATTGTGGGTAAAACTGAATATCATGTAAGAAACTCATTTGAATTTTTTGATTTCGTCAATGATTCAGAATTGCCCTATGGTTTTCGCCTTATTTCTCTTGATGTCGTTTCCATGTACACAGACATACCTGCAGAGCTGGTTCTGAGGTGTGTGTGTTAGGTGGAAAGAGATAGAGCAGTTTTGCACCATCCCAAAGGATCAATTTATGTACATGCTAAAAATCTGCATTACATCGACAGTTTTTGAACACTGTTTCGTTTTTGAAGGAGTGTTTCGTACAAGTATCTTCCTTTAACTAGAAATCTTCATTCTAATCATCTTTTTGATGAACGGGCTGTAGAAGACAAAACATTTTTAAATTCAAATTTTGACGAAAGGCAAAAAGTTTTAAGACGAGGTACGTGTACCTAAATCAATAGACATGTCTAAATAATCTTTATGTAGAAAATTGATTGAAAAAGTGACGAAAGCATTTAATTTTTTTGACAAACAGTCCTGAAAGGTATGTCAACGGTCCACATGTTAAAAGAAATTATTTTACTGCAATTTTATCCTCTGGTGGAATGATTCGCCATTAGTTTCTGAAACGTGTTTTTTATCTTAATTTTATTTGTTTTGCTGCAGATAATCCATAACTTAAACATAGCGAAAGTTCAAGTGCGAGCAGAAGATTCTCCAGATGTAGTAAAATACATACATGGTCGAAAATTGAGTCATATTGTTCTTAAACTTGATAATTTATGGAAGCAATTCCAGGGTAAACTTCTGGAGGTTAGTTCATCCTCTTTAATAATAATAAGCAGACTGAGGGTGGTCCTTCTTGGAAAATTTCAAAAACAATTGAGAGATTTCCCTTGAGCAAGTGTAGTTTATTGAAAAAAACGATCTTTGTAATATGCAGCCGATTCGTAGTATTCCTAAAGATTGCCAACGACCACTAAGTTAATAACAAAAATTACATCCGCCTTAAAGTAGGAAAACCAAGGCATGAAGCGAGGATGTTTTTTGTGTAGAAAATAATACTGTGCAAGCATTAAAATTTTGCATTTTCCAAGTATAAAGTAATTGAGTTCAGAGCTTGCCTTCCAGGTTCTTATGAAAAGCAAGAGGCGTCAAGCCTGCTCTTTCAAAATACCTTTGTTAAAAAAAAAAAAAAACAAGAAAAAAAAATCCGATGAAATAAATTTTCCAGCTATTTTTCGGGCTTTAGCTATTATTTTCTGATAAATTGCAGGGGAGAGAGGGTCAGAGCTTGCCTTGTGGGGTCTTTTGAGAAGCAAGGGGTGTCAAGCCTACTCTTTTTAAAGCCCCTCATTTTAAAAAAAAAAAAATTTCCGATGTAAGAAATTTTCTAGCTATTTATCAGGCCTCATCTATTATTTTCTAAAAAATTGCAGGGAAGAGGGGGTCAAGCTAGTCTTAATGTCTTGCAGGTAACTTATCAGGGGGAGGGGTGTCTGAAGTCGAGCAAAATGCCTTATGTAATACAAGGGGTATTCGTAAAGTAAGTTAACATTCTTCATATTTTCGAAACTAGTAAAGATGATTTAAATTTGTAAAAAGCGTTTGAATTTTCACATTTTCAGCTTTTTAAAAGTTTCAGTTTGTTTTATATTTGGTCTGCTGAGTGCCGAGTAACATTAGTTTTCCCACACTCACCTCCTGTCACCACGTGTCCAAAATTTACGCGAGCTGGAGAGTGCTCAAGGAGCGTTACTCGGTCATTTTTCAGGAAGAGGCACAACTATTAATGCTGACTGCTGACAGATACTGTGATGTCATGGAAAGGCTCAAAACAGCAATCAAAAGGAGCCTTGGCCTTTTGTCTCGTCAAGTTTTGCTACTTAATGACAACGCCAGGCCTCAAACAGTTTCTTTGACCAACCCATTGCCGACCTCCTTCAAATGAGATCTTTTCTCCCATCCTCCGTATTCTCCAGATATTACCCTAAGTGATTACCACTTATTTCCTGAGCTGAAGAAAGGTTTTGGTGGAAAAAGATTCGCGGACGACGATGAGATGAAAGAAGCTGTATAAAAGTGGTTGCAAAAACAGGATCGACAGTTTGACGCTAATGGAATCAAAAAGCTAGCGTCATGGTATAAAAAATGTGTTCGATAGGATAGAGATTACGTGGGAAAGTAAAGTAAGGTCTTCTCAAACATGAAACTTTTCAATTTTGAACAAAAAATCTTATTTTGACCATATCTAGGATGAAGTCGCATATGACCGTCCTGCGAACTCCCCAGCGAAAAAATTTTGAACACGCGGTTGCGAGAGACGGGTGTAGGAAAACTAATCTTACTCGGCACCCAGAAAACTGAATTTAAAAAACTGAAGTTTTTTTGAAAGCTGAGAGTGTAACAATTCAAACTCTTCTTAAAAATTTAAATTATCCTTATTAATTTAGAAGATATAACAAATATTGACTTACTTCGAGAATATCCCTTGTACGTGAACAGCCCCTTTGGAGGGTTGAAGAATTTACGTCACTGCTGACACTCTCAAATGCCACTGCTTAAGCTAGGCAGCATGCCCATGGTGGACCAAAGACAGCCTCTTTCGAAATCTTACTTCCTTATTTATTTACTTTACTTCTTGAAAGCACCTCTCCAAGCAGATCAGCCCAAAGATTGGGCATAGTGATGACAGGGGTGTTTCTTTTTGTTATTTTCTCATACTCATGAAGTTGAGTCTTTTGCTATAACAAGGGAAAAAAGAAACGAATAAATAAAACTTAAAGAATTTGAAAACTGAGTAAATCAAAATCATTCTTAAGTCTAAGAAAACGGTACAGCTTAACTTATTCATCTTTTTCATCTCCTTGTACTGTACTTCAAAGTGTTCTTACCTTTTTCTCTTCTAATCTATCCAAGTGTTTTCTCCAAATATTTTACTAAGCTTATTCATCTTTTTCATCTCCTTGCACTGTACTTCAAAGTTTTTTTACCTTTTTTTCTTCTAATCTATCCAAGTGTTTTCTCTAAAATTCTACTAAGCTTATTCCATCAACTAGATAGCCTTTCCTCTTTTTTTTTTTTTTTTTTTTTTACTACTTCAAATACCACACAAGTGGTAATCCTAGCGCTTCCAGTAAGAGCCCCTCCCCCCTCCGTCCCTACCATGTACCAGCCCAAGGCAACCGTTGTTTGAGACCATCAACCTCGAGTCGCCTAGCCGCTCTTGCATGTCATTCTATCATTTCATACTAACTTCTATATTCTATTTACTGAAGTTTTTTGGATTACAATTTTTCTAGTTGTACGAAGATTATTCGCGTCCCTTGAAAGATCACAATGTTGTCAGAGGAAACATTAGCACCCTGTCTGCATATCAGGTAAGTTTAGAAATCCAAGCACATATTTTAATCAGAGATGTAGAAGTTCCACTAATAATTAAATTGCAGCTAATATAAATCCATCTAATATAAAGTGAAAACCCCATTGAACAAAATATTACATCAAGTATGATAATGACCTACGTGTATTTCTCCTTTCAACCAATGATTTATAGTCCCCAAAATTGATTTACTCAATAAAATCCTTGTCATCACATAACTTTGGTTGCTCTGAAAGTGAGTTTGTGTGAGTTGGCATGCAGATTTATCTGCTCCTGAAGAAATCCTTAGCTCTTCCTGTCACCGTCTGTAATATTTTGTACGGTCAATATTGTGATGTCATTGGGTGCCATGTTTTATCAATCTCTTTCCACCTCTAGCATCATCACCATATATAATTCCGTAAGCCTTTTCTTTGCGTCAAAATTCAGCGCGAACCGCCGGGCCAATCCGTGCGCGGGTGGTACCGGCTCGACCGTCCCGGTCCCCCGACGGCGGGAAAAATATAGGGATCGGCCGGCATGCCCGGCCCCCCTCGCCCCCTCGGGAAAAACGGTTGTCCCGTTGGTCCCGTCGGGAGATGCGCGGTTTTTCCTTTTTCCCGTCCTATTTTTCTTCGGTCAGCTGATAATCCGGCTGCCTGAAGCGTTTGTCGTCATGGAGGTTGCCGTGGATGATGGATTTACGGCGGAGGCGTGCTTCAAAATTTTACGTAAATTAACTAAATTCACACAACGGGAATCTCGGAGATCAACTTTTGAACGAGATGTAAACAAATCGATGACCAAACAGCGAAGCCATGGATCTCCTTTCGCGACGTTGCAGAAGCAGACTCCCTGCCATACTCAACTTAGTTTATTTAAATCTATCTTAATTTTTCTTCTCCTTTGGCATAATATTCTATGCATATTTCAAAAAGTTACCTACTTTCTCATTGGACAAATTGAAAAAAATGGGTAAACAAAAAGCAGGAAAATTTCCTCAATCCTTCGATCCCAGGATTGCTGGCTCACGGTGTAAACACCAATAGGTAACGAGGATATCGACCACTCGACGTCGAACTCGAGGGATCGAAATCCTAACCCTAGATTAACTCCTAACCGTGATAATAACGTTTTTCATGAATAGTTTCCACCATTCCGCTCATGGAAGAATGAATAATTTACTTTGGTTAAATTACTCGCCAAACGTCACTATGATAGTCTCAGTAATATGGAAATATGGCAACATCAATCTTGACGCTGAACTCAAGCTGTACACACTTTGAACAACACAGTTTGGGAAAGGAAAAATGCTCGCTGAGTAGTTTGCTAAAGCCGTTGTAGTGCATAATTTGATTCGCGTATGGTTTTGCTTTTCTTGTGAGCTGGCAATTCAAATTTCCCGTAACCAATGGACAGTAAAAACGTTAATATCTTAGCTGGAAGTTAATTTCAGGAGTTTCCGTTGCGCAAACCATATTCTACGTAAAATTTTGGTGAAGAATCATGTATCAGAGCGCTTAAATTCGTAGCTTATTTAATGGTCCATTCAACACTTAAAAGCGAACATTCAGCTTTTTCCCAACTTTTCTCAGAAAAAATGTTATCGCGAGAAACGAGGCAACGTCGGAATGCTCATACGGCGTCGAAACACGACACGGGCCTCTCAAGCCACATTGTTCGATGCCGCGATTATTGTGACGCGAGTTCGAAGCGCCAAACACGGTGCGGTAGGTGACAAACTCATATCAGCGCCTGCAAGACTGCTGGAATACTGCACGCATTGCGCTAAACAGTGCGGTCGGCGTCAAACACATATTAGCGCCTACAAGACCACATGGATACTTCTCGCATCACACCAAACGCACTGCGAGAGTTATTTGCGATAACTATTCGACTACCGGTATCGGCACATTGCCGCTAGCTTGATTGAGGGAGCATCACACTATGAAGATCTCTTGACACTCAACCGCGCTCCCTTCCCTGGCTTGCGCAACGCTAAAATCGCCATAAAACAAGGACCACGCGTCGTTCTTTTGACGGCCCCTGCCGGTTTTTACCACAATTGAAGGGTGAATATGTATCTTAATTGCAACGATTCAAAAACTCGGACGATGTTCAAACGATGCAGGGATTCTGAAACTTAATTCGCGTAAAATTAATTTTGGTTTAATAAAAAGAAAACAGAACAAACGAAAATATCGCGTCAAAATTTCCGACGCTTATATTTGAGATCATTTAGGAAACTGCAAGGAAACTCTTCAGAAAAACTATGTGTAGCTTTTTAAAAACGGCGAAAAGAAAAAAAACATAAAAATTTGTGCATAACGTTGCAATCAGCGATAAATACGCTTTCATTCGCGTCCACCCGTCGGCTTTTTAATCCATTCATCTCTGAAATACCTTGAACATGGATTTTCTGCTATTTTTTACGTATAGTTTCTTTTTTAGTGGTTGGCGGCCGCGTAGCGGCCACAGGCCCCTAGTTATACATAATTTTATATATTCAAGTAAGGACTGACTGATGTTTTCTAGGAAAAATTTTCTGTAAAATTAAGAGTTATGTGTCAGAAGACCAAAGTAAACGTAAGGAAAAAATTATGTTTTCCCTTTAAGTAGAATGTATTTTAAGCGGTCTACACATGTATTCCAGAGCTCTAAAGTCGACTGAGGTTAAACTTTCTGTATTAGGTGAAAAAAATTGCGCCAAGAACGAATCAATAACTTTGAGAAGCACGGCAGTTTTTGCCCAATTTTGGCAGCAAAGACTGAGAATCTCAGCTTCAGCTGTTGTGCTCCTCGAAAAGGAGATACTGCCACAACAATTTTTACCTAGTAAGATTAATTATTTTGAGACAAAACAGGAAGACAAATTTCAGGATTACAGCAGTTTGACCTCAGCTAGATGGGAGTAAATTCAGGGTTCTAGAATTCTTGTGTGTACTCCTCAAAATACGTATTATTTAAAGGGAAATAATGATTTTTTCCTTAGGTTTACATTGGCCTACTGACAGGTACAGTAAAACTCGCATGTATCGGATCACCTCCGGACCGGTCGAAATTTCCGGTGTAAGCGGGTTCCGGTATTAGCGAGTTTCGATGTTTTTCGCCCGTTTCGAAAATAATGGGTTTTTACCCAGCCGACCGTTAATTTTGTATCAGGCACAAATGACTATTCCCCACCCCCTCCGGGAACCGAGTATATCTTTCCACACTTTACGCTACTCTCTGACGCACTGCTCTGCGGACGAGAAAAAGAGGTGTGGAATGACGGGAGGGTATTCAAAACTTCGGTGCGGCAACGCCGTGCGAAGCAGGTATCCGGCGCAGACTTTGATGCCGCATCGAACAGTGCGCCGGGAGATCGCATCTGCCCGCGAGCCAGCATAGCTAGCGATGCCTACACCTAAGCATAGCTAGATGATGCTGCTTCACTTACGATGCCGTCACCCGACATCGCCCGATTTTCCTGCCTTTGCGGTGCTCGCCCCTCGGCTCTTTAGGCGAGCGGCATAATTCAGAGAGGCCGGACGCCGGCGTCCGGCACGGCGAGGTGTGGGCCGCCGCGTCGATGGGAAATGTAGACAAAGGAGTGTTCCGCGAATTCATCGCCAGGTCCAAGGGTCGCATACCCCGGCAGTCTTCTGGGAGAGCCCCGTAAGTAATGAGGCTCCGTCGCAAGATCGAAGAGCGATGCCTAATCAGACTAAGAGCCGAGGTTCCAGCATCACAAGATGAATTGCTTCTTGGTCACATGCGTTTTCGTAGCATCAAACTTCAGCATCAGGACGTGATGCTGGCCCGGGCGGCACGTCAGCATCAGGCATCGATACTCGAGGGCGGCGCCGCGCCGGCGGGTGGCGCGCATCAGACGTTGAGCCGTATGCCCGTAGGGCCGCTGCCTGAGCATACAGCATCGATGCTGCTGCTGCGAGCCGATGTTGCACGGCATAACCTCGTGAGGTGCTTCAAATCCTTGTGTGTGCTCTTGCTCCTCGCTGTCGCAGATCGGAGATGAGGGGGGGGGGGGGGATCGGGCAACGGGCTACGTGCGCAGAAAGCGAAGCGTCTGCATTTCACGAGTGACGTAAAAGTTTTGAAACTCAGTGCAGAATTTTGGGGGAAAATCCCGTTTACATAGGTTTTGGACCGAAAATTTGTCACGATATAAGCGGATTCCGTTATGAGCAGTTCCAATGTACCCGGGTCTGTTTTACATTGTTCTTATGGGAGAAAAATCGGGACCGCGGGCAACTTCAGATATAAGCGAGTTTCCGATATAAACAAAGGACGATATAAGCGAGTTTTACTGTAACATGAAACCGTTGCTGAAGGACAACAGTCGTTGCTGCTATCTGAAATGTTATTTTCCTCTGCAAAACCAAATTATTTTACAAAAATATTGTCATGAATCATATCTCCGTGCCCCTAACATATAACCAGCCCCTAATGCCAATGTGTGTTTGCTGCCAACGTGCGGAGGTCCCTGTATGTGTTGGAGAGTCTGAGCCTATACAGAGTGTCCCAGGATTAAATACAAATATTGAAGGAGTCGATTCTTTGAGTCAAAAAAAGACGTTTTTGTGGTATCAATTTTTTTCCAAAAACGCTTTCCCTGGACGCCACGACTCCCCTAAATTGAAGGAAAAAAATCGCCTTTTTAACATCGCAGCAATGTTTAACAACTATTATCAATGAAAATTTGTAACAGGAAGTAATTTTTAGCGTTTTTTTCATTTTTGACCTCCAAAAAAGGTAAAACTCATTTTAAGGGGGATTAAGGGGGAGTACCAAAACTAAAAATGGCCAAAATTAATGTTTCTAGCTACAAAAATTTATTTTTGCCGGCACCACAAGATTCAACGTTGAAAAATATTGAGAAAATGTCTCCTGCGCTTTTACGGTATAACTCATTGTTTTCAAGATAATAGTGAGGGAATAATGAGAGCTGATAATAGGGGGTTAATGGGGCCCCCACGGAGAGCAATTTTTGAAAAAAAGTTATACCACCAAAACGTCTTCTTTTGGCCCAAAGAATCGACTCCTTCAATATTCGTACTTAATCCTTGGACACCCTTTATACCCACTCACTTGCAAAAGGGCGAAAAAGTTCTAGAAGAAAAACTGAATTCAGCTGTTGAACACTAGGTTGTTAAATACGAAACAAAAATCTGCTTTTTCCATGAGATAAATATAAGTTTTTTTTTGTTTTGTTTTTTTTTTAATTAAAGGGGCATTTTTTGTCTCAGAAAAGTTCCTTTTTTTTCCTGTGAATCTTCAGGTTGCTGGTACATATTAAACAGATCGTGAACAGCGATCAATTCGGGTCCAGCACCTTCAATTGGATCAGATAATGGAAAATGGAAAAATTTACACTTTTTCTCTAAGACATGAAATGATCTGAGTAAATTGCATGATTGACTGTTTGTAAGCTTCTTTACAGGTTTTCTTTGTGTATTGAACTACTAGGAAGGGTATAGCAAATTTTCTAACATGAAGGAGGGATATACTACTGGGTCTATGGAAACTGGATTTACAGTTAAACAGGTACAATGTGATTGATGTAAATGAGCCAAGGAATTTTTCTGCTTTCCCATAATTTACTTGGTAATTTTATCATTAATATCAAATGAAATAATGTTGGAAGTACTCTTCAGAATTTTTTGTTTCTTTTCACTCTCCTCCGACAGTGCTCTGCCTTCCCTGAGCGCCATGCCCCCAATGCAAAGACATTGAATTATGTAGACCATGCATCCTGTATCACAGAAGGCATCACAACTTTTAAAAAATCGCATGGCGCACCGAACGATGAGTGTAGAGCACCAACCACGCATGTTCCAACTGCGCACATCTGCTCTTGCTCAGTAGTGGCCCCAGTGAATTTTGGTCGGATTGTTAGGCTTTTTTCTCGTTTGGTAATTAGTTCAGAAAAGTGAAACTTTGTAAATCGGTTGGAGAATTACATGCCCAACAACTTTTGTCATTAAGAATTTTGTCTGAAATCATGTTACTCTCAAAACGAGTTATTCGCGAAAAACCAAGCGCGAATAAAGTCTCCATTGCTTCTCTGCCATATATTTGAGAGCTTGGAGCATACGCTCTCTCCCTCTCCCCGCCTGCCCATCATGGAGGTCCGAGAAACTTTTCAAACTTCTGTACAAAACGAAGTCGAATGCACGGTCTATGTGAATCAATGTCTTCGCCCAAATGCGGCTTAAAATCGGGAGGGCTGGGCCAGTGAGTTTGTGGTGCTTAGAAAAGTTGACGCACCCTGTCATTTATTTCAACCTCGTTGTCGTAAAGCAGCGGTATCACTCTCAACTTACAGTTACAGGCGCGACGGCAAATTTCATGCATCACCATGCAACTCCCAAAAGTTAATTTAGCCCCTAAAAAATTGTCGTTGGCTCCCAAAAAAATTGACTTTCCGGCCAGTGTGACTTCTTAAATAGGAAAGAGGCATAAAACTTTCCTCCAATTATTAGTACTCAATTAAAAATTTTAATTTTCAGGTCATGACATTGATGGAAACTTTCAAAAGGAAGAAAGATATTGATCAAAATGTGAAAAACAGGTGCAATATGAGTCTCCTAGTTTGCCAAACCCTAGCTCATGCTCACAATCTGTTGTACACTTATGGCTTTAAGGCCCTCTACTCACATTTCTATGGTTAGTTGTCTTCAAAAATATTCAGCAGGAAAGGTCTGCGCTCCCACCTAACAAGGAAAGTGGTCTTGGTTGAATCCGTCTGTTTTTTTTTTATTTGTTGCAGGTCCAGACCCAAGAATTGACAGTATCATTCACGTATGTTTCTCCTAATCTCGCTGTTTTTCCTCCTTTCTGGAGGTCAAAGTTGCTCATTTAGTTATCTTTTATTATGACATTGTCAGTTAATCTTATACTTTTAGTTTTGCCAGGCAATTTTTTTCCCCTGAATAGACATTAGAACATCCCAAAACTAAACCAGATCCCAAAACTAAACCATGCTGTCTCCAGGAAAAGAGAGGAACCGAATTTGTATGGTAACATGGGCTAAATTTTTTTGTGGATTAAGGTAGATAACATCTAAAAAATTCAACTAAATAGTATCTCAGAATGCCAAGGGGAGCAAAGAAAAAATCAGTGGTGGTAGCACCAAACTGAGATGGCAAAATGAGCCACAGGGCATTGCTTTAAAGCAATGTTTTTATCACCCACTCTAGAATTTTTTAGGGAATAAGGTCAAATGCCTCCTGCAAATTCCAAAGTGTGTCGAGGTGCTCCTTACCGTTTTTTATACAGAGTAGGCAAAAATGATTTACTGTCTTAAACAGACCACCTTGAATAACAACTATTAGGTAATCCCTAAGCTTACTCCTTATTGCTCCAGATATAATTTAGATTTGATACTCCTTTTCTGCTCATTTTATCCAAATATTCATCCACTTGCACCCTAAAATTTAGTCGCGACAAGGTGGTTGGGATGGTTTTGACATGAGGCAGGTTCTGCTAGGCAATTGGAAGAAATCAATCGAATCAAGCGAAGATAATTTTCTTCCAAGCGTCAGGATGAAGGATGATCGGTTTAACAATAAAATTATTAACTGCCTATAAATGTTAATAATGGGCTGTGAAATAAGACACTGTTCGTTTTAAAAAAATTTAAATTTTCTGAAAATCGCCCATGATTTGTTTTTAATAAAAGTGTCAAGGAAGGTCTCTCGATTGAAGAATTGAAAACCGCAATATCGTGAGTGAGGCCAATTTTTTCATTTTCGATTTTTTCTATTTCAAGGGTAAAATGGCGGCAGAAGCCAATGTGTGACCTGTGACCACCAAAACCTACCGCCCTCTGGTCAAATTATGTCAAAATTTTATGTATGTTAGTCTTCAAAATATGTAAATGAGTGTCCTCAAAAGTTTCAAACCCTCCCTTGAAGAATTGCACCACCTTATGCGGTGTCGTCAAGTTACGTACGTGATAATAGTGCGGCTGACAAGGCAGTGAAGATTTTGAGTTGCAGTTATCACCAAATATTATGAAAATACTCATCATTGTATACTGTGTGAATTATTTTAAATCTAATTTGATAAAGGCATCAGCGGTTGCCGCATTTTTGTTTTTTGAAATTGCTAAATTAGGCCAGAAACTGCCAATTTTTTCATTTGATTAAAACCAGCCTATGTTTATTTTTCAGTGACATTATCAATTGATAGACTCGTTTTTGTTTACATCCAATGAGGCATTATGTCAAAGTCACTTAACTTCAATCAAGGAATAAAACTGGTCTATGAAAATAAATCTACACAAATGGACCAGCGGATTTGGTTTGAATAAAATTTCCGAGGTTATTTTTCTTGACTGAAAGAGTGAAATTTGGGAACCCTCCCCCCATCCTTAATATCCAAAGAAAAATAAGGAACAATAGTTTTTAATTCACCAGTAAGTAGTAAACACGAACCGTTTAGAGATTTTACTTAGGGTCGCCAAGAATTGAAGCCCTGATCTCTGAAAGTCCAACTAAAGAGAAAAAACCTCAAGGTTCACAAATGATGAAAGTGTATTTTATCCAATTGTTCCAGATTTTCAAAAATTGAAAGTAACAGCAAAAATATCGTTGTGTCGGAAATGAACTTTGGAGGTTCATGACTGAGATAGGTTTGCTTGTTTATTCCTGTGTTATAACCGTGGGAGCGATTTCTTGAGGCTCTCAGAATTTGCTTCGGAATCAAAAAGTAAAGTTAGAACAATTTTTCATTTAAAGAGCGACGCCAAAAACGACCGTTTTTTGGCACAATTTGGGCCAGAAGGGATTTTTCTGAAACCGGACCCAAACGATACCTTATGATACCCTAAAACTCTGGTAAAAATTTTAGCTTGAGTATACGCACGGTTTTTGAGAAATGAGGGGGCAAAGTTGCCAAATCGCCATCATTCTGGACAGCATTTCTACAGCAAAAAGACGGGAAAAATGAACGAAAAAGTTACACCTTTGATGGGTTTCGGTCGTAAATGTTCTTATTGGGCTCTCAAGCATTCAACTGTGTTCAATTTCAACAATTTTGGTCGCAAAGTGGTCCAAAATGGGGAGAAATCGTCGACAAATCAGGATTTTTTGTAAAATGTTTAAAAATGGAGGTAAAATTGACGGTCTGCTGCAGTTTTCATGGCAACAATGTTCTTATCGGTCCTCAATGCATGAAACTATGCTCAGCTTCACAAATTTACATCGCACAGTAGTCAAAAATGGGGGAATTAGTGGACAAACTTTTAAAACTGAAGTGAAACGGTTGGCTCCCAGTAGAGTTTAGATCCCCGAAAAATTCTTTAATTTTTTTTTTGGACTGTTTAAATCCTTTTTTAATTTTTTCTCTCCATTTTACCTTCTTTTTTTTAAATATCTGAAAGTTTGCATTTTTTATTGAGATAATGCTACAAAGTCTATTCTATAACAACGTTCTATAAACAATACGGTCTGACATACAGTAATAATTAAAAAAATTAAATACATGAATTTTTCCGGGATCTAAACTCTACAGCGGACCAACAGTTTCACTTCATTTTTAAAAGTTTGACAGAGGATCTTAATTTGTCCACTAATTCCCCCATTTTTGACCACTGTGCGATGTAAAGAGCGACGCCAAGAATGGCACAATTTGGGCCAGAAGGGATTTTTCTGAAACCGGGCCCAAACGATATCTTATGATACCCTAAAACTCTGGTAAAAATTTTAGCTTGAGTATACGCACCGTTTTTGAGAAATGGGGAGGCAAAGTTGCCAAATCGCCATCATTCTGGACAGCAATTTTACAGCAAAAAGACGGGAAAAATGGACGAAAAAGTTACACTATTGATGGGTTTGGGCTGTAAATGTTCTTATTGAGCCCCCGTGCATGTAACTGTGTCAAGTTTCAAAAATTTTGGACGTGCAGTGGTCCAAAATGGGGAGAAATCGTGGACAGATAAGGATTCTTTGTCAAACTTTTTAAAAATGGAAGTAAAATTGTTGGTCTCCTGCAGAGATCATGGGGAACAATGTTCTTATCGGTCTTCAATGCATTCAATTGAGTTCAGTTTATCAAATTTTCATCGCACAATGGTCCAAAATGGGAAATCAGTGGACAAATTAAGATCTTCTGCCTAACTTTTTAAAAATGATG
Source organism: Bemisia tabaci (assembly GCF_918797505.1). Taxonomy (NCBI): domain Eukaryota; kingdom Metazoa; phylum Arthropoda; class Insecta; order Hemiptera; family Aleyrodidae; genus Bemisia; species Bemisia tabaci. The sequence goes on from NC_092793.1 coordinate 64,303,478, forward strand.
TACGACTATTGGTCCCCTGCAGAGATCATGGGGAGTAATGTTCTTATCAATGCATTCAATTGGGTTCAGTTTATTAAATTTTCATCGCACAATGGTCCAAAATGGGAAATTAGTGGACAAATTAAGATCTTCTGTTGAAATTTTTGAAAAATAACATGAAACCATGAGGTTTTTCACTAGATTCGAAAGGTGTAAATTCAAAATAAGTTAGTAGCCAATGAAAGCTATTCATGTTCACTGTTTTGAACGGAACAAATGAGATCTGGAAACGGTAATTCAGGAAGAACTTAGCTTTTGGATTCATAAAATCCGGCTAACTGGGTGGTTTTTGTCCTAGTTAGTTGTCAGAGAATAATTGTAGTTAGAATAATACTTTACAATAAATCCTTTCTAAGGATTTAGGAAAGGTTAGGTTAGGTTAGGTTAGATTTCAACAGAAGATCTTAATTTGTCCACTAATTTCCCATTTTGGACCATTGTGCGATGAAAATTTAATAAACTGAACTCAATTGAATGCATTGAAGACCGATAAGAACATTGTTCCCCATGATCTCTGCAGGAGACCAACAATTTTACTTCCATTTTTAAAAAGTTTGACAAAGAATCCTTATCTGTCCACGATTTCTCCCCATTTTGGACCACTGTACGTCCAAAATTTTTGAAACTTAACACAGTTACATGCACGGGGGCTCAATAAGAACATTTACAGCCCAGACCCATCAATAGTGTAACTTTTTCGTCCATTTTTCCCGTCTTTTTGCTGTAAAAATGCTGTCCAGAATGATGGCGATTTGGCAACTTTGCCCCCCCATTTCTCAAAAACGGTGCGTATACTCAAGCTAAAATTTTTACCAGAGTTTTAGGGTATCATAAGGTATCGTTTGGGCCCGGTTTCAGAAAAATCCCTTCTGGCCCAAATTGTGCCAAAAAACGGTCGTTTTTGGCGTCGCTCTTTGTAAAGCTGAGCATAGTTTCATGCATTGAGGACCGATAAGAACATTGTTGCCATGAAAACTGCAGCAGACCGTCAATTTTACCTCCATTTTTAAACATTTGACAAAAAATCCTGATTTGTCGACGATTTCTCCCCATTTTGGACCACTTTGCGACCAAAATTGTTAAAATTGAACACAGTTGAATGCTTGAGAGCCCAATAAGAACATTTACGACCGAAACCCATCAAAGGTGTAACTTTTTCCTTCATTTTTCCCGTCTTTTTGCTGTAGAAATACTGTCCAGAATGATGGCGATTTGGCAACTTTGCCCCCTCATTTCTCAAAAACCGTGCGTATACTCAAGCTAAAATTTTTACCAGAGTTTTAGGGTATCATAAGGTATCGTTTGGGTCCAGTTTTAGAAAAATCCCTTCTGGCCCAAATTGTGCCATTCTTGGCGTCGCTCTTTTGCGAGGAGAAGAAAAGAGAACTCCTATCTTACTCAGCCAGTAGAAAAGAGTGCACTCATATCAAATCTAGACTGCCCAAGCTTCATCTCCAGCGCGGAGGGCATTTTTGTTGCTGCTTAACAGTTTTTGGCCAACCTGCATACAGGATGAAACGCACTTTTTTCATTGATAAATCTTGAATCTCTTTTATGAGACATCGAAGCTCCATATTTTGATAATGTTGCTGAAAAATAAGCAGAGGCTGGTTTTAATCAAATAAAAAAATTGACATTTTGTGGCCAAATTCAGCAATTTCAAAAAACGAAAATATGGCAACCGCACATGCTTTTATCTAATTAGATTTAAAACTGAGGAAGGGGGCCTCGCCCCCGCCAAAAATTTCTCAGGATTCCTCTTTGGTTGCAAAATTGACTTCGATTTTCCAGAAAAAGACAGTTTCCCATGTAATCGACCCTGAGGACTCTAAATATCATGTTCCCTGAGCTCCTCAGGGTCGATTCCATGGGAGACCGTCATTTTCTGGAGAATCGACGTCAATTTTGCGACCATTGAGGAATCTTGAGAAATTTTAGGCGGGGGCGAAGCCCCCCTCTTCAGGGAGTTACTTTCTGCCGTTCAGGGGGTCTATTAGAACTCTTAGGAGTCACTTAAGATGTAAATGTGTTCTGCTCCTCAATTTGGATGCAATCAATTTGCGATTCGGAAAGGAGCCCCGATTTTTAAAATTGGCCCCCCCCCCGTTTACCCCCCAAGGGGAGCTAGAGGAGCTTCGGGACCATGAAATTTGGATTTCTCGAGGTCGATAATCTGGGAAACAGTCTTTTTCTGGAGAATTTACGTCAATTTTGAGACCGAAGAGAAATTATGGAGGGGGGTACTGTCCCCCTCTTTAGGGGATCATTTTTGGGCCTTGGATGGTCCGATTTTGGATTTTTAGGGGTCAATTCCATGTGAAATTTTCCGTGCTTTTCAATTCTGATGCGATCAATCCGCAATTCAGTCGGGAACCGTGACTTTTAGCATCGTGACCCCCCCTTTACCTCCCAAGGGGGGGTCGGGGGTTTCGGGACCACAAAATTCGGATTCCTTGGGGTCAATTCCCTATTCAACCCCGCGGTCTCCGACTTCGTACGACCTAAACCAACCGAGAAAAAGGCCTGGTACGGGTGGTCTGAAACACCCTGTATGTGCGCAAGTAGCTTCCTGTTTGAGCCACGTTTAGCAAATGGTCTAATGAGTCTCGAGGCCCATCACAGTTTGCACTTACGGCTGCCCTGGCTGGCCCTGGCTTGATAGCCAAAAACAAGCCAGCAGCAGGTACCAAAGCAGTAGCAGCAGCAGGTGAGCGGTGGTACCAAATTTTGAAAAGCATAACAGGGGTGTGGAGATCTGTTAAAGCAACGTTTTGAACAAAAGGGAGGAGTGAAATTCTCATTACAAGAGTGCCGAACTGCTCAGCCATCCTCGAATCAGTTCATTTGCCTCTGCTTCTATATGCATATTTTAAATTAGCGTGGAGAATTCTTAGGTTTTTTTTAAAAAAAACCCAGTAACGTAGACTCTTGGTATTCATTGCACATAAACTAGAAAGCCCCAGAATGAGAAAAAACTTTAAATCATAATTATTGACGGATCAGTAAACTTTTTACACGCTTTGGGAAATCTCAGAAGTTTGCGGTAGTCACTTTCCGGTAAGGAACTAAGGGACTCGGTTATTGTATTGAGTGGGGGGTCGAAACGATGGCAAAGGCGGTACCTATACTACGTATACGCGCCAAAAAAGCCCCACTTACGATTTTGCAGTTTTCAATTCTTCAATCCAGAAACCTTCCTTGACACTTTTACCAAAAGAAATCGCGGAAGATCTTCAGGAAAGCAAAGTTTTTTTAAAACGAACCGTGAAGGATGATAAGGTATTTAAAAACGGTTATAAATCAGAATTAACTCGATTTTTTCTTTGATTTCAACTGCCTTTTTTGTCCAAGCAGAGGAAGAGAAACCGTACAGTATTTAGTGAACTACAAAAATATTATGACCTATCAGGAATGTATGGTAGGTTTTATGCACTGAAATTGGGCATAATGCATCAATAGGAATAACTTCAGGCTATGTCAAAACGAGAAGTAATTTTTGTTAAACAGAAGGCTAGGGTGGAGGTTGTCCGCCACGCTTTGGGTCTCTCCTGCTTTTTATGGATTTATTTCCTAGAGGGATTTTCTTCCCGTCTTATTTTCTATGTCAATAAGTCAGTGTGGTAATACACTCAAATAAACAGATTTTATCAAGTACCTTGTCTTTTTAAGTGTGATTTTATTGCATAGACATGTAAACGTGTATAACGGAAACATCCAAAATTTTGTGGGAGATCGCTAACGTTAATCCTGTTGAATGTGCCTGTATTCTTTTTAGAATTTATTCAATTTTAGGTAATCTTTTCTGATTTCAGGTGAGAGTGATAGCTGTGCAATGCCAATCCTTTTAAAAAATGAGAAGTTAAAAAGTCTGTTGAGAGCAATCGATGACTACTTCAAAGATAAAGCCCATGAAGAAGTAAGTTCTTACATTTTTCTTTATGTACACAGAAAAAAAAAAAATTGCTGTAGTAACATCCCGGATTAAGTGATGTTAAAAATACGCGCGGCAACTCTTGAATGTTGTCATGGACACTCTGGCTGTTAAAGTAACATCCTAGCTACGTTGAATTAACAACCTTAGCGTTCATGTCAACATTCAAGAGTTGTTGCGCAGATTTTTAACATTTAGGATGTTACTTTAGCAAATTTTTTTTTTCCGTGTATCTATTCTAGATCTGTGTACTTGAGCCAGATAAAGTGCAAGAGTAAGTGCCTGAGTGAGGAATGAGTATTTTTGGTTTGTTTTGAAGAAAATAGGTTTTCCTAATGTGCTCCTAAAGAACATTTTTTCCATTTCTATCACAACTCGGAAGTTACATTCCAAAAGAATAAGTGGAAAAGTGTCTATATTTTTAGAAAAATTAGATTTTCCCTTTAGTTGAATCCCTTTTCTTTTGTGTTTTAATCTATTTTGCGCTATTTTTTCCTCAACCCTCTAGACTTATGTACCTAGTCATCCAAAGTTCGCTAAACTAAGAGAAGTCATCGCTGCTCATTTCAAGACAATGGAACAAAACGTGGAGCTTAGAAACAGTAAAGTGATCATATATTGTCAAGTAAGTATTTTTTGAAGCCTTAACTTTACCAAAAACAATCAGATTGGTATAAGTCTAGTATTTTGTAGCTGTTCCGGGCTTGCTTCACTGAGCTTTCACAGCTAGCCACTAGGCTCCTTCCCAAACGCAATACGCTCTGCGAGCCACCTTACTTTGGCTAAAAACTGTGAAGGGATTGAGATTTAGAATTAATTGGATTTTTTTAGCTAACTGTAACTACAGGATCTAATGATTCTGTCTTCGTCTCACCAGCCTAGAAAGCACAATATCAGGGTGTCCACAGTTTGTCAGTTGCCATGGCAACAGTGTAGCTCACTGTGCTGGTCGATTTAAGGATGGATTAATGAAGCCTGTTGGAAAGAAACTTTTTTCTGCCTCAAGTGCAACTTTTTCGAGACCTTAATTTTTTTTATCACTCAAATTGATCTTACAAGGGGAGGCTACCGATTGTCCACCTCAGATCGGGTTCAAATTTGGCAGAGAGGTAGAACAGGTTAATATAAGAACCCGTATTTTTTTTTTGGTGCCAATGCCCAGCCGTTTTTGAGTAATGAATTTTTGAAGTTGCCGTTTTTTCGTGTCAGCGACGCGCTCAAGTTGAGCCTACTGTGTGCGCACCTTTTAATGCGATCCGAATGTTGCAGAATTCATGAGAGACAGTTGGCCAAGCGGTAGCGCGCTCGCCTCTGGTGCTGCAGGCTCGGAGTTCGATACTTGTTCCGAGGGATCAATTTTTAAAATTGATTATTTTGTTTTTTAATCGCCTCATCACAAGAAATTGTAAGTCACCTTGTAGACGTTGTGATGCTAATTATGTTTTTTTCCTTTTTTGTCAAACACTCATAAATAAAAAAATAAAAAATTAAATATACATAAAAAATAATTAGAATCATAACGTCTACAAGGTGACTTACTATTTCTTGTGATGAGGCGATTAAAAAACAAAATAATCAATTTTAAAAATTGATCCCTCGGAACAAGTATCGAACTCCGAGCCTGCAGCACCAGAGGCGAGCGCGCTACCGCTTGGCCAACTGTCTCTCATGAATTCTGCGACATTCGGATCGCATTAAAAGGTGCGCGCACAGTAGGCTCAACTTGAGCGCGTCGCTGACACGAAAAAACGGCAACTTCAAAAATTCATAACTCAAAAACGGCTGGGCATTGGCACCTAAAAAAAAATATGGGTTCTTATATTAACCTGTTCTACCTCTCTGCCAAATTTGAACCCGATCTGAGGTGGACAATCGGTAGCCTCCCCTTGTTAGCTTCACTTGCCTCAAGTTGGAAGGAAATTGCTTCAAGGGATTTTTTGTGAATGAACCACTGAGACAGTTACCTCAAGAATACTATTTTCATTCGTTTCATTATTCAAATGCTATTGCACTCACTGGTAAAGTTTATTTTATTTCATCGATCACAACTATTTGGTTACAGGAGCTATCAATGTGGTGTTATCAGTGGCATCATAATGCAAAACAAAGGGTCATTCCACGCCAATTCAACAGGCGAGAGCTTCTAACAACTTAAATTTTTATGATTTTATTTTACTTAATCAACAAGTCTCTCTTTTAGTTCAGTATCACTTATTATCGTTATTAATTTCAGTATCGAGTTGGAGTGACAGAAGCGCAAACTGCTTTGAAAGAATTGGAGCCGCTTGTCAGGCCAGTTATGTTTATTGGACAATCGAGTGGGAAAAAAAAATCTACTGGTCTTGGACAAAAAGCACAATTAGAAGTAAGATTCAAACTGGGCTCTTTTGGTAAATTTCTAATCCTGAAAAACTTGTATCTAAACTACATCGCCGAATTTCCTATAACTTTTTCTTTACATTTTTTTTATAGAAGGGAATCAATCAATATGATTGTAGGTCATTTCCCTAATTTTTTTCCTTTATAATGAAGACTATATTTGAGCAGTATTTTCAGTCTAAAAAAAACCAAGCTGGCAGGGCACAGTCGTTTCAGGATCAGCAGGGTGTCTACAAGTCCGCAATTTCCAGAGAGTCCGGAAATAGTACCGATTTTTTAAGGGGGGTCCGGAAATACTAAAAAAGTTCAGAAATTCCGAAGAAGGTCCAGAATTTTTTCATTTTTCGGTCATTTTGTCCCAATTTGAGCGAGAAATTCAAATTTGTCAATTTTCGTCAAATGGAGGTACTGAAAAAGTACTGAATTTTTCTACTGAGGAGGTACTGAATTTTTTGGGAATGTACTGAAAAAGTTCTGTAAAAGTACTGATTTTTGGCCCTCGTGTTTTAGTATGCCCCCTGATCAGAATAGTTGGCTGTTTTCTTCTTAGCTGGAATTTCTTCACCATGATTTTCTGTCATCCCAATTTTGCATATTTTGTCTCAAAGATCTTAATCCAACCGAACTTTACCGTAAAACGAAATTTACTGTGTTGATATATTTGGAATTTATCAGCCCCATAATCTGTGTAAAGAAGTTCCCATTTCATTTTGTTTTATGATCGACCTGTCAAAAGCACAGAGCACACCTTATAAAATTCTCAACCTGTAAGTAGTCGGTGCATTTAGATTAGACTGAGTATAAATGCGGGCATTCGTACTGAGATTTTCAATGTTGGATGTCAGCAAAGACTTGGCAGGCCTGGGCCAGACTCACTGCACTCACTGAATTGTTCCTACTATTGCACCACGTTGATGCTTGCGGACGCGCCCCTTTTCAACAACCCCTCTGACTTGGTTGGAAAATATTGCCAACCCATTTTTTTATGGTTTTTAAAATTGTCATTCATTTAAATTTAGCGTGCATGAGCCTTCCTGATGAACAGTATATATTCAGTAAGATCTTGATTCATCGAATTGCATGGGATTGACAGTTCAATCCATTAAATCATGGAATTTGTTAATTGGATTTAGCGGATTTTGGCGAAAACCTACAAATCAAGTTTTTCCCGGACGAAATTTTTCAAAACATGCTCCGGAAAAGTTCCGCTAATTTATTCCTGCAAAATTCCAGTAACTTGCTCTGGTATAGTCCCACGAACCACTGCTCGTGAATCCTCTAAACTCAGTGATCCCAAGTGTGCAGATATATCCGTGCCGCGCGCGCGGACCTTCCTTATGTCTGCGCGGACAGCGTACGGACAAAAACCTATTGGGAAAACGCTTCTCAATCTTAACTTACGCGTCACATCACAGAATAACGAAACAGCCAGTAGTAGCACGGACATAGAATAAAGAGACTAACATCAACAGAAGCGAAAGCCACCGCCATTTTCATGTCAACGAAGCATAACGAAAGGAAGCTGTTTCAATAAGAAAGAAAACTCTTTCAATTCCTAAAAACGCATGTATCTGTTATTATTCAAACTCTCCAAAACGTCGACCTACCGCAAACGTAAATTTGTTTCCTCCCTGCAGATTAACAAGACGAGTGTTATTCTCATGTGCATGTCATGTCTTGTCCTTGGATATCGTTTTCAAAAGATGCGTGCGCATTTTAACAAAAAGTATGCAGGAAGTTTTTTTGGACTAAGAGTGCAAAGAGAGATAGAGAGAGAGTGGGTTTCACCAAGGAAAGGAAAACTTACATTTGCGCGGTTAAAGGATATGTAGGGAGCAGTGTAATAAATACCATGTAAGAACTGGGCAGGCAACTCCTTGTTCTTTCCCAAAAATCCAGCCTATTTTATCTTCTGTTGGTGAAACCTATGCATTCTGTCCTTTCTCACTTTCAACCTAAGCCTTATTTTTCTTTACAGGGTATTAAAACAGGCGGAGGAGATCCTTTCCTTTGTCCTTTTATCGGTTGTCCTTTTTAACTAAGGATTCAAATGAGTTGTCAGACACGACAGAGAGTAGAACAATTAAACATTTACACTACAATTGCAATCCAGAACGATTCACATATTTTTTAAGGGAATACTTTATTTATCGTTAAACTGGAGAAGTACTGTGCATTCGCTTAAAATTGAATATTTTTTTCCACTCTTACATTTGTAGGTAACCCCGAAATTGGTTTCAATAAGTACCGACTCTGAGAAGAAAAATGTTAACATTGGTTCTTACGGAGCTTTCGCCTCTGCACGGAGAGCGGCAGAGTACGGATCTCGCACACGGAGCGCCCGGGAACACTGCTCCCACTACTAGATTCATTGCATTCCCGTTCCTTGTCGCGTTGGAGCGGCTAAACTCGAACCCCGTCTGCTAGGTTCGGCAACCATGGGAAGCACTGCTCGGAAAGAAATACTTTTTGTAGCGTGTGGAGAAACATTTTTCTTGCGCGGGGAGAAATATTTTTGTTCGACCGGGGGAAAATATTTTTTTTCTCTCGCCGGAGAAAAATATTTCTCTCCTAGTAGAAAAAAGTTATTCTCCGCGTAAAAGAAGTTTCTCCCCTCATAAAAATTTTCTTTCCTCTCCTAAAAAAAATTTCTCCCCCCGTGAAAAAAGTTTTTCCCCTTGTGAAAAAGTTTTTCTTTCCAAAAAAAATTATTTATTTCCAAGGTTACGGAAATGATGCCATAGTCCACACTTTCTTCGAAAACATGGGGCTCGAATTTTCAAAATCTCAAATTTCGATTTTACCGTGTTTTTTTTTTTCTAAGATAATTTATGAGCAATTGGAAAGACAGAACTGATACATACCATAGATGTTTTTATATGTAATTTGAGTCAGAGAATCGATTTTTAGGGTCGAAAAAGCTTTATATTGAATTAAAATATCGGTTTTAGCGATTTTTTCATGTATATCCCAAGAAATTTCAATTTATCGATACTGGCTTTCAATATATCGAAATTTTGACATTAAAAATAGATTCCTCGTGAAATAACACATTGGGTGATGGATGTGCACCTACAGGAAGTACGTAGAAATGTCGACAAATAAGGTACGATTCATACAAGTTTTCTAACTAAATTCGCTAATGGGACATTCCACGTGAAATCGTCCAGGAACTGTTGCTTGACCGACCCCGATATTTTTTGTAATTTGGTTTTGTTGTTAATTCATCCAATAGAAGCTCAAAAATCATTCTTTCACATTTTTTTGACCACCCTGGCATCCGTGGCGATCTTGTAGAGTTGAGGTTATGAACTGAATTTAAAAAAAATCGCCTTCACGAAAACGGGCTCTAGTTCTGTTTGACTTACAGAATTGAAATGAAACTGACGTAATACTTCTTTTCATGATCTATCTTTTTGCTAGGCGCTAAAATTGTTGTATCTTCAAGGGAAACGTTATTTTAGGACTGAATCGAGATGCATGTGGACTGCGAAACAGCGAAAACCCCTATTTTGAGGATTTCTTTGTTAAGGAGGAGAAGAGTTGTCAGACAGACTGACAGATGCGATTGGTTGTTTTGTTGAAATGTCACTTGATCTCCTGCTCAGGTGTAATAAAGCGCTGAAGAAGGACAATACTAAGAACGCAATTTTTCGATGGGACACGCTCTAAAGATCTGAAAATTGGATCTTTATCTTGGAAAGCTTTTCTCAATGCTCCCTTGTAACCATGTGGAGCTCCTGTCTTCTTTTCTCACAGGGAGACAATTTCGAGTTCGTTACGAAAACTCAACCTCTGGTTTCAGACCCATTAGAGCAGGAGTTCCTCAGGGTTCCTGCTTGTCCCCCCTTCTTTACTCTCTCTTTACAGCGGATATCCCACAGTCCGGGAGGAGGGGTAAGTTGGGAGTTTACGCCGATGATACTCTCGTGTTGGCTTCGTCTAAGAGCTATAGAGAGGCACGTCATACAACTCAACAACACTTGAATAAAATCAACAAGTGGACTTTGAGAGATAAAACAAAGTTAAATGCCACAAAATCGGTAGAAATAATTTTTACAAATCGCCCTTATAAACACATTCCACTTTCCCTAGGGAACGATATAATTCCACATGACACAACTGCCAAATATCTCGGACTTCACCTGGATTCCAGGCTCAGGTGGGGCACCCATATTAAAAAGAAAGTAGCCCAGCTACGTTTAAAGTTCTCTAATATGCAGTGGCTCGTCGGACGAAAGTCACGGTTACCTTTAAATATCAAGTTACTCCTCTACAAGTCAATGTTGAGGCCTGTTTGGAGCTATGGCTGCCAATTGTGGGGTTGTGCAGCCAAAACAAATTTAGATAAGATAGAAGTAATACAAATGAAAATTCTGAGAAGCATAGCTAAAGCTCGTTGGTACGAGAGGAATGTCGATATCCGGGCAGACCTCGACATTGATTCTGTGGAGGACTACATCACCAAGATGTACACCGCATATGAGAGCAGGTTGCATCGGCACCCCAACCCTGAAGCGCTCGCGCTCTTGGAATGGGACCGATGCCTCCGCCGATTAAAACGTCGCAAGCCCCATGAGCTTGGAATCCAGGGGTTCTCAAAATTCTCATAATATTAATCATCGTGCCTCTCTACGCTCTTAGGACGTGATCGGAGGTTCTTGGCCTTTGACCGAGTCCGGTCGCCCAATTCTACACAGATAAATTAATAAGACCTTTTTACTTTGAAGTAAATATGTCTTCATTCTTTCTCCTTAATATTGTAAAGGTAGTACTTTTTATAAAATGCATCTAGAATCAGTTTAATATTATTTAGACAATTAAGACAAGCTTTTAAAAGACTTAAATGAAGTCTAAAAGTGTTTCTTGTACAAAAATTTCTATTGTGCAAAAAAAAAAAAAAAAAAAAAAAAAAAAAAAAAAAAAAAAAAAAAAAAAAAAAAAAAAAAAAGCTACAAGCAAAATCTTGGAAGCACTAATTCTGACGAACTGCCGGACTGATAAGGATGATCTTTACATGTATGTCATCTGTAGTAGATGTAGATGTGCAAAAAATTATGAAACCCTGAACTTTTAATGTTGTAGAGCTTTTAAAGCTCATGTCACTTAAGTCCAATGCTAATAGCATGAGAGATATGTCGTTTCCGCTAGAAACGTCAAGGTGTGGGATTCTACCTGAGTGACTCGAATAAACAATAAAACAATGGAAAAGCTCGCGAAGGGCTCCTCATTTGAAGAGTTGAGGAACGGTACATCGCTCAGGGTTCAAGGTTCAAGGTCCAAGGTATGAGGTTTAACTCAATTTTTCCTGCATTCTTCCGGCTTCGATCTGTGGCATTGGTCAATTTACTTGATTGCTGAATTTCTATTATTATTTATAGCAGATAAACAGCAGATAAAAAGTGAGAAGGCAGGCGCTGCGTCGCGGCGGGACGGACCAAATATTATAAATTCTTAACAGTCGAAATCCGATTTTTTTTTTTTTTTAAATTAAGTATTTAAAAATAACATTATAAACGGAAATTTTTCCAGTAAGTGGACTGTGAAATTATGTACATCCAGCTATTCTTCTTCATTTACAAATCTGAGTGTTACGTCAAAAATTTTGAAATCGATGCAGCTCGAACACAAAATGGCGTATTAAAATGGAAGAACATTTTTGCCTATACACATGCGTATAGGGCCCGCGAAGCGGGCCTGAGGGCGCAAGGCGCCCTTCCGGGGGTTGGGCCGCGTAGCGGTCAGGGGGCAGGGCCCCCTAGTATTTAATGCAGTTGCATTTATATAGAGTCAATTTCTTTTAAATAATATAACGGGATTTATAATACCGGTGATTTGGGTATTTTAGCCCCCAAATATCTTTAAATGGACTTTATCTTTCAGGAGTTCGGCAGAATGTTTCCTTTCTTCGCTTTAATTATTCCGTAGCACTTTTCTTCAAGAATCTTCTAAGATTTTGCTTGAGGCAGATCAAAAAACTTAAACTCGTTCGAATAGCTTTCTATATTCACAATACACGGTCTTGTCAAGGTGCGTCGTTGACCTCGCAGTGTTGGATCGTGAATTCTCTTGTTGTGCTGCTTGCCTATTTTGAAAACTCTGTAAATGAAGACTGAAGGGGTTGATTTGTGCGAGTTAATGACGCGCCTTATAAACACATTGTGTTGGAGTTCACTCCTTGTTTTCGTTTTCTTTGTAAAACCCCTTCTACTGGAGATATTTTTTTAAAAAAAAAATTTTATTTTTTTTTATTATAATTGTTTATTCATTTATTTCTTTTATTACTAAACAAGTCAATTTTTTGTGAACAATCATATACAAACTACACTAGTACTTAAGTACACTTGTACACTAGTACTTGTACTTAGTACTAAAATACATCGCATTGCAGTTAAAAAATTAAATTAAGGTCTTATATCTGCCTTCTGCATACACACCTGAACCACCCTCTGGCATTTCTTCAATAAAACCTAGTGGAGTTATTGACTGTTAAAAAAAATACCGTTTTACCGTACGTCCTGACCAACTTTATTCGCGACGTACGGTAATACGGTATTTTTTTTAACGGTCAATAACTCCATTAAGAGGGGTTTCAGGAAAAAAAACGAAAAAACCTTTTTTAAGCTATTGATGAGCATTTTAGGAAACCACAATTTTTTTCGGTTCCGACAATTAGGACAGCCACTGTGACGTCATAACTGAACGCGTGCGGTATTTTTTTCAAAAATTGAACTCCCCGTAACTCGAGAACCACGCATCCTAGAGGATTTTGGTACGGGACTTTTCTGCTTGTTTTGAGCCATGGAACAACCCCTGGAAGTTTGTCGTCACTTAGTTGTTTAACCTTGTATACTGCTTAACGTTCTAACCTGTTAAGTGACCTGGATGTAAATTACGACTGGGGAGCTGGAGAAAAGGCCGTTTTTTCCAGTTTCTCGAGTTTGAGACCGTTTTTCGTGTAGACAGTCCAAGCTGAGAGGGAGTGTCGAGTATCGAATCCTATCGAATTTTTCGTGTTCTTTCTGAATTTGTTTTTTTTTTCTTTTTTTGTTGTATTACAAACAAAAAATGCTCCCTAAGCCCCCCCAAAAACCCCTAACCCCCTCTTCCCACAAAAAACCCCAAAACCCCCCCAAAAATCGTTGACAATTCTCTGAATGGCCCACTTAACATGATTTTTCACCATTTTCACTCGTTCCAATCGAAAGTACGCAAAAAATTAGGTACCCGGATACAGGTATCCCATGAATGATTGGCGAATCTTCCCGGAGAGTTAGAGAATTTTCATCTTTTATTCAAGGATGGCTCCATTTAACAAAATTCTATTTTTAACTATGAGCACAATTTTTCCACACCGTAATTTTTGGCGTGTGTCACGTACTGGTATGTAACTTTAATCTGTTGAATTTTGGTGATGTGGCAAAATTTTGCTGGGTGTAAATGAAGACTAATAATCGTGGAAAATGCAGTTTTTTCCGTTTTCTCAAGTTTAGAGCTGTTTTTCGTGCTGACAGTTTAAGCTGAGAAAATGTCTAACCAATGATTTCTAACGAATTTTTTACGCCCTTTTTGAATCTGCAATCGTTTTTGTTATATAATTATCCGTTTTCTAGTTACAGGTGAAAAACTGCCAAAAAACCCCAAAATTCGTTGAAAATGTCTAGAATGACCCATTAAAAGTGGGTTTAGACAATTTTCGCCTGTTTCATTGAAAAGTACGCAAAAAAAATACAAATATGAACCTCCCGTATTCATGAAAAGCTTTTTTGGGCTCGTCATAAAATTAAAACCATTTTTCAGCCGAAAAATTGAGTCGGCTGTTTTGGCAGGAAAACAATGCACAATCGCAAAAACATTTTGCGCCAGAATGCACCTACCCTGGGGTACTTAAAATATAGGTTCAGATGATTTTTTGAAGTGGGGCCAAAATCGGCCCTTATCGATACCCCTCCTTTGTTAATATTTATTGTTTCAGTTGTTATATTCCATGTCAGGAGACTCGTGAAAGATCCTCACCTTTTTTCAATGACACCAAAAGAAGTAGAGGGAGAAAAGAAACAGTCGTAAGAAGGTTCTGAAAAATGCGACTATTTTTAGGCCTTTCAGGCCTGAATAAGGAACTAAGCAGTTTTCTTTTAAGTTTAATGGAAATTTAGCCAGAAACATTTTTTAATTTTCTTTCTCCAGCCTGTTCTGCCCGTAATAGTCGTTTTTTTTAACCTTAATTGGTAAACAAATTGCCATGCACTGTGACCCATCTTATTGGCCATACGCGACTTTGAGGAGTGTTGGGGCCAGCAAGACTTGTTTTTTTTACTTTTATTTATCATTTTCTATGAATCCCATCGTCAAATTTGGGATTCAAAGAATTGGACCCCGCGAATTTGAGTTCACGGGAAAAAAAGCACGAGATTGTTGGATGATATGGACATTTCCAATTAATTGTGGTTGTAACTCAATTAATGGACCTGTTGCAAACTTTTGCTAGAGCAAAACTAAGAGTTGTTTCTTACAGATAATGCCTCAAAAATCACGATGAGCGCATCGGCAAAGTCTGAAATGCTTTCATAACTTCACAATCTGCGTGAGAAATTTGCGGTTTTTTAAGGTTCCCACTTCGAAAACGATACTACGGTACAGGTGAACATTTTGTTGCAGGAGTCGTTCCATTGGTGGCAATACTCATCATGGCCGACGCCAGTCCGCCAAAACACGTGTGATGGGACGAGATAACACCTGAACAGGATTAAACCAGATAACAATCGGCGTGTTTACGTTCATATCTTCCTCGCCCGCCTTAATTGACCTTGAACTCTCCTCGAATCACGCGAGGAACTGCGCAAGCGTCGGCCATGATGAATATTGCCGACGATGGAGCGACTCCTCTAACAAAATGTTCACCTGTGCAGTAGTATCGTTTTTGAAGCGGGAAGCTCAAAAAAACGCAAATTTCTTACGCAGATTGTGAATTTATGAGTGCATTTCAGACTTTGCCGATGCGCTCATCGTGATTTTTGAGGCATTATCTATAGGAAACAACTCTTCATTCTGCTCTAGCAAAAGTTTGCAACAGGCCCATTATGGCAGCACCCCCAATTAATTATGGTAGTACCTCAATAAATTAGGTAACTAACCCAAATGTTGCTGTACCACCCTAAATTGAGTTGTGGTACTACCACAATTAATTAGGAATGTCCATACCATCCAACAAATTGGGGTGGTACCACAATTTTAGGGGATAACCACTGACACTTTTTTTTTTTGTATTTTTTCCTACCTTTCTGGATATCTCTCTCTATTCATTTTTTGGATCGAGAAAAAGAGTTCTATAGGTAGATAGCGACTTTACAGCCTCCCCGTCATAATTAATTTTTCAATTAACACTCAATTCGATGTAGTTTTTATATTTGAGGAATTATCTATGAAAAGCGCCAACAATGATGTTAGGTAACTCGTTTTCTTGCACTCGAAAAAAAAAAACTCTTCGATCCTGTGTCCAGATTCTTAATAAATTCGACAAGCAAAAATGCTTTTGGTTGTAATTCAAACGGATATTTTCTTGGAAAAAAAGAAAATCCACTCAAATTAAAGGCTGGGCTCCCAATTCAAGAAAAAATCAGATTGAATCAAGAGTTTTTTATTCTTGTCAAATTTTTTAAGAGTCTGAACTTTGGGTAGAAGAGACTTTTTTCCAGTGTGGAAATAAATTAACTAAGACTGAACATTTTGAAATCTCGCAATGAGAAACATCGATTCCAAGTTTATCCCACATTGCTGACAGGTGAGAAGAAGTATTGGTGAAATGGAAGCATTCACCATTGCCATTTTGAGAGGAACGGTGGGTGAAACGTTGATCTACTGGACTTCATTGATCGGTTTTTCAGAACACTCAGTCCCTTTTTATTTACATCTCTTTTTCATTTCCTTATTTTGAGATTAAGCGTCATTAGAGACAGCTTGGCGGAGCTTGGCTTTTAAATTCTTTTGAACTGAAAAACTCCTGAACCGAATGTTGTGATGAGGTGACTTTTGTCCGGTCTCATCATACAATGCGCCAATTTAGTCCCCATGAACGTTTACAAATGAAGGCATGGTGAGCCTGTAATGAAACCAAGGAAATGCGAAGCTCGATTTTGGGCATTTTGTAATTATTTATTTTTTTAAATCTTTTAAAAACAAAAACGAACAAACATCATTGCTTGCATTGTTCGCAATGAAAATGTTTAAAGAAATGTTTAAGAAATGTAAACGTAGAAATGACTTTTTGATAGTTAGTTTGTATTGTTGCGAGTTCAGAGACGTGTTTTTCTATATATATATTATATATATATATATATATATATATATATATATATATATGAGAAGAAAAAACCACTAAGAAGTGGCCCGAAACTGTATGTAACAAGGTGGAGAAATGGTGCTGGGTCCACACCATTTCGCGGGGAAATCAAAGCCAAGATTTATACCGGTTTGGGCCTTTTTAGACCTCATCAGTGGATCACACTCGGCAGTGAACCCCTCTCCCCGGCGCATATATATATATATATATATATATATATATATATATATATATATATATATCGTTAAGTCGAACAACGATTAAGACGAAAATCCGCTTAAGTCGACATTTTTTTCAGTCCCGCGACGTTGCATATGGAGCAACCTTAAAAAAAACTACGCTTTAGACGAATTCGCGAATTTTTAAGCCGGGTGGAAAGCCGCTTATGTCGAAATTTTTTTTTCGAAAAATCCGGATTTTTACGACGAAAAACACAAAAAATGCATTGATAGGAGTTGTCCGCAGTGCTCCCATTCCATGTCCGACAAAAGTTCCGGGATTCGGAGCTTTTTTGTTCCAATTCCTCCCATTCCATGATCGTCAAAGGTTCCAGGATTCTTCTCTGAGTTTTTTAAAATTTTCGAGAAAGCTCCAGAGAATCCAAAAAAATCCGTAACATGTCGGGAATTTCTAAAGTTCTGGGGAAAAGTTAGGAAATTCTCAGAAGTTCCGAAATTCGGAACTAGTTCCGAGAACACTCCACCTAGTGCTCCTCATTTACTTGTCTGCACCTAATTCACCTGACCTTCGATCTGTTTACTTCATAATATTGCTATCAGCGTACGCACCTCCGTTATGAACCCGCCGCGCCGGAGAAAACTCGCAGAGCGGCGGCATTGCCGCTTAAGTCGAATTTTTGCGATTTTCACGCTAATTTCGAGTTAAACGGAGAAACGAATAACTCGAATTACCGCTTAAGTCGAATTTTTCATTAGTCCCCAGACAATTCGACTTAACGAACTTTTACTTATAGCGAACTATAACTTTTACTTATAACGAACATTTAATATATATATATATACTAGGGGGCTACGCCCCCAGGCCGCTACGCGGCTCAACCCCCTGAAGGCGCTCCGCGCCATCAGTGGGCCGCTTCGAGGCCCTATTTTTACCCTTCCATCAGTGTTAATTTTATTTTTCCCCCCAAAAATTACGATATGAGGTATACTTTACTTTTAGAATGAAATAGTACTTGGTTCCGATGAATGAAGAAAAAAAAAATTTTGAAGTCAAAAGGACGCGTTTTGGAATGACTTCTTGATGAAATATTGCAGTAAAACAACGAACGTTGATATTCAGATACTGATTAAGAGAGTCAGGAGTCGGGGATCGAACTCACACCGTGAACATAGAGGACGCATCCGACGTCTTAGACGGCTCGGCCACCGCTCAGATGGATGATGCGGCGTGAATCTTGTGTAGATAAGTACAGAGCTGATGCGCAGGCTACCCAGCTACTGCGCAACCTCCTCGACTACTGCGCATCCTCCCGCGCATAGCGGTAGCAGTCCCGGAGCATTCCGTAAATTCGCTCAACTTTATAACGTGATTTTAAAAAAACCTGGGTCCTATTTCCAAAATCTGATTAGAGCGGGCTCATCTAGGGCCTATTACCTGTCGATTTACGCAAAAATCATAGAAATCGGCTCGGTAGAACGCTCAAACGAACTATGACAAAAAGTATAAATTTACATTGTTTAAATGGGAGAATTCGCAACTTTACCACGTAATATAAAAAAACCTGGGCCATATTTTGAAAATCTGAAAAGAGTTGGCTTATCTAGAGACAATTGCCCGTCGATAGCCGCAAAAATCATAAAAATCGGCTCGGTAGGACGCTGGAACTAAGCGTTACCAGTTACGCAAAATTAGGAGGTCTTGGAGCTAATAGTATAGATATCTCACAGCCACCTTACTCGCGGGCTCGAACGTATACTTCTCGAGAATGTTACGAAAAATATTGCAGAAATTTTGCAACATCGGACAAATCTTAAGTTTTTTAATCACTAAAAGTGGAAATCTGTCGCATGAACAACTGCAGATTATTCAACATGGGGTTTTTTTTTATGGAAAATGATTTCCCGAAGAAGCGCTTGGGGGGTTGGAGCGCGAAGTGGTCAGGGGGCTTACCTTATCTAAGAGTCAATTAAATTTGGCAACATTTTAAGATCAATGAAGCTTAACAGACAAGAGTTTACAGAATTTCCATCAGATACTCTTGAAAAATGACAAGAAAAGTTCTCTACATGGGCATTATTTTTTTTGAATAATTAAATCGACGCATTTTCCATCCTCTTAAAATTGGATTATTCGGTGATGAAGGTTTGGCCATTGAAAAGTTCATTTTTACGGAGAATGTATAAAATTATTAAGCAACACTCGGTTCAAAGGTAAAAGAAATTCCACAGTTTAAAAAGACAACCAAAGAAAAAACAATTTTAAAAAGAAACCGCTATACCATTAAGGTTCATCTCTGGACGATTGGCAACACAGCATATCCCATACTGGAAGGGGGGCAAGAGGTAATTGAAATTAGACAAACAGAATCCAATGGGTGCAATTCGTAACCAATTGAATGTTTGACCACCTTTGAAGACCCCCCAGGCTCAATAAAGTGCAACGGCGAGTTATATCAGTTTTCAAACAAAAACATTGCACTTTTCTTATGCACGTGCAACCGGAAAAGTTCAGTTTTTTCCGCTAATAAACCTCCGATTTTAAAAAACTTTAGCTCGTTAGAAAGCTGAAGAAATTCTGCAGAAACCGGTTTCTTTTACTTGCTTTAAATTAATTTCGTCACGAGGTACCAAAGAAGGAAATCAACTCAGTAGTGAGTTCAGTGTCTTCAGCACTCATAAGTGCGCCCCGAAGAAGATGGGTTTCTCTGCAACCAGTGATCCGATCTTAAAAAACTTTCGCTCGTTAGAATACTGAAATGTATTTGCAGAAAGTCATTTCCCCAATTTTCTTATTTTTCATTACTTTATGAGTTATCGAAGAAAAACGAGCCTCTTTTTTTATCGTACATACAAGGATTTCGAAAGAAGGGCGTATTTCTGGCTTACTTTGTCCAATGATTACAGAGGGCAAATTCTTTATTTTTTTCAAACTTTTAATGGATTTCAAAGCTGTAGGATCTAGTTTAAGAGAATTGCCTTTGGTTTAACCAACTGCTGCATTTCATTTTTCGGGACACCATTTCAAATCTTCAAATGCGTTTTTCTAACAACGCTGAACCTTGTACATATGCCCTTCTTCAGGCATGGTCCTCAATTGATGTCAGTCAATACAAAATGAGTTGTTCCTTCAGACGCAACCAAGATCAGCTCTCCAAGCCTAAGTTCTAAGTTATAGGACCAGTCTCAGTTATTTTGGGAGAAGCTCTGCATTTTCTTCAACTTTTATGCCTAGTATTATGAGAGGCGGTAGCCACATCACAAAATCCACACCAATTAAAAAATAAATCATGAATTTTTCTCTTAATAAGTCTGTTGTTTTCTTCCAGATTTTAAACAATTTTAAATCAGGAACTTTCAACACTCTAATTGCAACGAGCATTGGAGAAGAAGGGTTAGACATTGGTGAAGTAGATTTAATTATTTGCCTTGATGCACAGCAGTCAATTACGCGGCATATTCAAAGGATCGGACGAACTGGTCGTAAGAGAGCGGGTGCTTGCATTTTTCTCGTTACTGAGGGGAAGGAAGAGCTGGTAAGATTTGAAAGTGACTACATGCATGAATTATTGTTCTTTTCTATCCAGGTAACTAAATTGATAAGCTATAAATTATCTGGACCAACTTAAAAATGATGGCGGCAAGAAAGACGAAACTTTGATACACAGCAGTCAATTATGGATTTGACGAAGGAGTCTTACCTCTTGTCAAAGACTAACCTTTAGTCCAAGGATTGGACAAATTGGTCGCAATGAGCGGGTGCTTGCATCTTTCTCGCCGCTGCCACTCAAAAGCTTCTATTTAAATCTTAATTCCGTGGCCAAATCGAATGTCTAAAGAGGGCGATTTATTGGAAGGCTCTCTCTTGGAGGTGGTGAAAAATATGCTTTTTTGTCAATCTGTGAAATCAGTTAAAAGGACAACTTTTTAACAAAAAATCATTTCACACAAGTATTACAATTACTGTATTTACTTTAAGTAGCCGAATGTTTTCAAGATGAAAAGACTGCTTTTTTAATTTGAGGCTGAACTGCTCCTTCTGAATTGCTGTTCACCTTTTACACTCGATTAGAATTTGATTTTTTACATCTCAAGGTTTAACTGGAAAAAAATATCGACAATTGAAGTGTTTATTTGTGAGATACTTTGATTAACAAGTAAAGTATTGTCTTTTTCCCCCAATTTCTTTTCCTTTTTCGACCTATTTTTAATTAAGCCCCTTGGGTGTCAACCGCATAAGTTATATCGTTCAAAGTTAACATCTTCATGTTGGAGTAAAAAAAAACCTCAAAAATCTGAGAGATTGTATTTTGGATGATTCAGTTTGAACACTGATCTGCGAAAAAACAGTGAATTTTAAAAAATCCCAAATTACGGCGATTTAAATCATTTTTAGCTCAATTTAGATGGCATACAAAATCTATATGAAACATTTCCATGTAAACATTTTTTGAAAATATGATAGAGCAATACAGAGTGTCACCATGAAGAGTCGAAGAGAGAGAGGTCGAGGTAATGAAAATCGATGTAACAAGCCTTTTCTAATTTGGCTAAAATTGGGCATCTTTGGGGGTCGATATCTTGCAAAGGAAGTGTCGGATGGGATCAGTGTCATAAAATGATGTAAAGACCCTGAATACCAGTTTTGAGCCAATGGGTCACTAAATCATGAACGAATTTTGACTTGCGAATATAGTTTTCTGAAGGAAAATGACGCGAAGAACACGATGCGAACATTAAAAACGCTAACAAGTAACTCAAATACCCAGAAATGCGCAGTTCAAATCGCTCAACTTATACGCAAATTTAAAACGCCCTGGTTTCGCGCCGCGCCAAATGATGTCATCCGGCACCAATCAGAAGCGGGCACGGGTTTCCACGACTTCCGTCAAATGTCTATCTACTCTTTGTATATGAAAACAATACTAAAGTCGAAAATATATCTTTTGAATTCAGGACTTGAATCTCATTCATATGTTAGCTGTAATAAACGAGCAACAATTCCACATTGAAACACGTTTTATTTTAACAAACATCAGAGGAAAATGAGAGAAGATTGCAATATGACTACCGCAGTGCGTCAACACCGTCAGTTTCCCGCCATTCGGGTGCGTTTGGAATGTCTTGCAGTTTTTAGATTTTTCAAAAGCGGGTTTCTCCGCGATTTCGGCTCCATAAAAATGCTGAAAAATCACCACGTTATCTACTCACATTGCACTTTCAGAATATTCAATAAAATAAACAAGGTTTAGTGACCCATTCAAAGGGGGTCAAGTCCTGGACCTGGTTGACTTGATGTGAAATGATCCAGCTCTTACTATTTGATTTTTGTTTTAGAGAAGGTTTGAGTCTATTCTCTTTTTACTTTCAGAAATTTCTTAAGTGCCTAAATGCATCATCTAATTTCTCTAAAATGATAGATCCAAAACTTCTTAACACTTCTGTTACTGCAGCAAATCCAAGGATGGTTCCAAAGCGTAAGTACTAATCAATACTCTGTTTCAGATAACTTCTCTGATCTTTTTAATGCAATGACTACCGATGTTCGTATTGTACATCTTTTGACTTCCTCTGTCAAAAAGCCTCATGCTAGCAAAATAAGTCTACTGAACATTGATTAATAAATTACAAGATGGTAGATTAGTTCTGGGTCCATATTATTCTGTGGGAAATTAGAGCCAGGAAAAGCAAAAAATTAGAATTAGAGTCATAAACAAACTCTAATGAGTTGCAGTCTTCTGAATTATAACTTCCTCTAGAATACTCAGATAGACATAATATACATGATGAGAGCAACTGAAGAGTTTCAGCAACAAAAAGGCCAAAATCTACCCTCATACGAGGTGTGTCCGGAAAGTATCCGACCTTCTTGATAATCTCGCCATCAACGGTTGATAAGAGGTTGAGGCTTGGGAACACTTTTGCAGGGACTCTCCTGAGTGCAGGTGCACAGCCGGATTATCACACGTTGAATCAGTCGTTGGTAATTTGGTGATTAGTGCGTGCTATTCTGCTATGTTCGTTGCATTTTGTTTTTCCTAAAAAAAGGAAGTTAAAGAGAGTGGGGTTGGAAGAGTTTGTGAAGAGGATCATCACAGGGTACGTATCTTGGGTCTACGGGTACGACCCTGAGACTAAAGTGCAATCGTCAGTTTGGATCGCACCTGGGAGACCTCGCCCGAAGAAAGCTCGGAAGAGTTGCAGCAATGTGAAGACAATGTTGACTGTCTTCTTCGATCATGAGGGTGTTGTCCGTCATGAATACGCTCCCCAATACTTCATACTCAATAAAGAGAGCTACCGAGATATTTTACGTAGCTTAAGAGGCCTTGGGGAGCGTATTCATGATGGACGACACCTTCATGATCAAAGAAGACAGTCAACATTGTCTTCACATTGCCGCGACTTTTCCGAGCTTCTTATGGGTGAGGTCTCCCAGGCGCGATCCGTACTGACGATTGCACTTTTGTCTCAGGGTTGTACCCGCAGACCCAAGACACGTCCTCTGTTATGATCTTTTCACAAACTCTTCCCACCCCACTCTCCTTAACTTCTTCTTTTTTAAGAAAAACGAAAGCAGAAGATCACAGCAGTATAGCACGCACTAATCAGTAAATTACCAACGACTGATTCAACGTGTAATAATCTGGCTGTGCACCTGCACTCAAGAGAGTTCTTGCAAAGATAATCCCAAGCCCCAACCTCTTATCAATCGTTGATGGCGAGATAATTAACAAGGTTAAATACTTTCCGGACAGACCTCGTATGATTGCAAAAGTGCAGTTGCTTCTGAGTGTGAAGAAAAGTAAGCTGCAAGACTCCTCAGTAAGATGAAAGACAGAGTAGACGTGCCATATACTGCCTAGGCACCATTATCCCAGGAAAAGGAGAGAAAGGTCCTGTTTGTAACCAGGAAGCACAAGCTTGGCCAAATTTTCTATCATAATTGTGAAATATAGTCATTTAATTAGAAAAAAGCACAAAAAACGAAATGCATGTTAAAGGAGAAGTATCGATAAGGGCCTTTTTTGGCTCCCCCCTAGAGGACCTTTCTTCGCCCCACCTAGAATCTGGAAATTTATGCGGGTTCTTGAAGTTGACTCAATGTAGTTTATGGAAATAATCATGATTTGGTCCATAGGCCACTGGATACAAGTTACGCAGTTGCCTGAACATACGTCTGCAGGCGTATTTTAGCGAAAATGCCTGTTTTTCTTTCATTCCGAGGCTTTTTTGACACCGAGCGCATTGTCTATCTAAACAAGCTTTTGATATGTTATCAAGGAGGCTTAGACACATTTAACCCTGGTTTGGTTTTAGCTATATGATGCGCTCATAGTTAAAAAAAACTTTTTCAAAAGTCGACTTTTAAAGGGCATCTGCAAAAATCCTAGGGAATTACGTTGCTAGGGGTTTTTTTTGGCTACAATTCAAGAAAATCTCCTTTTTAGAGTTCAACAAGCCTTGATAACTGCCCTCAATACGATACGTAGCGTGCATACAGTTGGAGAGACGTGTTTCCCTAAGATTTTTGCGGTTGTACCTTAAAAGTTGATTTTTGAAAAAGTTTTTTTTAACTATGAGCGCATCATCTAATTAAAACTAAACCAGGGTTAAAATGTGTCCTAAACCCTCCATGATAACATATCAAAAGCTCGTTTTAGTTAGACAATGCGCTCAGTGTCAAAAAAGCTTCGGAGTGAAAGAAAAACAGGCATTTTCTCTAAATTACGCCTGTAGACCTATGTGCAGGCAACCGTTTAGCACGTGTCCAGTGGTCTGTGGATCAAATCATGATTATTTCCGTAAACTACATTGAAGCAACTTGGAAAACCCCCATAAATTTCCAGATTCTAGGTGGGGCCAAGAAAGGTCCTCTAGGGGGGGGGGCCAAAAAAGGCCCTTATCGATACTCCTCCTTTTTGACCCCAAAAACGGTTTTCATTGAGTCTGCATGTGATAGCATCCCGTAATTTTGAGGTGAGAAGGGATTAGAGTCTGTGATTAAGAACGTGACAAGAGGGTCAGAGGTTTTAAAAAATTTTGTTTCTATTTTGGAGGGGGTGGCAGCTTCTTATATTCACTTAACCAATAACTTGCGTCCTATGTCCCACTATTTTTCCAGTCTAATTGGGTCAGCTTTTTTACCTCCTATTATGCCAGGCAAACTTGAGGCTTGTTTTAAATCAAATAATTTTACTTGCTGCAAGTGAAATTTTGATACTAATTGTCTTTCTCGTTATTAACATTAGTAAAAACCCCAGTCTCGGCAGACAGATTGGCACTCTTACTTCCATCCAATTTATCAAACTGTACTTACAATGAACACAAAATAAAAACGCTAAAACGGAGTGCAGGCTGTGACTGAAAACAGTTTGATAAGGCGTTTTGGGATTAATGTGCCCTTTTTCAACCGCCAATAAAACAAAACAAAAAATTAAAAACCACACATGAGCCGCCGCTTAACAGCTAGGCAAAAAAATTATTATGAACTAGAAATTTTGTTTCAAAGCCATGAAGAATCGAGTTTTGCCAAAGCATTCTATTTCTCTCCTCAAAACTGAGCAATAAAAGTTTTAATTTTTTTCATTTCTCAGATATTAAACCAAAATTACATTTTGTTCACATTCAACCAGACAAAGGAGGTAAAAACGAAGGAAATTTTGCTGCTGAAGCTGATGAAGAAAGTGGAGAGGGTCCCTCTTCCTCGAAAGGTTTTTTAGTTATATTTTGATTTTTTAGAATTTAAGCTCGGCAATATTTTGTCCACTCTCGAGCAGTGAAAGATAGTAAAAACAACAATAAACTTGTTGCTCGAGATGATGAAAAACGAGAGGAGGACCCTTTACCTCTGAGGAGTCTAAAGTTTAAATGAGTGAAAAATGTCCAAAAGAAGCTTTTTTTCCTATCTGTGAGGATTACTAAAGTATTACCACAGAATTAAAGTGCACGTTTTCTTATATTTATTGAATTTATTTTCCCTTAGCCTTATAACAGCCTTTCTTTAATACATGCTAGCACTTATTATATTTTAATGTACAAGGAAAGTCAAATCTTCTTTATAATAATCAGACAGTCTCTCTCCACACATAATTATATTTCAGCTCTTAGCGCGCACAAAATTCGTGCCAGGAATTCCTCCCCCCGCACAACGTGCTGCGACGCGCGTCCTCCGCCGGCTGCAGGGCAAAGTCCTCAAGTCGTCGCCCCACCACCCGCACCTCGTATCGTGGCGCGATGATCGGCTTCTAGGACACTACGTAGCCGCGGCCAGTGGTTCCTTTCCATCCGTCTCTTCTGTTTCTGCGAACACTGCAGCCAATACCTGGGAGGCTCCTCTTTTGTCCTCCCGAAACTTTCTAGAATTTTCCTAGACATAAAAGAGGGCGTCACATGGCAACAAGTAGTACCTGTTTCTGGAACTTTCTACAACTCTCTCCAATTTTTATCATTTAGATGACTGTTAGTAAAACGATGACCCTCATTAATCTTCTCCAGAACTTCATAGAATTTTCTCCGACTTTCATAAGGTGCCATGCGACTGACAATAGTTTTTCTCGAATTTTTCAAATTCTCTCAAATTCTTTCCAGGCGATGTGCAATGAAATTGATGCCCTCGCCATGTCCTTTCGGGAGCTTTCTAAAGAATATTCTCGGACTTATGGATGAGTGTTGCAAGACAACGAGTGGCATTTGTTTCTGGAACTTTCTCAAATGTAATCAAAGTGGTAGTGACAGGAATGTGGCTCGCGATGCGCACCGTGCCCTCCACGGCTAGTTTTTAATTAACACTCGAATTCCCATTAAAGTGTTGATAAAATATTCTTTATTTGGCCTCAGTAACATGATTTTCGTTGTTCTTTCAAGGTCGGTCTCTGCTGCCATCGTTGGCTGGGTCTTCTTGTTGTTTATGTCATAGTTTATTGATTAAGTGTTGGCGAGATGGAAAGGAGGTAGTTCGTCGCATGCCTCAATCCTGTTCGATCTTCCAACTGTGTGGCTCCCTCGCGAACTTTTCCATCCTTTTACTCCTTTCTTGTACATTGTGTTAGCCTGCCTGCACCTAAGTATCTCCTCAAAACTGTCCTCCATTTTTAAGTGTATGTTTATGTTCTATTTTATAGGTCATTTGCCTCACTGATCGTTTGTTTCTTTGACTTCCTCTGCCTCTCTTTTTTCTTTCTTCTTTGTTCTCGATTAATGTTTGTGAAACTTGATACGAAAGGATATTTTTCGCTGGGAGACTCGAATTTAAGGTCAGCTTTCGGTCAGCTCCAGTATTATCGATTTTTGCGAACTCGTGTTATGAAGTCATATTAGATGAGAAACTCATATTTTTATAAATTTTTTGCAATTTCAAAATCCAAGATGGCGGCTGTGGCTTTATATTCTTTCTCGGCTCCTGCTCCATCAATTTTCCTGCAATTTGATGGAAAAGAAGATGAAAACAAAGTTGTTGTTGTCTTCTCTCTACAGTTAATAGCTATGAGGGGAGGTTCACGAAGCGAGTTGCAAGATCATCGCGTAGCAAGGAACTGGGAGTCCAAGGGCATGCCCCCCTAAGCGTGACAGCTTTTGTAGCGAGCTAATCACGGCTAGCACATATATAAATATGAGCTTGTTTTGAACAGTGTTAAGAAAGTTGGAGTGGTCATAAGTTTATGCCTATTATAGTCTCCGTACCTAAAAAATTAGTGCATGATAAATTATTAAAAAACTGCAGTTTTACAAATGACAGTCAAAATCAAATTTTTGAGATTTGTATATGCATTATTATTTGGTTGCAGATGCTCTGAAAAGGAAGAAGAACAATTCGAAGAATCAAGGGAAAAAAGAAAAACAATCCAAAGAGGCAAAAGTTGAAAGGTCATCTAACAAGACGACTTTATTCTCCTATTTCATCAAGAAAAATGATTCGAAAAATTTTGATTCGTTCTGTGAAAATGATGCAGAAGCCAAAGATATCTTTTTTATCGTGAAAGATAAAGCCCCTAAAAGTGAATCTAAATCATGTGAGCTGGACACTATCCCTAAGGATGATTGTATCAACATTGAAGAGAATCATGTTGATGCAGGTAGCTTTAATTCTCTGAAAGTGGAAGGCTTCACTGATTTGCGGCACAGTGACCTCTCTGGCCCGGACGAGGCTTCTGCCATTAGTTTATCCAAAATTCAAAGTGACTCTAGCACTCAAAATGAAACGAAGCCAATGATCTCACTTTTTCAAAGCTGGGTCAGGAACTACGCAGAAAACAGAAGAGTTCTTTTTGATGAAAATTGGTTTGATCTCATTCATCATTTCATGAAAGAGTCCTCCAAATTTCCTCCGTATAGCTGTAATACTGTAAATACTCCTAAAGATTTCACCCTTGTAGATTATGACATAACATTTAATAGTTCTTCTGATGAATCCGAGTCTCCGGTTATCATGTCAAGGAAACCTTTAGCATCTAGTCCTGTAATACTAGAAAGTGAGCCAAATTTTTTAGGATCAAATTCTCCGATCTTGTCTGGCAACAGTTTTAAAACAATATTGAGTCCTGTTAATTGTAAAGTAAAAACTCATAGTGATCTACAAGCAGGGAGCACCTCCACACCAAAGTTACCTTCTAAGTTCAAAGCAAGTAGTTCTGTAGTGAGTCATCGTATGGATAGTAATTCCTCCTTACAAATATCCATCCCCCTAAAAGTTTCTGTCAGCAATCAAGTAGTAAACAATGACCTAAGAAACAGTAATCGTGCTACATTTGATGAAGAAAATATGTTGAAAATGTTTGGTCTCAGTAGTGATCCATCGTCCTTTTCACCAGAGCCTTTAACTTTCAAAATTTCTAGTCTAGTTGGTTGTGAAACATCAAACGGACTGTTTCCTAATGAGAATAATGTGGTCACAACTTTCAAAAAAGAGAAAGAGCAAGATATTACAGATCTGAAAGAAATTTTCTTTGGTTCTCCCAAGTACATTATTAGAGACATGTGTATTTCAGAGAAAAATACAAAAACTTATGAACACAGATCATTGGCAGAACATAACATCTGTAAGAAAACATCTACCTCTTCACCAGAAATTTTGACCAGTAAAGTTTCAAAATCAGTGAATCTTGCAATGTCAAAGCAACTGTGTGCTGACGGAAATGGCGTTGCCTCATCTGTCGGAGAGGGGACCAAACAAGCTGACTGTATTGAAAATGTAAAACAAATCTTGTCAGACTCTTTTGACATGTTTCTTGGAAATTTGGAAGATGACTTCTTGCCCTCAGTCCAGCCTCCAGAGAGCTTTTCTCAAGATCAGGTCCTTACACAAAAAGAAAATAATGCTCCAAACTTCACTTCAAATATTAAACCCAATGAAAGTTTGAAACCTACAAATTCAAAGAGTACGTCAGGAATTGATACTGCCATGGCTCAAGTTGAGAGTGAATTTGGTTTCCTTCTCAGGAAAAATCTTACGTTTTCTTCTTTATCTACGAAAAGCAGTATCCTGTCAAAAGAGTCTTTGTCCTCTTGCATTTATAGCCCTCAGTTAAACAGAAGGCTCAGGGATGAGTGCAAAAGTAAAGACACAGAATCGTCAGTCCTCATCCAGTCCATGCATAAGACCAAAGATTTTCGACCTGGTAATGAAAATTCAGATTTGCCTCAAGGAAAATATTCAAATGAAGATGGTGTGCCATTTATGGAGGAAGAAATGACTAATAAATCGATCGTTGTCAGAAAATTTTATGAAGGTGGCATGCAAAACCCAAAACTTGAAAAAGATTCTTCAAAAGAAAATAATTCCAAAGAAAATTTCAATCTTCTAAGTTTATGGAATCCCAAAAATTCATTAAAATTTTGTGAAGGACCAAAATTGCCTCAGCAAGTGTTTCCTAAGAGGCTCTCGTCCATCAATACAGAAACTGGTCCGAGCAAAATTTGCTCCTCTAACCCCCACAAGAGTTCACCCTGGCAAAATGTTGAGTCTGAGAGTAGAGGAATTTCATTTGCTAACAAACACAACAACTCTTTTATGAATCCATCGGTATCAAAAGACGCTATGTTTAGCAAAAGAGGAGGTGAAATGCTAAAGCCTGAATTTCAAGCTATTCAGGTGAAAAATCAAAACTCACCCGACAGTAAATTTCATGATCTAACTGTAGCTGATCATGCACAATGTAAGAACGAAAGAAGCCGAAAAAATAAACATAAGCTGTTGAAGAAGGAGTTGGAATTAAAAAACGCCAATAAGGACGGTCTCTATTCTGGCTGTGATTTCGATGATATATTTTTTGAGCTGCAACCGTCAGATAAACCAAGGAATCATGATGAACCACCAAAAGTATCGAATAATATACAATCATTCCCATCACTGAAGAAAGCGAAAAAGAAAAAAAACTGTGTAAGTATCAGAAACCATTTCTTTGGGAGGGGGGGGGGGGAGTTTGCATCTTTATGCAGTTAAATATTCCAAAGGAGGAGTATCGTTTTGGGCCTTTTCCGACCCCACCTGGATTTTGCTGAATGTTCCATATTTTCAAAGCACTAGTCCTAAGTAGACTTTATGCCGAATATTTTACCGAACGGAACCCATGCAAAGGTGCAACAACGCCTCAAACCCAGAATCTTGCCATCGATAAATAGTTATTTTCGTTGACTTTTTCGACTCTTATCACTCTCTCAACAGATGACTCCTGTGTATTTTTTTGCGTACTTTCCGTTCCTGGCCTTTTTAAAGGCCTCTGATAAATTAGAAGGGGCCACATGGCCTAATGTTGCCATTTTTGGACCATTTTTAGGGGTTTTTTCAATTTTACGCACGCAGAAATTAATTCAAACTAAGAATTGTGTACGTCTCTGAAAAGAAAGCAAAAAAATGAATGAAAAATGTCTGGTACAACTTTTTTCTATGTTGCCAAATTTTCGCTAAAAATCTTCCCAAAGAGCCAAAAATTGTAGAAATTCAATAAATTGCCACGCTTAAGGTTCAAAAAAGTGGGGTACAACTTTTATATTGACATACGTAACAGCTCTTTACCTATATATACAACAGTTTTTATTGTTTGGTATATTTGGCCTGTAGCAAGCATCTAGAGAACCAACAGGAATAAAGAGGTGAACTGGAGTGAAGGATAAGGTAAAAGTACCTTGAGGATCCGTTTTATCACGTTCATCTCAGCCATTACATTTTCTGTGAGACGCATTGCAATTTTCAATTTTCGATACGTTATTTGTAGTGGGAGAAAACTTAAAATTCACTTCCTGGAACCTTCGACAAGATGATTAATCCAATTTTTGGCGCTTCAGGACGATTTTTCTCGAAAATTTGGCAACAAAGGGAAAAGTTACGAATCACATTTTTATGTATTTTCTTGCTAGATGCTTGCTACTGGTCAAATATACCAAACAATAAAAACTGTTGTATATATAGGTAAAGAGCTCTTACGTATGTCAATATAAAAGTTGTACCCCACTTTTTTGAACCTTAAGCGTGGCAATTTATTAAATTTCTGCAATTTTTGGCTCTTTGGGAAGATTTTTAGCGAAAATGGAATTCGGCGATTTACCCCGAATCTCCACCGCGGCGGTGCGTTTTCGGGGGTTCGGCACTCTCAACGTTGTGACGGACCGCCGCCATATTTGTTTACGAAACCAAGCCTACCGATCGCATGCCCAAGCATCGTGTGCTGATCGATTATAGTATAATAATTCAAAATTAATTTAATCGTTTCAGTCGTTCCATTTTAGCCTCAATAAGCTAAGCTCACCGTTACGCGAACGTAAGTATTTGTTTACTTTTTGCAACTGTTTCACTCCACTTGTACATTGTACCAATGTCTTCATGGAGTGGGTTTTCCACCGGAATTTACGTTTAAAAGTCTCCAAACGTCTCTGGTTACCTAATTGGTATGAATATCTAGTATTCTCAAATTTAAATGTAGTAGCGCTGCTTGATTTTGTAACTTTTAACTTCGAAGTTGTTTGTGATACCTCTTCGTTGATGCATCAAAGGTAACACCGGCCTCTTGCCGTAATGTGTCAATATTTGCGAAAGACGTCGAACATCCAACAAATTCCATTGCTCTCAGCAGTATAAACCATTATTTCAGTAATTTCCAGACCAAGTGCAAATAACTGAGAGGATAAATGCATAAATATCTCTTGACGCTTGCTGCCTGTTGGGCTGATTGTTTTATTTGTGTTGGGGTCAGAACAAAGCTGAATCAATGGCTTTTCTAGTTCAGAGGTAAGGAATTTATCTCAAGAGAATAATTTGATTCTGTTGTGCAGCCTCTCATAACACAGCCAGACCTAAAGTCCACATGCTTCTTTTAAGGTCAGAAAGGTCTTTAAGGTCTTTAAAGAAGTCAATATAAGTGAAAACTTTTTTTCGGGCCCTCAGCTACTTTATCTGCAAAGTGAAATCTACATTTTAACCATTCATGCTAGATATTCCAGAGAAATTGGTCAGTGATGAGTCTAAGTGTGTAGACTCTAATGGAAAATCCACCGGACAATGACGCTGGTGTTTTGAAGACAGTTACAAAAAAAAACAAATGTTTGCAAATGCGTAACAGACAAGTATCGAAATCTGAAGTCTACCATAAACGTACGACTTAACGTAGATTTGAAAGATTAGATTGAATGATTAAATGTAGCTGTGCCATTTCAGCTGGACCCGGGAAATCTAACTGGAGAGGTCTTGTGCCTGCGGGGAGGGAGTTGGGCGCTGCTGACACACTTCACAGTGAAATTGACCAAAATTGTCCAAGAAAAATGTTAGTACTCTCTCTGAATAAGGGGGAGGGGACAATCCCTATTTGCCTGATGTGTGAGAATTTTCACCCTCATGATAAATTTTAATTTGAAAAAATATGTTCCTCCTAGAGGCCCAACCCCTTTCTTGCTAGCACCATTTACATTTTTAAAGCAGCCTCAGTCTTGATAGCCTGCTGAATGGGTTCCATAATGAACAGAGATGCAAAATTGCATGTAATTTCATATAAGGTAAAATTTCATGAAAGTATAACTTCTGCAATAGGCTCAGTAGGCCGTGAAATGCGTAGAATCAGAAAATCTCAATATTTAACAAAATAAGAGTCAAACTCTTAATTTTATCATAAGATAATTTTATGGGTGGTGTACACTCCTCCTAAGAAATCTGTGTACTTTCATATCATGTTAGATTTCATTTTACATCCCTGCTAAGTGATGACAAAAAATCTCTGAAAAGAAGGAATGAATGCTGAGGATGGTCGCTCAAGACTCATTCTTCTGGCTGCTACTTTTTCTCTCCTAGAATGCATTGATAAACGGCGACATTGCAGCTTTTGTCTTAACGGGAGAAAACTTCCTTCATTCGACTATCAGGAATTAATATTAACTTGATAAACATATTTAAATGTAAATTTTAATTAAGTACGTGGTTGCTTCAAGTCCGCCTAAAGTGTGGATCTTGCTAGAGTACCTGTATAGGGAGAGTAGCGACAGATCGGTTCATGGAGGGCTTAGGGCCCAAAAGTGCAGCCACCCTTCTGAGCAACTTCTAACACACAAAATTTCACTGCCAGCCTACAGATTTCAATTCTAACCAAGATGGCTAAGAATGTACATAAATGAGCGTTCTTTCGCAAAAATAAGTAAATTTATGCAAAAAGTAAACCAAATACATGCTTTCTAAACGACGGTTCGTAACAATTGTATTTGTAAATCGCTCTGGACATTCGAAATTCATAGGTTGGCTGCCCCTTTGGGCCCTAACTTTATTCGCGGAGGCATCGGTGAAGGCCTGATGGACTTTCGGAGTTTCAGATCTGTCGCTACTCTCCCTATACAGGTACTCTAGATCTTGCCCGCGATCCATAAATTCAAAACACCCGCGCAATATGCGCCGCCATCTTAGTTGTTTACATGAAAACGTTGAGGTGCTCGATCCCCGAACATGCACCGCCGCGGTGGAGATTCGGGGTAAATCGCCGAATTCCAACGGTTGACCGTCCAAGTCGCCAGTCGGAAAGATTCAGAAAAAAGTTGTACCGGACATTTTTCATTCATTTTTTTGCTTTCTTTTCAGAGACGTACACAATTCTTAGTTTGAATTGATTCTGCGTGTGTAAAATTGAAAAAACCCCTAAAAATGGTCCAAAAATGGCAACATTAGGCCATGTGGCCCCTTCTAATTTATCAGAGGCCTTTAAAAAGGCCAGGAACGGAAAGTACGCAAAAAAATACACAGGAGTCATCTGTTGAGAGAGTGATAAGAGTCGAAAAAGTCAACGAAAATAACTATTTTTCGATGGCAAGATTCTGGGTTTGAGGCGTTGTTGCACCTTTGCATGGGTTCCGTTCGGTAAAATATTTGGCATTAAGTCTACTTAGGACTAGTGCTTTGAAAATATGGAACATTCAGCAAAATCCAGGTGGGGCCGGAAAAGGCCCAAAATGATACTCCTCTTTTATTTCATAATCTGCCTACAAATTATGGTTTGTCTCATTTTTTACTTAGACATTGATTTATCAGATACATGCAACTCTGCTCACACATTTTTTTGGTTGCTTGGAAAAGTGTTGGAAGAACTCAGAAGATTTGAGCATTTGCATACCGCAATCTCTTGATAATTTGAAGTTTAACGGAACAAGGGATTTGTTCGAATTATTGAGGTTTCGAATTAGAGGGTCCATGAGGAAAAATTTCGAATCAAAAAGGTTTGAACATACAGGTAAAATGCCAACTTTTTTCGAAACACGGACCGCTCAGATAAAGTTAGGCCATGAATTTAAAAAACCCTTAATTTTTAAGAAATTTATTGAATGAATGAATTTTACATTGATTTACACCACAGTACCATTGTTCCCACTACTTTTGACAGCCTATATGATCTCGCAATTTTTTTCGAAATCAAGAGATTTGTATACTTTCCCATCCTTTATCAAACATAATTACATTCGCATGCAACATTACTTACTAATAAGCTAGTCAAGCTTTTCTTCTATGCACTCTGACTTGTTTTCCTGTTGAGAGAGTAACATGCACCAACTTCAGTGCTTTATCAGGTGATTTTGAACTCCAGAGGGAAGGAACTTCCGTCTTTTTCCGAATTTTAGAGGGTCAGTAATATTTACTTTTGATAAGTCGAATTGTAGAGGCAGTTCTCCGTTCTGTTTCAAACTATAACTAACTACCTTCAGCATTCCAAATTAACGAGAGGAGTTAAGCACATTGATTTTTTTAATTATTATCGAGAGATTTTCAAAGGAAAAGGCCTTCATGTATATATTTCGAATTACAGAGAGATCACTGTATTTCTTCAGCAAATGAATAATGAAATCTCTTTTCCTTCATGTCATGTACTTTTTATTTGACATTTTCAAAATCAACATTCCAGTTTAAGGCTTTCGTTTCAGTGAGGTATAGAGTCGAATTATCAACTGTTTATTTTACAATTACTGAATGTAGCATTCATTTCTAGCCTAGGATAGTCCAGTCAAATTAGATCATAAATCCCGGATTAGGGGGGAAAATTCCCACACAAGCGATTTTTGGCTAAAGTTGCTTGTTAGGGTCTGTAACTCGAGGTTGAGAAAATGTTCCTTATCAAAGTCTGCAAAATAAGTTTCTTATGCTTTCTCTTCTCCAAGCACTCTTTGACCTTCAAAATGGCCGCCGCGTAGGGGCTTCATAGCGCGCTCCCGCACTGTATGGATCGCACAGGTACAGCTCTAGACCGCGCCGTCGAGTATCTTAACCTTCTCACTCCGTCACCCTCTATATATGCCTGGAATTTACATGATATGCAATAATTATGTACTCTTACCTTGTTTGCTATGCAAAATTCTGTTTTCAGTCAAAAAACTTTGATGCTTGAGCAATAACCTGTGGGCGAGGTACAGCTTGAAAGGAAGGATACGTATTTTGATGATGCACTTTGATTCTAATTATCGCCCCACATATTTGCGTGGTAGTTTATTTTTTAAATCATTTGCAGGTTGATTCACGGTTTTTAAAAAGAACAAAAGTCAAGGGTGTAGAAGGGGGAGGGAGAACAAAAAAAGGAAGGAAAAAGCTGTCGGTTAAGGAATGAAGGAACACTTTATTTAAGAATTACAATATTAGTAGGGGTTAAATAATAAAATGAAAATGAAATCAATAAAATTTGTGCAAATTTTTTTTAATTAATGAAAACGAAGTTTCTCTGATGTGTCATTTGTTCCCGAACTCAGAGATGGAGTTGAACGCTGAGCGTTTATCCTTAAATGACCCGCGAAATCTTGGATGTTTTAATTTTTTTCTATTAAATTGCAGAGTACCATCTTGCCCTTTCCAAAAATTGCCGAGTTAGTATCACATCCGGGAAATGCATGTAAAAATAGTATGTGATCTTTTAGTTTCAGGCAGGCGTCAAGGACTTTAAAAGGGTAAATTTTTGTTTCAAAGTTTTGTCTACCAGGTTTTAGAAGAAATATTTCCTTATTCTCCGGAGACAATGTAGTTAAGATTACAAAAAAATCGATGTCCTCTTCAAAAATCTCATAATTTTTGGTTGACTCCAAAGACAAGTTCAAGGTCGTTTGAACAATCATTGGGTCTGCATCACCATCTAGAATTTTATTTTCAAGACCGATGTTCTTGAATTGTTTTTTGTAGCATTTCTATCAGGATTGTTCTGTTTTCGTCATTACATAAAAGCTTTTCCTGGATTAAAGTTACTTTCGTTTCTTCATAAAAAGCAATTTCATTGACCATTGATTTACCGTACCTTCGGGATCTTTCCGCATTCTTTGTTGACGGTGTGTCACGTGAGGAACCGTCTAAAATATTGAGGCAATTTCTACCAAAATTCCCAAGGACATAGGATACTTAATTTTCTAAAAATCTCCAAATGTTTCCAATCCATGGGGCCAGACTGTGCGGTGTAATAGAAATCCACCATCAAGAATATATTTGCTGTTACTTGGGGCCTTTTCTTCTGGTTTCGGCTCAAAAATGGGGTACAAAGAAACTTTTTTCGTTTACAGCACTCTATTGGTATCAAACAGGGACAGTGGGTACGGAAATAACTCATACTTATTAAATTCCTCGAGGCCTTCTTGCGACGTCATAAAAATGGAGATGCATCGAAATAATCGCAATGGATCACATGTCATGTCATTTTCGTGGTCTTTAAGAGTGTTATCTGTGTCCATATCTAAATTTCGGACTATCTTTTTACGTGATAATTTGATTTCACCCAATTTTTTCTGGGAATTGTTTCTCAGAATCTAAGTCCGACAAGTTCTGAGGTAGTCTTATTTCTTTAAATATTTGATCCATTTGAAATCTGTGAATCGACCTCACACAAATATGTAGAACGATAATTAGGATCAATGTGTCATTAAAATACATATCCTTCCTTTCTAGCTGTACCTCGCCCACAGGTTATTGCTCAAGAAACTTCGTTTTCATTAATTAAAAAAAATTTGCACAAATTTTATTGATTTCATTTTCATTTTATTATTTAACCCCTACTAATATTGTAATTCTTAAATAAAGTGTTCCTTCATTCCTTAACCGACAGCTTTTTCTTTCCTTTTTTTGTTCTCCCTCCCCCTTCTACACCCTTGACTTTTGTTCTTTTTAAAAACCGTGAATCAACCTGCAAATGATTTAAAAAATAAACTACCACGCAAATATGTGGGGCGATAATTAGAATCAAAGTGCATCATCAAAATACGTATCCTTCCTTTCAAGCTGTTCCTCGCCCACAGGTTATTGCTCAAGCATCAAAGTTTTTTGACTGAAAACATAATTTTGCATAGCAAACAAGGTAAGAGTACATAATTATTGCATATCATGTAAATTCCAGGCATGTATAGAGGGTGACGGAGTGAGAAGGTTAAGATACTCGATGGCGCGGTCTAGAGCCGTACCTATGCGTTCCGTACAGTGCGGGAGCGCGCTGTGAAGCTCCTACGCGACGGCCATTTTGAGGGTCAAAGAATGCTTGGTGAAGAAAAAGCGTAAGAAACGTTTTTTTGCAGAATTTGATGAGGAACATTTCCTCAATGTACGCAACTCACTATGTCCAACCGTTCTCGAGATATAGTCGAAAAACCGATTTTTTAGTCTTTTTGGGGGGCTTTGGGGGGGCTGGGCGGCTAAGCATAAGGGATATCAATGGGGACTTTTAGCCTGTGCCTCTCTAGACCCTAACAAGCAACTTCAGCCAAAAATCGCTAGTATGGGAATTTTTTCCTCTAATTTTCCTAATTTGTCTGGACTAAGGAATTGATTTTCAAAGATTTTACTGTGCCTGTTGCTCCATGCGCACAAAACAAGCTTAAAAATCATTAACTTTGAAAATGCAATTTTTAAACAAAATATTAGGAGACTTGAACTCAGTTTTCGAACCAATGTCCTGTCAATTACAAGGAGAGGTTCAGAAGTAGCTGCTCCTAACTATCATTCTTCTTACAGGTTGATCAAGGGCGTTTCTAATTACGTTTTGTGGGATACCTATGGGGCACCAGCAAAAACTGAAATGCACTAGTCAGTCAGCTTTCATTAAATTGTTCATTATCACGAACCTTGCCTAATTTAGACAGTTTCCTCTTGTCAGTTGTATCTACGGCGCTCTGGTCCCCTACTATGCTCGTGTGTGCTGTATTCTTTGACAGTTTTGATGTAAATGCCACAGTTTTGACACCCTCCAGTCTGTCAAGTTTCCAACTTAGGATAATAATTTATCTGCTCTAATCTGCTACTTAATTGAAAATATGGGGTATCGCTTTGTCATCAGTAACTTGGTGAATTATTCAGTCATGAACAGTTCTTGTTCAATCAATTGTTTTTAAAATGGATGTCAATATGTATTATTTTTTATGTACCTTAACAGTTTATCGAGTGGGAGGCAGAAGTTAGCGGCAGTGATGTCTCAGAGGATGAAAATGAAGATGAAGACAAGGATCAGGGTAAGCCTGACTCATTTATCCACGATGATCATGCTTCTGTTTCAAACCACGAACACACAATCACTGCCCAATATTTAGAATCAATCAAGTAAGAACTTATAATAATGATTTATTTCTTTGTTCTTTACCCCTTCTTTTGTTGCCTTTTTTTTAAATTGTAAAATCAACTGAGGCAGGATTAGCTTTGCCTGCTCAAGAATGAACCACTAGACAGGGTCTGAACTAGAAATTAACGTCACACGAGTTCTCCTCAAAGTCTTGCATAGAAAAGGAATCATACAACAGGAATTTTGGAGATCAACTCCGAAGCAAGATATTAGCAAATATATTTAACACAAATCAAATGGAAGTAAGACTATACAAATGACGTCATTTGTATTTTTGCCATTTATTCAATGTTCATTTTAAAACACTTATATCTTGTTCAGGAGTTAATTTATAGACTTCCCGTTCTGTGATTCGTTTTTGTTGTAAAATTTTGAAGAGAAAATATCTTGCGTAGTGTTTCAATTCGTGCCTTGTCTAGAGCCCCATTCCAGTTTTGAATAATGCTCAGATTTACCCACTTCGAAAGGGTTTTGACCATTTTTACCCATTCCAATCGAAAGTACTAAAAGACTCAGACATATGTTTCATATCATTAAATAATTTTCATTCTTGGTTTAAGAGCAGCTCCCTATAACAAAGGTCTATTTTTAATTATGTGCATAGTTTTTCCATATTATAATATTTGACTTGTTTCATTCACTTCTATGTAACTTCAATCCATCAAATAATTGTGATGTGGAAATATTGTACTCGGTGTAAAGTGAGGTGAATCGGTCATGAAACATGCCTTTTTTGGATTTTCTTAAGTTCAAAGCCGTCTTTCTCTTGTACAATTGAAGCTGTGGAAAAGCTCAACCATTGGATTCTAATCGATTTTTTGCGTTATTTTTGACTTCTTGCTTTTTTTTTTTTTTTTTTTTTTTTTTATATCAACAACTGTTCTCAAGATAAGAGTGAAATCTTTATTAAAAACCCCCAGCGAATTGTTAAAAATACCCAGAATGACCCATTCCAAGTGGGTTTTAACAATTTTTACCCGTTTCGGAAAAACACAAAAAATCACATCATTCAAAGTAACCTTTTAAGTCTGAATGCAATTTCTATAATATACTTAAAATACAGGGTGAACCAAAAGTTCCTTCCACTTCCTCTATTTTGTTGAGCCACCAAATTTGAGCTAAAGATTATTTAAATGGCCATAATTTAGGGTTTTTTAAAATTTACTATTTTTTTGCCATTCAATGCTCAAACTGAATTATCCAAAATACGGTCTCTCCGATTTTCGATTTTTTTTTATACTTCAAGGTTAAGATAAATACTTTTGGTTGATACACTTTTTTCAATTGCTAGCGGACGGTTAAGCGCCTTAAAAAATTCAAATAGGCCATATAGGTCAAAAATTGGCAAAAAAGACGAATTTTTATATGTTAATCCAAATATTTCGATAATGAACGCTTCAATTGTCGATATTTTTCTCCAGTTTACCCTCTAAGATGTATAAAATCAGACTATCAATGCTTTCCATACATTCACCGATCGATTAAAGGCCTGATGGAAACCGGAAACCGACCGAAAATTTTCGAAATTGACGCAAAAAGACGATTTTTCACACCGTAACCTATGCACTCCATGGACTGTAACCGCAACTTCCAATTCTCTCTCTCTCTATTTCAACCCTTAGGCATATACTTTCGAGTAATAAACACTTACTGACGTGCATCGATGGGATACGGATCCAAACGGAAATGAAAACCGGCCGGAAATGTTCGAAAATGACGGGAGAAGGCGACTTATCGCATAGTCAGGGGAGCATATGTTCGAAAATTACGTCCCGTTTGCACGTTTGTGATGCAAGTTTACTCTCTTCATTTTGGTCCCTAGGATGAG
This sequence comes from Bemisia tabaci, assembly GCF_918797505.1. NCBI lineage: Eukaryota > Metazoa > Arthropoda > Insecta > Hemiptera > Aleyrodidae > Bemisia > Bemisia tabaci. The sequence goes on from NC_092793.1 coordinate 64,344,201, forward strand.
AAAATCTTTGGTGGACTCTCCGATTTTGATGCGAAGGCCCCATAAACAAGATGGCGGCCAAAATGGAAGCTGAAGTTGAAATGTTGGTAAAACGGCACAAAACGTCAAGAGAGGTGTCGACTCTCATGTTTTTTGGATCGTAGATTCCAATCCAAAGAACAAAAGGAGGATTTACAACGCGATTGTCAAGAGCATGGTAACCTACGGGTGTGAAGTACGGCCGATGACACAGCGAACCCGGGAGGTTTTAGAGGCAACAGAGATGGACTTCTGGCGTAGATCCGCTGGTATTTCCAGAAAGGATCGCGTCAGGAATGAGACGGTACGGGATAGCATGGATGCCAAGCAGACCATCGTGCATGACATTATGACAAAACAACTCATCTGGTATGGTCATGTCCAGAGAATGGCAGGAGACAGGTTGCCGAAGAAGGTCCTTGACTGGGTTCCTCCTGGGAGAAGACGCAGAGGGCGCCCAATGAAAGGTTGGAGGGGCGGGATTGAAGCAGAAATGTTGAGGTGCTCAATCCCCCAAGATTTGTGGTTTGAAAGAGAGCAATGGAGGTTAGGAGTCGTAGAGCGCGAGGGAGTGCTGTAAAGCGACTTGTATGTATGTAGATTCCAAAAAATTTGTCATACAGACCCCTCGACCCACGGAAATGCCCAATATCCAAGATGGCGGCCAATTTCGGCTCTTTAGTGGCCAAAACGTCAAATCCGGAGCAAAGAGAGGAGTAAACACTCTGGATATCTGTTTTCGAGGTCACAGATTCCAAAAAAGTGGGGGAAAAAACATTTCATACCAAATGGTGCTGATTTGGACCTTGCAAAGGCCGAACCTGGCAGTCATTTTCCGGGTCAGTTTCTATAATTAGCATTATTGGTCTTTTAAGAACCGGTAACCCTGCAGAATGTGGGTGAATTCGTTCTCAGATACGCAAAGAAGTACGAGTCCGATGTGTTTTGAGCCACTGAATCTGAAAATTGCATTTATTTTTCCTGATCACCTCTCTGTTTTCCGGAAAACTGACCAGGATAATGACCATTTTTCCGAGCAGAATTCGGCTTTTCCGGAGAATCTGCCTGTTGCATACTTTTGCTTGAGCAAAAATAAGAGTTCACCGAGAAAAAAACAGTTATTCTACCGTTACAACGGTAGTAATGTCACACGGGATTCCACGGTAGTAGAACCGTGGATTTTGATTTTTGTAACGATGAGCACGGTGATATGACCGTGTTCACCATAACATTACTGTGGACACAGACATAATATTATGAGCATGGTTATGCTACTGTGCTCATTAATAATATTACCAAAATCCACGGTTCCACTACCGTCGAATAACCGTGTTTTTCTTTCTCTTTGTTGTTACTCATAGAAATTGTCTCAAAAATTATCATAAGCGCATCGGCAAAGTCTAAAATGTACTCCTTACTTCAGAATTTGCATAAGATATTTGCTTTTTTCGAGCTTCCCGCCTCAAAAACGGTACCAGGGCACAGGTGAACATTTCGTTAGAGGAGTCATTCCATCCAACCCCTGCTCACAAGGATACTACGCAATATTCAACATAGCTGACGCCACTTCGCAAAAACGCGTGTGACGGGACGATGATTCTAACCACTGATGACAAGCGGCATGTTTACATTCATAGCTGAATATTAAAAACACATATCAGCTGCCGTTGATGGTCGATTCCAGCAACCCTCATCTTCGATGGACTCCTGACTAGTTTTGAATCGTTTAAACCACTCAAATTAGTGAGCACAACTCATATAATGATCGTGGTAAACTTTACTCTTAGCCTACTGAAAGTTTCAGTACAAGGTATACCGAGTTTAAACAAAATTCCATGTTAAATTTTTGCTCTATCAGTGATAGCATGATGATAACCGCAGAACGTACTTTACGTACTCGTATTCAAGTGACATAGAATGAACACTGATCAAAATAAACAAAATCTGTGAATCTGTGTTATCAGCTATCAGAAAAGTCCAAGGAACCTAATTCGGACGCTCAATGGGTTAGTTATCACCAAAATCCGGTTCTTACTGAACAGACCTTGTATGTATGTGTGAATTTCCGCCTTTTTAAGATTTTTCGATTTTTGAGCAGTTTAGTCTTTCTTATGTTGCAAGATTTTTATATACGTGTATATATATATATATGTGTGTGTGTGTATTGCAGGAGTCTACCAACTGGTCCTGGGAAATTCAAAATACCTGTCTTGTCTGATAAAATAGATAAGAATGTGTACTCTCAAGCCTTCAATAATGATACTGACTATCAGAATGTGAGTTATAGTGAATATTCATATTTTAATACAAATACACAGTATTGCAAAAATACTTTGACGTAAGCTTCCATTGATAAAAAGTGTACCTGTAGACATTTAATCTACAGTGTTTAAGATAATTATCATAATGTTTTCAATTTGGACCTATTTCATTAAGTTTCATCACAATCGGAAGCAAATCATTTGTGTTTTCATCGTCATCCTAGCCATTTATGGTACAGGGTAATATTTTGCGATTTTTGGCTACCAATGTTTTGCCCGGAAATGAACTATCCTTTTACAGATCTCAGTCCAAAAAGAATCTTAAGTTCGATTCGGAAAATTCCTTACACAATTTGAAAAACATTATGTTTAGGTTATATATGTACAGGGTGTCCAGACGACCCATACTAAATTCGATTCTCAGTTATTTTCTTTCGGCGGTTGTCGAAGATAGCCGGGACAAATAGGAAATCGATCCCAAGGAATCTGAATATCATCGTACCTATCAAAGTCTCCCTCATGGGCTAAAAGGAGGGTCCATAAGCATCAAGTGGGTTCGGCAAATCTTCTGAATATCCCTACTCCTTATTCTTTCAAAATATTTTTTCAAATTATCAAATTATACTTGAAATAACAAAATAATGGTGAGTAATACATATGCAAAAAAAAAGAAGAAAAAAACATGAAGGGCCTTTAACAATTAGAGACCTAGTCGAAGGTGACTTCTAAAATTTTATCCTGAAGTTGGAACACCGATTGGAAGGTGTCTTCCATTCCAGATACTCATTTATTTTACAGTCAACCCGCATTGTGCTTGGGTTTTAGCAGTTGAAAATCGCGATGGAGCATCCAAGCATTTTAGTGCAAAATTCTGGATCGTTCTATTTTAAAAAAATTGCTGGATTCCTTTTCATTATTTTTTAACACATGACATACTTAACGCTCAAAAATACTAAGAAATGGACAAGTACCCTTCAGACCTATGTTTGCAAAATCTCCATTATTGCCCAAATTGAACATTTTTTAAGCCCAAATTCAAATCCTTGGGTACAAGGACGGTTCTGCAGGCCGATTATGAACGATCGAATTCTGACAGAAATTCTAATCGATTTGGGGATGCTATCGATTTAGAAAAGCATTGCGCTTCTGAGCCGGTCAAATCGATAGGACACAAATCGATGCAAAAATGCAGAAATACGGCCCTAAATCGATCAGAATCCCGGAATCGATGGAAATCCATATCGATGGGTCCGGACCCATCGATTTGGATTTCCATCGATTTCGTGAAAAACCGAGTTTTCCATCGATTTGGGTCACGCTTCATGGGATAATTTTAAAGATGGCGAATCTCGTGCTAGTCATTGAGAACTACGAAGATGTTGTAAATGAAGAGATAGAGGAGCGAATACGAATTGAGGAGAGAAGAATATCGAGAAAAACATTAAGGGACAATTGCAACTCATTTAACATGCCAAAAAAAGTATTCCAGCAGAATTTCCGCGCAAATTTACGCGCGGATTTTTTTTTATTTTTTATTTTTTTTTTTATTTTTAATTTTTTTTATTTTTATTTTATTTTTTTTTTCCTACGCAAATTTTAAGGCTCCTTCTGTTCTTTATGTCTCCATAATGAATTTCTCGCTTGGAAGAAGTCAGTAGGAAGTGTTCTGCGCCCATGAGAATTTTTTCAAAATCAATATCCACTGTACATTGCCAGTCAATGAACTCAGATAACCAAGATAACATAAAAGAGGGTGGGTGGGTTCATTCCCTCCCCCCTCCCTTAAAAAGATTCGTCTTAAAATTGGAAGTATACTTATTTATGAAACTTCAGCTATCGCAATAAATTGGATTTTTTTTGGCTTTCACAAATCTCGACCCTCCCTTCCCCCCTAAGTATCGCGTGGAGATAAAAGTTCATTGACTGCCTTTGGCCTTGTACAGTAGACATTCCATATCTTGGGTTCTACTGGTCCGATTTTGACCAGAGAGGACTTAAATTTTTTATACAAAGTTAGCTTGGCTGGAATCAGCACTTGGAAGATGTGCACGAAAGTATCTAGAGAAAGTAATCTACGAATATTATTTCTCAGCAAAACTGGAATATTCTATGAATTCTATGAATATATTCAGGACTTCTAACCCTCCGAAGGGCTCTCCACCTCAGGCGATATGCGTTATCTACTCTTATGATTTTAAATTGCAGAGCATGATTTCTCCATGACAGCAATTTGAACTTAGGCCTCACTATCCAATAAAGAATTTTAAATTCTGATTTCAACTACTTACACTTAAGAATTAATTAATTTTCCACTTACTTTTTCGCAAGACTATGAAGGAAGTTTGCACAAATATTATAGGGGAAAGAAGAACCCCAAAGAGTATAATATGAGAAGGATTTTAGCTTCATTGAGGCTGGCTCTACTGAAACAATGGGCTGTTGAGTAGAAAGCAACAAGGAGATTTTTCATGATTTCCTTTTATGAGGGGAAAAATATGATGGGACGTGTTCTTGATTTCAACCGCCTTAGTTCTAACATGTAAAAATACTACCCAGCGAGACTGCGGGATCTAGGTAAATGAATCTGAGAGAATAAGAACTTTACACAAAGAAACAGGAAAAGGCACATGAAAATTTGTAACTGAAACACCAACTTAGATATTTCAATTGGGATGAAAGTGCAGGCATACAAAGAAAAATTTGCATGCAGCAAAAAACTGAATGGAAGAGTAAATATTATTTTGACACCACTATTAAGATTTAAAATATGAGATCTCTTGAAGACAGAATTGTTAAACCTAGCAAATGGTGCTGAAATGAGGTGCATCATTTGAAAATTGAGTTCACTGTGCATGGATGGTTATGGAAATGTTCAAGGTTCAAAATAAAAATTGAATGAAACGTATAAAACTACAGCTAGATAGGTACTTACAGAAAATTTTGTTCCTCTTTGCGACATTCTAGTAGATTCAAGTGATGAAAAGGGAGTTGATGAAACTTGGTGGAATTAATGGCTGTTTACAATCAACTTATAGTCTCCGCAAATCCTTAAAATGTACGATAGAACAAGCGGAAGCCATAATTCTGAGTGACACAGCTATTTAGAATTGGTGAAGTCCATGGTGACTTGTTGCTCTAGGTAGCAAGTGTTTTAAAACATTTTGAGTTGAACACATAACTGAGAAGAACTGATGATAAACTGACCGCTTGCTGCTGTGAGATTGGACTAATTGAGCTTGTTAAAAGCTGATTATCCTGGAATTTAATAAGTATCAGGACTCTTAGAGTCCCCTCATGATTGCACAGTTATTATTGCTTGATAAATCAATCCTTAAAGGGGCAGCATATCAAGATAAATAAACCTCTGGTTAGGCATGCAGTCATGTATAAGGCTGTGTATAAGGCTCTCCTATGGGTTCATTGTCAATCATCACTCGGACCCATCATGGAAACTCTTAGGGACAAAGATAAAAATTAATGACGATTCATTTAATCAGTAAGGAATGGGAAAACTTTCTTCTCAAATAGTTTATGGTATTTTAATACTACATGTGTTTTTGCACTGTTGGACCAATACGCTAGTACTGGTTAGCTACACTAACCTAATCGCAACCAATGATCTGATGAATTACAGTTGTGATGTTATGCGCAACCAGAGGATTTTGGAAGTGAATTTCTTAAATGGAGAAGTGATATTATAAAATCTTTGACACATGGTACCTGAGGATGAGAGATATAATTACTAATGAAATCACAGATGATAAATGATTTGGAAGCTGTCCGAAGAAGTTTATCATAAGCGGCGATGTCTATGATGATTACTCAGTATCCGGCACGAACTAGTTTTCGAAAATTAGAGCACGCACTTGCGAGGGATTACACTACAAATTACGGATGAAATATTAATGACTAAATGTGAATAAGGACCTCGTGTATCACCATTGAATAGCTTTGATCGGTATTCAGAGAGCGAACCAACATCTCGTAGATCTGTCACACACACCACTTTCCGGTTTGCCAACCATTTCTCCAAAGGATAGAATGTGATCCAAATTGACTGCCTTAAAATGGAAGTATTGTAATGATCTAATTAGTTCGATAATATCATCGAAAAGTAAAATAACTGACAAGAAAACACTCATTCACCAAGAGACTAAGAGAGAATACAGTGATAAGCAGTACATAAACAAACCTCTCCGAATCAACCGTTCATCGCGCGCGCTTTCAAATATTTTGAATATTACCGCGAATATTTAATTTGACGGACTACAAATCATCATTTGTACACTTTTCATTGTAATTCTTTCTTAATTTTCATGATTCTTTTCTTATTTATTAGATCTGTTGTCCAAAAAACGGCGCTTCCACTTGGAAGCCATTTTTTTTTGGAAATCGATCGGAAATCGATAGGCCTTAAAATCTGTCAGAAACTCCTCAAATCGATCAGAATTCGATCGTTCATAATCGGCTTGCTGGAGTGTTTTAGCTTCATTTGAAATTTATGACAAGAAGTACCATGCAGTGGTAGCTCACTTGTCAAATTGTGTTATTTGTAAATTGATCCATTTTGCCTTCAATTAGCCTTGAAATGGCCTAAATTGGCCTACATTTTGAATTCAGAACCTCTCTCAGGGTTTTCATAAGCTTTTGATCAGCAATTCATGTCCCATGATAAAAATGACATAGTAATCAATTCCCTTCTTGCAAAATCAAAATGTTGGAGCTTAATCATGGAGTTTTAAATTTTGTCGCCGCACACTGTAACGAAACATAGGATTGCCCAGTCATGGACTTCCTCCGCAACTTCTTTACGCTGTATCCTTCGATCTTTATGGAATTTCAGGTCAAAACTGGATGTTCCCGAAACATTTTCATTGCAGAATCTAATTTTGACCTTAGTTTGGCCGATTTTAACACGGAAATGTATGTTTTTGGGTGTTTTTATGAAGTATTCCCCAGGATAGTAGGAACCAAGGTGTTTTCGTAGATTTTCTCTCCAGTTTCTCTCAACCGTTTCACTCCGTTTTCCAAAATTCCAAGTTAAATTTCATATAATCTGAAGTATTTTTATTTTCAGAATTCGATTTTGACCATAATTTTATCGATTCATGATGCAAACATTACATCACATCAACATTAAGGAAGAAGTATCGGGTACAACAAAATTATGCTTTAATATATATGATTACTGTGCAGTTATTTCAAAGTGGAATAATTAGAACGTATTGAAAGAATAGGAAATTAAAGTAAACCGTCAGTTCATGAAAAAACTCTATACTTATTCAGTATACGGTTCGCTATTAGAACACAGTTGACATAAAAAACGGTTGGAAGGCCTATATAATCATCTCATTCGCTGTCGTCCGTTCCGCCATCGTCCATCGATTCCTCTACTTCCTCTAAATCTCTTCAAAAAGGTCCTCTTCGAAGTTGATGTCACTGTCATTATTGCTATGATAAAGGACTAGAAGTGCAGTAGCCTTAAGAGTTTTAAGATTTCGCGTTTAAGATTTTTGCATTTTTATTGTTGCTATCAACCATATACAACTGTTTAATGTAAAACTGATTATTTGATGCATTTCCACTTATCTCTTCGATTGTTGTAGATGCCAGATTCAGGTGGCATGGCAGTCATCAATAAATAGTCTAGTAACAGTTAGGATAAAGTCCCCTTGTCGATCAATTTACATCTAATCCTACGATGGGAAATCCGTATTGGCCAGTTACGCTCTACGTCACGTCTTAAGCGGAAGGAACGCAACCATATTTGCTGATGTTTAACATTACCATGCATAGTCATTATTATGTTCACAATATTACTTAAATAAAGCAGCTACGCCTTAATTCGCAGGGTGCAATAAATGGATTAAGCGCACCTAGCAACCTGCGATATTTGCTTTCAAGAGAGGCAAATTTCTCTAAGCTTACACCGAGGGGGGGGGGGGGGAGTTATAATTTAGATATCTTGGGCAGAGGAATGCTGGTCTTAAAACCATACAGAATATATGAACAATTGAGGACACCGCACCAAGAACATCCTACAGGCGTGTAGGTCGTTATTACGCCCATCTGCTTTTCGGATTCTACGTACCCTGGACTATGCTGTTGTAGCGATAGAATACAGATAGGTAATGGCTCGAGGTCGAAAAACCTTTTTCTTCCGAGTTAAGCCAGGCCTCTGGATCGATGGGTGCAAGAACGACCTATAAACGGGCCTATAAGGTGCTAGTTACCCCTTTCTTTACTCACTAACGATATTCTTTCATTTTGCGTTAATCATGCGTGATTAAAATGATTTATACTTCATATTGCCACCAAAATGACTGTTGGGCGTAATAATGGCCCATAAACCACTTTTTTAATTTAAATATATTAGAGTGTAAACCCAAAATGTATCGCAAAATCTACCCGGCATCTTTCAATAGAAGGGTTAGGTCACCCAAAAACACCAAAACAGGGTACCTGCATAGAAAAGTCTGCGCAGTACATCAAAAACAAAACTTTAAATGCGTTTTTCTCAAAACGCGGTTTCCAGTTATAGGCTGTTCTTGGTGCGGTGTCCTCAATTGTACATTTTCTAATTTTTTAGGAGGGACGTCCCAACGTACGCTATTGCAGGGTGCCTTGTGCCGTCTGCAAAATTCAATAAATTTCGCCAATGTGCAGCTATCTGCAAGCAAATATGGCTGATTATCATTCTCAAAAGATTACTTGAGCACGCCGTATGCTTACTTTTGTGGCAAAATGCGGCACAATTTTTAAAAGCTTGCTTAAAGTTCAATTTTCATCTTTCTGAAGCGGGTAACTTTAGAGATACGTGGTAGCCTTCAGCATTGACATGATTTAAATTGTGCCCAGTGAAAAATGTTCTACAGAGTCTCAAAAATAAGTTTCAAGCATCAAAGTTTACATGGGTTAATCTCACAACAAAATATAAGGGTCGAATAGAGTTTGACAGAGAGAAACCCACTCGCGACGTCTGGCCTTTTCAGACAAAAATCAAAGAATTTCACGAATCTGCGCCTTTCTGCAGCCAAAAATGGCTGATTATCATTCTCGAAGGATTACTTGAGCACGCCATATGCTTACTTTTTCGGTGAAATGCGGTGAATTTTTTGAAAGCTTGCTTAAAGTTCAATTTTCATCTTTTTGAAGTAGGTAACCTTACTTCAGATTTAACATAATTTCAATTATTACTAGTGAAAAATGTTCCTCAGAGTCTCATTAATAGTTATGTTTACGCGAGCCTCTAAAACTATCTTCAATCGAAACCTGAGTTAGAAACCAAGGTTCATATCACGGCATAAACGATACGGAACTAACGAAATGTAGGTTTCCGAAATTTGTGTTTGAAACTTAATTTTACCCTAAAGACTAGGTTTCCGCATTCAGCATAAACAAATGAACCGGAGGTTGAAATTCGACTTCAAATGCGATTTCCAGGTGGGCGATCGGCAACATGGCGGATTTGTTATCATAACGTTCGTAAACAAGTGGTGCTTTTCCCACGATTTTGCTGTAATTTTGCCATAATTCAACATTTTTATAATCATAATCGTACGTAATAATTTTATGTTATTCCTTAAGTCATATGTGGCTTATTTATCCGTATTTAGCTAAATGTAGGACATTATTTTCTAGTGAAGGTGTTCGGTGTCAGATCGAATCCTGGCTCATCACTGCTTTTAGTGCATTTTTTTCCGATTATTCTTGCAACTCTAATCAACATTTTATGACTTAAAACACGGAATGAACGGTCTTAGTAATAGCCTTACTAGTACATCATCTGCGGAGAACTTTTTTACTGTATCCACACGATTTGCCCAGGATTTCAAGATACAGCTTCCTGCTTTGTTTTAAGTAGTTCACTGAAGTTTTTCATTTCAATCTACCGATTAAATCTAAAATCTGATCCAATCAGAGCTGTGTAGCTCTTGAATTGTGTGTTATCCATGCACCTATTTCCCGGTTATCCTACTGAAAGTGTGAGACCAGCCACAACCGTGACCCGCTGACTTATTTCTTTGATCCAATCTCTAGTAAATGACGACTCAAATTCTGAAGCCATCATTAATTGAAACTAGTTCAAAGTTATTTCTCCAAAGTATCGTCACTCTCCTTAAACTGAGGCAGAAGGAAGGAGATTTTTTGGTGAGTGCTCTGTTAGGGTGTTCCGTTTTTAGGCAACCATCTCAAAACCTTGCTCCCCGGGCTTTTTCCCATTCCTTTTGGTCCCCAAAAGACAATTCTAAAGTTTCAGCACCATAGCTGAAGTCTACACTTTCCCCCAAAGCGACAAAAATTTTGGGAGCAATTACATCGGTTTAAATGGGGAGAAAATAGGCCGATTCGCGGAACTACGTTTTTCGGTCGTAAAATGCGCCAAAATAATTTCAAACCTGACCATCTCTTGAGATGTCGTCCAGAGGCCTATTTTGAATGAGAAAATTCCACTTTTGACCCAGAGATGGGGGGAGGGTGGGTCACGGCGCAGTTAGTTAGTGCGCAGCAAAATGATAGCACTTGACAGTTTTTAATCGACCTCAAAACAGACCCTCCGAAGCTGAGGAGGGTATTATATCTCATAAATTGTAATAAAATAATGTACAAGAGTTGTTTTCATCCCTTCAGAACTATTTTCGACCATTTACACTGTTGCCAAAATCACTCAAGTGCAGAACATGATAAACACTAATTTCCCTCCAGTTTCGTGTAAATTTTGGCAACAGTGTAAATGGTCGGAAATAGTTCTGAAGGGATGAAAACAACTCTTGTACATTATTTTATTACAATTTATGAGATATAATACCCTCCTCAGCTTCGGAGGGTCTGTTTTGAGGTCGATTAAAAACTGTCAAGTGCTATCATTTTGCTGCGCACTAACTAACTGCGCCGTGACCCACCCTCCCCCCATCTCTGGGTCAAAAGTGGAATTTTCTCATTCAAAATAGGCCTCTGGACGACATCTCAAGAGATGGTCAGGTTTGAAATTATTTTGGCGCATTTTACGACCGAAAAACGTAGTTCCGCGAATCGGCCTATTTTCTCCCCATTTGAACCGATGTAATTGCTCCCAAAATTTTCGTCGCTTTGGGGGAAAGTGTAGACTGCTGAAACTTTAGAATTGTCTTTTGGGGACCAAAAGGAATGGGAAAAAGCCCGGGGAGCAAGGTTTTGAGATGGTTGCCTAAAAACGGAACATCCTAGCTCTGTGATCCAAGATTTGCAATTTGAGATAAGAATACAGTTTTCATTGAGGCTTGTAATAATTTTTGGTCGTTGAACCACTTGTCATAATTGAGCCTTGGCGTTAGAGATACATCAACTGTGGAAAGTGGCTCTACCTGAGCAAAAATATCTTGTGACAGCAGTGAATGTCAGTAAATGCGCTTTACAGATAGACTGAAAGCTCCATATTCCAATCTACCCGATTAATTAATTTCAGAAGCATTTTTGAATTGAGTTCATATCGAATCTCAATGGAAGAATAATATACAGTCTAACCGAAAGAATATCAATGGTAAGGTTGGGTTTGTGTCTTTGGTTAGTGAAATGTAATGGCAGGTTCTGAAATCTTGTGTCTTTCACATGAGTCACCTTAGAAAATCAAGTTTAAGAAAAAAAACACATACGGCAAACAGTAGTAGGTAGCTTGCCTATTTTCTTTCTATCTTGCTCATGGAATCGGAGATCAGTCCTAAATAGAGGTCAGAAACAGGATTTCAGTGCGTGTCTCTGGGAATGTGGAAATTTAAAATTTGTGAAGCGTCATCAGTTTGTTAAGATTGTCACTGTTCCTTGCCTCACGAGGATTTAGACGCTTCTGCTTCACCAATGCATTGTTGACCTATCAATATCCTCTTATTTTGATCATATTTTGAAGGAGAGATTCCCATAAGTATTCCCGATTCTTTATTTGTTTCACTATAATAATGGCAGATGTACAATCTTTATGACACCATGGAGTGAAGGTGCGGTGCTTTACTGGATTATCACTCCTACACTTTCAATGCCTACCTATTGTAAGATCATTAGAAGCTCAATCAACAACATGATGAATTTCTGCGCCTGCGATAATTATATTTAACATCACTATAATTACCTATGGCAACTATTCTGAACTCAGAATATATGCTCGAGCATGATTTGGAGGATTGTTGAGATCAGATATTCATTCAATTTTTAAAGATGATAACGTAAAATGACTAAACATCCGCTGTCATTTTTCCAACTGTTCCTCAGGAAGTCAGTAAAGGCTTTTCTCGTGAAGATGAAGCCTCCGCTTATATATTGCGGAAAAATTGTGGAACATACACGGGATAAAAGAGAAATAATATTTTGCTAAATCAATTCATAGTGAAAAAATGAAGTGTACCTCGTGAAAAAGGGGCTAACATGAAATTCAAGTTCAATCGAAAATATGCGCATAAACAGCGCCAAAATCGGAAAGTTTGATTTCCCGCGAAAGTCGGGTTACAGCGCCCGCATAAACCCGACGGAGGAAACTTGCATTACAAACTCGGGTTTCGTGAAACCTCGGTTTCGAGCCTCGCATAAACGTAGCTACTAAGTTTCAGGCATCAAAATTTACATGCAATAACGTCACAACAAAATACAGGGGTCGAAAAGATTTTGACGAAGTGTGACAATTTCAGGAACAGCGGAATCTGCCACATTTGAGGAGCTCTAGGAAAAAATTGGAGGTAAAAATTGAAAATACATGCTAGATTCGCATAGTATGAACCCTTAGGAACACTTCATGCCCACTCCGGATCCAAAATTAGTGACACCCCCTTGTCCGACCTTTTGCCCATTTCGTTACAGTGTGCGCTGTTTAAAAATTGCATTCCTTTTTCCAACAATGGGAGACTACCGATTGTCCTCCTCAGACCGGGTTCAAATTTGGTAGAGAGGTAGAATAGGGAAAGATAAGAACCCGTACTTTTTTTTTTTTTTTTTTTTTTTTTTTTTTTCTCGCCAATGCCGAGCCTTTTTTGAGTTATGAATTTTTGAAGTTTCCGTTTTTTCGTGTCAGAGATGCGCTCAAGTTGAGCCCACTGTGCGCGCACCTTTTAATACGATCTGAGTGCCAACTAAATCACTTGAGCCGGTTGGCTTAGCGGCAGCGTACCCGGCTTCAGTAGTGGAGGTCTACAGCTCGGTCCTCGTCTCAGAGATCTACTTTTAACAATTGATTAATTTGGTTTTTTAACGCTGCATCACAGCAAATTGTAAATCACCTTGTAAACATTATGATGCCAATTATTTTTTTTCTTTTTTGTCAAACAATCGTTTCAAAGAAAAAAAGAAATCGTCTTAATGCATATTCTGGGAAAAATTCGCTCCCGAATTTCAATTTTTAAGCATGAAAAGGTCAGTTTTAACTCTCTCTTCGGCACGAGAATCCATGTAATTTCGGAACTTCCAGCAGGTATTTCTCGAAATAGTAAAAACTGCACTTAATTGCATTGTCCTCCAAACCCCTCAATGGAGATATTGCATGTGTGAGGAAGTTGTGGTTTGAATGTTGATTCTTAGGTAAAAGTTCGCGAGAAACACGATGGTGCTACTGGTTTTCCCTGAACTCAACTCACAAGCTCAAAAAAAGCTCTCAAGTTGAGGCCAAACTTGAGGGGATATCCCACGCTATCCTGGGAGTCCACATCTACATCAAGACAAACTCTCCATGCAAAGATAGGGAGCAAATACATCAGCAGTGATGCTGTGTTTTCAGTTTTGGAGTCCCCAAATAAAGTGGCAGCCCTGTCAATATATTTGCTCCCTATCTTTGCATGGAGAGTTTGTCTTGATGTAGATGTGGCCTCTCAGATAGCGTGGGATATCCCCTCCATTTTGGCCTCAACTTGAGAGCTTTTTTTGAGCTTGGGAGTTGATTTCAGAGAAAACCAGTGGCACCATCGTGTTTCTCGCGAACTTTTACGTAAGAATCAACAGTCAAATCGCAAATTCCTCACACATGCAACATCTCCATTCCTGATATTCTTTCACATGGGTCAGGAACTGGGTCTTCGAAGACCCCTAATAGCCTTGACTTTTACCATTTTTAAAAATTTTAAAAGCAAGTCCGTTGTGTAAGGGCAAGAAAAAATATATTTTCTCTGCTGGTTTTTTCATCTTTAATTGACTTTTCTTTTGCTGTTTTAGTTTTCTAAAATTTTTAATTTTTTCTTAGGACTCATTTTGTGTGGACGAAGAAGTTTGGGAGGAGTATGATTGTTCTGAAGATGAGAAAACTTTTGAAGAAACTGTTAAGAAAACCACATGCAAATCTGGAAAAAGAAAACGAATCATAGATAGTAACTCAAGCTCTGAAGACGTTATTGAAATGCATTCCAGTTTTAATGAGGAGAGCATAAATGCGGAAATTACACTCTTACCAGATTATGATGACAATCTTTACACGACTAGAAAACCTACACGAAGAAAAATTTGTCATAGTGAAAAGTTTTCTGAGCTCAAAAAGATAATTGAAGCCAAGAAGTCAAAAAATAAACCTGGAGCTGGTACTCTCAGCGAAGAACTGGTGGGAAATTCTGTTTCATTTGTTCTGCAGAAGAGTCCAGCTGTTCAAAAGATTAATGATGTATCTGATAGTGATGCTGATTCGGATGATTTCTTTCTAAAGCCTAGTGGTCGTGGCATAAATATCAGGCCCAAGCCTTCTTCAAACTCGAACACTAATGCGATAGGAAAACAAACCAAAAAGAAAACAAAGATGAACCTCTTCTCCTCTGATGAGGACTAATTTGTGAATGAAATCAAAATAGTCTTAAGAATGTAAATCTTGAATAGCGAAATGGGCTGTGTTTGAAATTTCATCGTAAAATTGCAAATAATATTGCGGTCTCCTTACCCTCTGTAAGTAAATTGCAGTTCTGAAATTCATTTTGCAATATTCTGCAAGAAATTGTATATTCCATAGGTAAATGAACCTCTCTATTCAAGGGTTCTTGGGAAATTGAGCTTTCCCTTATCGCAGGGGATGATAATCTTAAAAGTAGAGCTGCGCGATTAATCAAATGTTAATCGTAATTGCAATTAATTTTTTTAATCGTAACCGTAATCGCATTGAAAACTTAATCGCCAAAGAGTCAATTAATTTGACTTCACGAAATTTGGAATTTCCCGCCGCGTTTTAAATTTGAAATTTCCGCCAATGTTAAGGTGATCCTATGTGATCTAGGGACGAGGCTCACCACTGCATAGTGCTGCTATGGGGTTTGTGGCTTTAAGAAGCAATAATTATCGTTGCATACAAGGTAACACAAAAAACTGATCCATAATGTGTAGCAGCATTAATACTGAGTAGAATGACAGCAAATTTGTTAAGATTCATTTTAAATTTATACCTGAAATTATGATAACAGACGCCGTCTATTGACTCAATGTGTAAGAGAGATTCATTATACAGGGTGTTCGAAAAGTCCCCTCCCCCCCTCTAACTTTTGACCTAATTGAGGTAGAGATTTGAAACTTGGAGGGTGTTCCTAGATCAAAGGGAGCTACTTTTTGACCCCCCCAAAATTTTGGGGGGGTTACGGACCCTAACTTTTTTTTTTCAAATGGGAAGACCCCCTTTGTGATACCTCGTTCGAAAGAACATAAAAAAAGAAAATTTTTCGCGCAAACCCGAAGTCATTATCTCAGACCGTTCCAAAATGGCGGCCGGTCAAAGTTCAAAATGGCCGAAAATTGGCACCTCTGCTATTTGCACATGGATTTGCTTGAAACTCGGTATCTGGGGGTATTTTGGCACGAGAAAAACGAATTTGACGTTAGATTTTTTAAAAAACCCTAAGTTTTCAAAATGGCCGCCGGTTTAGGCTCAAAGTGGCCGAAAATTTGACAAACTCGATTTTTGCCTGTGGATTCACCTGAAATTCGGTATCTGGGGGTATTTTGACCCGAGAAGAACAAATTTGACGTTAAATTTTTAAACAAACCCTAATTTTTCAAAATGGCCGCCGATTAAAGTTCAAATTGGTCAATAATTGGCAACCTCGACTTTTTGCCGATGGATTCGCCTGAAACTCGGTGTTTGGGGGTATCTGGGTTTGTCTCCTACCCAGATACCCCCAAACACCGAGTTTCAGGCGAATCCATCGGCAAAAAGTCGAGGTTGCCAATTATTGACCAATTTGAACTTTAATCGGCGGCCATTTTGAAAAATTAGGGTTTGTTTAAAAATTTAACGTCAAATTTGTTCTTCTCGGGTCAAAATACCCCCAGATACCGAATTTCAGGTGAATCCACAGGCAAAAATCGAGTTTGTCAAATTTTCGGCCACTTTGAGCCTAAACCGGCGGCCATTTTGAAAACTTAGGGTTTTTTAAAAAATCTAACGTCAAATTCGTTTTTCTCGTGCCAAAATACCCCCAGATACCGAGTTTCAAGCAAATCCATGTGCAAATAGCAGAGGTGCCAATTTTCGGCCATTTTGAACTTTGACCGGCCGCCATTTTGGAACGGTCTGAGATAATGACTTCGGGTTTGCGCGAAAAATTTTCTTTTTTTATGTTCTTTCGAACGAGGTATCACAAAGGGGGTCTTCCCATTTGAAAAAAAAAGGTTAGGGTCCGTAACCCCCCCAAGGGGGGGCTCCCGAAATTTTGGGGGGGGGGGTCTAAAATTAGCTCCTTTTGATCTAGGAACACCCTCCAAGTTTCAAATCTCTACCTCAATTAGGTCAAAAGTTAGAGGGGGGGAGGGGACTTTTCGAACACCCTGTATTGCTATTTCTCTCTTACACATTGAGTCAATGGGCAGTGTCCGTCATCGTAGTTTCAGGTATAAATTTACAATGAATCTTAACAAATTTGATGTCATTTTACTTATAAGTATTAATGTTGCTACACATTATGGATCAGTTTCTTGCGTTAACTTATACGTAACGATAATTTTTGTTTCTCAAAGACACAAACCGCACAACAGCGCAGCGTAGTGGCGAATCTCGTCCATAAATTGCATAGAATCACCTTGAAAAATGGCAATTAATAGTGACAAACCCGTGATAACATCCGCACTGGGCGTTTTCCATGATACTGTCGGTGGAAAAGGCTGGCAGTAAGTCAAATAAAATAAAAAAATAAAAAAAAGTTCGAGGGTAAATCAACGTACCCTGTTGCGAATTTTACTAAATTATTATTATTAACTTTTTGCCTTGTGCTGTGTTTGTTCTTTCTTCTCTTAGAGCCAATAACCTGAAAAAAGCCTAGTTTATTTCGGGCTGAAAGGATCCTCTAGAAACGAAGCCAGTGAGTCCTCAAGAAAAATGAAAAGGAGACAAAAGAATATTGAAGGAAAAGTAGCAGCTTTCGTAGTTTCATGAAAAATTCTTCAAGAATTTGCATATTTCAACTTCATTTTAGTCACAAAAACCATAAAAAAATGAAGATTACCAAAATTTGATCATTTTTTACCCAATTCTAATTGTGATCGTAATCGCAATAAATTTTGGTAATCTTAATCAAATTGTAATCGAATTCAAAAATCTTAATCACACAGCGCTCTTCCAAGCTTTCCAAGTATTTCTAGATAGGGGTTGAGTATCTTCTAAGGGAAGTGATTACTTTTTTTTCTTCTTATTTCTTCTATTTCTTTTTTTGTTAAGTATGAGTGAAAATAGGAAAGCTGAATCGCTGTTAACCACCATAGCTTCAATTTAATCTTTTTCTAGATGAAAAGCTGTACGATTTTGCGCAATGAGTGGGGGACAAACTGATAATTTCGCGAAAATACAATGATTTTTTCATATTTTTTTTCTTCTTCCAGCTTTTCATATTCTCGTGCAATCTGGAAGACTTTCAACCTCTGACTTATTGTGCTATTTGCTAACTTCTATGCAAAATTAGTCAAAATCAAGAGATATTGACTTATATATGTACCATCGTTATCTTCAGTTTTTAGTGCAAGGAATGTAATACGTATGTGAAAACTTTAAAAAAATCATTTCCACAGGCAAATAAAGCTTGCTTTTGTGAGAATGTCAAAAACGCTTTTGAATGAAGCCGCTGACGTGTTGAGGTTAGGTTTCAAATTAAAGTGACAGGTGATATGGAGTTGCTTTGGATGTTGCTCGAATATAAAAAAAGAGAACACTTTTCTCTGCATATAGTTTTAAAATTTCTGTTTTGGTATTTTCCGCCTATGACAAAAATTTCTTCCAAAAAAATTCCATCCTTAGGTGTAGGAGAACCTAAGGTCGAGATGCAATATTTAGTCGTATTTTGTTCGACGAAACAATTCGGAACACCTCGTAACAACCGTATTTTGCTCGAATATTTTTTATGTTAAGGGGCGTGGCCTATTTTTTTATTTTGCACAATTTGGCAACGTTTTCGTAACATTGTTTCGAAACAATCGTAACATCCTCCAAGCTTGTTTTGGCATGGTTGAAACAGGATTTCTAACCTCACTTTTGGCAGCTCCACTCTCATTGGCTGCGAAAAAAAGTGACGCAAATAACAAAAAACGGAAAACATGTTTCGTCGAACAAAATACGACTTTATATCATTGAATTTTTTGTCTCATCAAAATTGCCTTTTTATGTTAAACTGTAACCAGAAAAGAGTAAAATGATCCCTAAAAGTCGTGAAAATCAACCAAATAAAAATTGTCATAAAAGCTTAAAATATTGCAGAGATTTTATCCATTAATTACTCTATTACCCCCATTCACTGTGGATTATCTTTGAGGACATACAAGGGGTATTCGTAAAGTAAGTTAATATTTGTCATATCTTTCAAACTAATGAAGATAATTTAAATCTGTGGCAAGCATTTGAAGTTTCATACTTTCAACTTTCTAAATAGTTTCAGTTTTTAAAATTTGGTCTTCATCTGAGTGCCGAGTAAAATCAGTTTTCCCATACACGTCCCTCGCCACTGCGTGTCCAAAATTTATGCGTGCTGGGGAGTTTGCAGTCATCTTCTGGGATGCTCAAGGAGTGTTACTCATTGATTTCTTAGAAAGAGGCTTAACTATTGATGCTGACAGGTAATGTGATGTCGTGCGCAGACTTAAATTAGCAATCAATAGAAAACGCCTTAGGCTTTTGTCTCGTCAAGTGTAGCTGTTTCATGACAACACTAGGCCTTATACAGCTCATGTGACCAACCAGTTGTTGACCGCTTTCCAGTTGGACCTTTTCCTCAATTCCTGTATCCTCCGGATCTCGCTCCAAGTTTTTACCACGTTTTACTGAACTGAAAAAGTGTTTTGGCGGAAAAAATGCGCGGGCGACGATGAGGTGAAAGAAGTTGTACTAAAGTGGTTGCAAAAACAGGATTGACAGTTTTATGCTGACGGAATCAAAAAGCTGATGTCTTGGTATGAAAAATGTGTTCAACGAGATGGGGATTAGTGAAGTAAAAGGGTATGCAGACAGTACGTCTACAGAAAAAAGGGCTACCTTTTTTCGTCTACAGTCGAAACGTCTACATTAAAATTCCTACTAAAATTATGGGGTCTTCTCAAACATGAAACTTATCAATTTTGAACAAAAATTGCTTTTTGGAAATTTGCAGGATGAAGCCGCATCCTTCTGTCCTGCGAACTTCCCAGCGCGCGTAAATTTTGGACTTGCGACGTAAGGTGGAACTTATTTTTATAAATCGACCAATCCAAATGTTGCACGGTCTTAAAGGTTCTATGCGATAAAAAAAAAAAAAAATACCATAGCCAAAAAGATTTTGAGGAAGAAAATGTTTAACCCGGCGGGCACAGAGCCTAAAGATCGTTATTTTTCCGATCTTTTTTTGGCATTTTAACCGTCTTTTTCTTACATTTTAGTTAGTGGCAGAGATTTGACGCTAGATGTTTAGAAATTGGTCCAAATCTAGCACATACCTTGTAGATTACGGGAAAATATTTGTTTTTCTCCTAGATTACTCTCATTTCGCTTGATAACGCCCAAAAATTCCACTTGGCAGCTCTAAAAATCGAAATTTCACCGTTTTTGAATGTATATTGAACTTTTTGAGGGTGATAGGTCAAAATGTCCAGAAGTCAAAATGTCTAAACCCTGAATGCCTGAAAATCTAAAAAGGCCAAATATCAGTAATGTCCAGCAGACAAGGAAGTCCAAAAAGGCGAATGTCCAAATTAATGGAAAGAGTAATTATCCAGAGACAATATTCGTGGCGCGGTGCCTTCATTCGGTCGGGTCGTTGCATGTTTCTTTAATTTTTCCAAAAATCGTCTAACTTCTACATTTGCCACGTCGGGAGCATGCAAATGCTTTGCCATTCCGTCACTTTTGATTTGCACTGCTGTCATGTCAGCATTGGTCGAGCACCGTGCATCACGAGTCGATCGCTCTACGCAACGCCAATGTACAGTCGTGTCCTTACAAGCAGAGTGACGTTTATAAAGGAAGTTGTTATGGATAAGAATACATTTTTTTTTTTTTTTTTTTTTTTTTTTTTTTTTATTTGGCTTTCTGTGACAAACGGGGTAATATTAGCCATGTTTGTTATGTTTGTCAATATCACTTGAAATTTGGAAAATAAATCGCTAATGCATTTTTAAAAGTAAGGGTTTGCCTGCTCTCATGAACAATTTTATCACCATTTTTCCTAACCTGCATCTCTCCATTATTCGACGTATCTGTTTCTATGGCTGCATTCACAAGCAGCTTGCAAACCTGCACCCAAAAATCCAATAACAACTCAACCAATGCCTAATCTCACATTTGGACATTTGCCTACTTTTGAACTTATTTGACTGCTGGACATCACTGATATTTGGCCCATTTAGATTTTTGGGCATTCAGGGTTTGGACATTTTGACTTGTGGACATTATTTTTTGGACATTTTGACCTATTACCCTTTTTGAGCAGCCTCTAATAGTAGTAAAAATCTAAAAAATTGTGGAAAGCAAGTCTTTACCATCAATATGGAAGGAAAAATTTCAGAAAACTCCAAAGTATTTTATTTTTTGCCAAGCAATGCCCGCATTGGCGGAAAACCCGTCAAAAATAGCTCAATTTTCACCGTTTTTTCGCTTTCGAAAATTCATGGGAGGGTCATTCCACGCCTAGGTAGTCCGGGGGTATTTTTTTTTCCCCCTCCAAATGACCCAACGATATTTATTTTTGGACTCCTTAATACTCCTAGTTTTTGGAAATATATGTGGTTTACCTCCGTTTTGTTTTTTTTCTCGCAATTTTTACGTGTTTTGTAACCCTGTTGCTTAACTTCATCCTACTGTAAAAAGAGTGACAGTTTGATAGCAATGTTTTCTGGTGTTACCGCCAAAACCAAGTTTCAGGTTATGCTTGCAGTTGTCAAGAAACTGATTCAATGTGCTTCTGCAAAGTTTCAATTTTTAAAAGTAATTACTGTATATTATATGTAACTTTTAAAACTTAGTGTACGGACTGTCACACCCGTTACGCAAAACATGGGTTTTTTAATGTAACTATTTTAATTCATGTCATTTTGAGATGCCAATTTTTCCCGTACGTCTTCAAGTCAAGTACAGCTTTGGAATATTTTTTCCAAATTTTTATTTCAACAATTGATGGGCAAAAATGCGTAACGGGTGTGACACGTTACGGGTGTGACCAATGAGAAGAGGCTTCTATTATGCAGATGTTGCCTCACTTCTCACCATTTTCTCTATGGTTATCACAAAAAATACACTCATATGCATAATTAGAGGTTATGTATACATCTAATAAGAGAGAGATAGCCAACTTTTTTGCCATATTTCAGTATTTAAAGTGAATACACCTTATCTCAAAAGGACTTCAAATAGAACTCGTTGAACTCTCTCCGATTTGATTGAAATATTTTCACTTTATTATAGGCCCAGACATACCGTGCCAGGGTTTTTTATTTGGTTAATTCGAGCCATGCGAGGTCCAGGACCGCGGGGACGAAAGGCGAATCCTGGGTTACCCGAAGAAAAGCCCTGGGACGGTAGGTCTGGGCCACCCTGTAGAAAAATGTAGTTTTGGCATGTTCTACATTAAAATGCGTCATATTGCTGATTGATTTACTGCTTAGGATTGCCTACAATAAGAGTATGAGAAGAAAAGTAAGTTTTTTAACTTTTAAACTCTCTCAGAAATGATGGACCTCAGAGAGACAATTTGTCACACCCGTTACGTCACACCCGTGACGCAAACGGTAGGTCTGGGCCACCTTGTAGAAAAATGTAGTTTTGGCATGTTCTACATTAAAATGCGGCAAACTGGTGATTGATTTACTGCTTAGGATTGCCTACAATAAGAGTATGAGAAGAAAAGTAAGTTTTTTAACTTATAAACTCTCTCAGAAATGATGGACCTCAGACAGACAATCTGTCACACCCGTTACGTCACACCCGTTACGCAAACTTTCCCATTTTTCAGGGAAAGAAAAACAGATAATCGAAAACGGATCATCGGCAGTTGAAGCAAAAACCCTTGGCTTCATCATATAATTTAATCAGATTTTTACATTCATAAAATTCGCTGAGTTTCCACTTTACACTCACTGAGGAAAAACTCACTTCCAAAATCGGTCACACCCGTACGCATGCCTTTTAATTTTTTCTGAGGAATGGAACAAAGTAAAAACAATTTCTGATAAACTGAAATGATCTTTAAAAAAAGTTCTCTCTGCTACTGCAGATGATTTTTTAATTAAACCCCAAGAAAGAATTCAAATTCGTGTTTAAAGTTAAATTGTTGTCACACCCGTTACAATGGAATGACCCACGACACCCTATATTGAAAATGAAGGTCCGAAAATTTGGGGAAGGGAAGTTCATACCGTCTGTATGGAATAAAACATTTTACATGGTTCCTATGTTGTGTTCCTATTCCTTGTTGTGCAGTGCCCACAATCATTTCGAAAACGTCAAAAATACCTCAATTCGGCCGTTTTTCAATTCCGGAATTTAAAAGTTCGAACATTTGTAAAAAACAAGTCCATTCTTCCGTTGTGGAAG